>NC_138507.1:52072397-52388303 GCF_964252035.2 Podarcis erhardii
GTGAGCATATTGCATTCCTGCTGATTTCCCAAATGCTCCCCCTTTCATCTCTCTGAAAGAGATCTGAAGGCAAAATTGAACTGGAAACATGGAACAATATTCTTCTCCCTGTAAACGTACAGAAGATAACCAAATGACAGTGACAGAAGCCAGGAATGCAAATAATACATGTGATATATATCCCAAAGAGAAGCACTTTGAAATCCCAATTGGTTTCCACAGCAATGCTTATAGGCTCCTCCAGACAGCCAACTTATTGAGCGATTCATCCTGATTTGCTTTCACAATCCTTGTGCAGACGGTGGATTATGGAGCATTTGTTCCAATTCCCTGGTATGAGCTTGAATCACTCCCACAAAATACTGTCTGGGGGTGACCTAACCCTCCCCTGAAATATTTAGGACTTGATATTTTTCTTAGATGTGTAAGATTTATAAATGATTTATAAAGGAAACCTAGTTTGGGGAGAGGGACATGGGTGGCGCTGTGATCTAAACCACTGAGCCTTGGGCTCCTAATATATATCTGAAGGAGCGTCTCCTCCCCCATCGTTCTGCCCGGACACTGAGGTCCAGCTCCGAGGGCCTTCTGGTGGTTCCCTCACTGCGAGAGGCCAAGTTACAGGGAACCAGGCAGAGGGCCTTCTCGGTAGTGGCGCCCGCCCTGTGGAATGCCCTCCCATCAGATGTCAAAGCGATAAACAACTACCTGACATTCAGAAGACATCTGAAGGCAGCCCTGTTCAGGGAAGTTTTTAATATGTGACATTTTAGTGTATTTTTCATCTCTGTTGGAAGCCGCCCAGAGTGGCTGGGGAAACCCAGCCAGATGGGCGGGGTACAAATAATAAATTATTATTATTATTATTATTATTGCTGATGAGAAAGTCAGCGATTCAAATCCCCGCAATAGGGTGAGCTCCCATTGCTTGGTCCCAGCTCCTGCCAACCTAGCAGTTCGAAAGCACGCCCCCCCAAAAGTGCAA
This sequence comes from Podarcis erhardii, assembly GCF_964252035.2. NCBI lineage: Eukaryota > Metazoa > Chordata > Lepidosauria > Squamata > Lacertidae > Podarcis > Podarcis erhardii. Next base: position 52,073,383 of record NC_138507.1, read on the forward strand.
GTAGATTAATAGGTAACACTCCGGCGGGAAGGCAAATGGCATTTCCATGTGCTGGTGTCGTGTTCCGTTGTGCCAGAAACGGCTTAGTCATGCTGGCCACATGACCCAGAAAAACTGTCTGCGCAGCGGACAAACGCCGGCTTCCACAGCCAGTAAAGCGAGATGAGTGCCGTACCCCAGATTCGTTTGCGACTGGACTTAACTGTCACGGGTCCCTTTACCTTTAGTTTGGGAGCAGAAGGAAAAAGTGAAAGCTTCTCATAAGAAGCTAAATTGGGGGTAGCCAGCACAGAGGCCTCAGATGTTTACAACTCTTATAATCCCAGGTGGGGTTTATGGAAATCGTAGTTCAAAACACCTGAACGGTTGGATACCCCAGAACAAAATGTGTGTGTGCACGCACACACCAGGTTGCAACCCAGAGCCTGGAACTGGATTACTGAGGAATGACTGAGGAGGAAGTGAGAGAGAAGCTGCTGTCTTCCCATCTCTAGCGCTGTAGCAAGTGGGATTCCAAGTTGGCAGGTATCGTGGATGAAATGAAACGACACAGGGCTAGCTCTTACATCCCGTTGTCTTGAAGCTGTACTTCAAACTCTTGGGCTGCCTGCATCTGAAAATGTTGCTGGGGTGACTATAGCAAGGAATGCACTGTTCTGTATTAGGAAAGGTGAGCAGTTTTGCTCAGAGCTACTTGTAAAGAGTTACAGGCAGCGTAATGGTCTGACTATTAAAGCCCAGGAATTTGGCAGCATCGTGCAACAAGCTAGTAACATAAAAGATAACGGCAACTGTAATCTACAACTGCCTGCAGCTTCACGGTCTGCAGCTTATGATATATGGTTCTGCTCTATAGTTTGAAGGATGACGTTTTGGCACTGCGGCCACACACAGCACTTGCTCGAGGATAGCAGATGCCGCTCGTGTGTTCACAAAGGAAGGCTTTTGCATAGCCATCCAGGGCTTCTTGGGAGGAAGGCGCAGGATATAAATTTCATAAATAAATAGCCATCATTGGGAAAGCTTCCACCATGAACAAAGACATGCACTAAAAAGAAACAGCTGCAGAGTTTTTCCCATTCAAAATAGGAGACGATTAGTCAATCCATCACATTGGCAAAGTCTGCCCCTTGCCTTTTTTTTTTTATCCACAAGCCCCACTGAAATAAATGGGAGGCTGGTCTTCATTACAGCGAAGTATGTGCTGAATAACCCCCCTGTGGCTTGCTCCCTGTGCTTCTTACAAGTATGTTGGCTTCTGCAGAGGAAATCCTTTATTAAGATGATGTTCAGAACAGAAGAATGAGCGGAAGAATGATTGGCAGCAAGGGACTGGTATGGGGTGCTGGGTGGAGTCAGAGTGAGTGACAGGCGGAGTCAATTGATAGCAATCATTGGAGAGTGGAGAATGACGCAGAAGAGGAATTAGCAGAGTGTTAGGGAGAGCAGTGAGCTGAGTCAGAGTGGTGTTAGAGCTGCTGAAGAGAAGAGACAAGCATGCCAGGTTATGACAGCATAATTATTTGTTTTTCTATATTAAAAGTCCACTTGCTTGAATGGCTTTCCATCCAAAATTATATACCATTTTTAAATTTATGAATGTATTCTGGTCTGGGGGATTCCAAGTTAGCAGATCTCACTCCACATACTGATTTTGAATTGCAGCCAATAAAGGGAAAATCTGGTTCCTCTATGTAAAGGAGTAGGTAGTGACAGCAGGTTGCTCTGGGAAATATTAGGAGAAGTCTGGCCTGGACCAACTGAGGGCCTTGTAGGAGACTCCTGCAATGCTGTAGCTTCTGAACCATCCAAGCCATCCCTGGTTTTTAAAGACAGTGATACCCTGCAGAGCAGCCCTCATTCCCAAGCAACTTGAATAGGGCTCAAATAGGTGACTGATCCAATGCTGCCCTCTGCTGGTGAAATGGAGCTGCACAACAGAATTTTTTGCAACGGTTGGGGACTCAATATTTTGTATTCAGCTGCATTACAGATTAAACACTGCAGACAGAACCTCTCCTCCCATCACCTTTCAGCCAGTTCTCACATTCCCCTGCTGGCCATCAAGTGCTCAGCTGTAAAGAGAGAGACGCCTCTGTAAATCAACCCAATGGCATTTTTCCTGACCGGATTTCAGAACTAACACACTAATCCAATTTATATCAGTCATTACTGAGAGAGAGAGAGAGAGAGAGAGATGAGAATATGAATGTTCACCTTACAGGCTACAGTTTTGCCTTATGCCTTGACATTTCAAGGGCTGCAATGCACTCTTTAACCAGCTGGGTTGCTTCCTTAGCTGTACCCTGGTGCACGGAAAATCCACCGCCCCCATGTCCATAATTGTGCACCACCAGAAGCTTTCCACTACCTCGAACCAGTATCTCTTTCTGGACTCTCACGGCTGACCTGGATGGCCTCAGGCCCACCCTCACTTTTATATCCTGAGCTGCCTGAAGGGATGGCTCAAGAGCACAACATCGGCCAAATATGTCTTTGCTGGTACTGGGATCTGGAGACAGCTTCCAGTTGCCTTTTTGCCATGTCCCACCTAGCGTTATGTTGTGTATCCCTGGGTAGATGTAGGTTAATCCATCGCCATCCCGAATGAAATGTGTTACCCAAGGGGCCTTGACCTTGAGAACCTGACCTCTGACGGGGTGTATCTCGAGGTCACCCACAAGCTTCTTGGAGCCAATGCCAGAGCAATTCACTATGATGTCATAGTCACTCCGCAGCTCCCATAGGTCTTCGATTTTTCTAGCATGCACCTGGCCCCCATTTCTTTTCAGCCTGCAAAGGAAAAAAAATCAAGAGGTGAAATCATTCTCTATCAGTGTGAATGTTTTGCCTGACTGCTACACAGGCCAAGGATATAAGATGCCATATTTTTTGCCCTATAAGATGCACCAGACCATAAGACACACCTAGTTTTTGGAGGAGGAAAACAAGAAAAAATAATATTCTGAATCTCAGAAGCCAGAACAGCAAGAGGGATCGCTTCTGGGATAGCCGTGAGAAACCTCTTCAGGGCAGGGGGAGTGTTCCTCCCACTGCCCTGAAGAGGCTTCGCACAGCTATCCCAGAAGCCAGAACAGCAAGAGGGATAGCTGAGCAGCCTGTATTTGCTCCATAAGACGCACACACATTTCCCCTTACTTTCTGGGAGAGAAAAAGTGAGTCTTATAGAGCAAAAAATACGGTAATTTAGATGGTCTTTGACTAGTGTGAAATAGAAAGATGGAAAGAAAAAAACAGAAAGGTTCCAATATGCAATCCAGATAATCTCATCCTACTTTTTTTAAAAAAGAAACTGTTGTGAAGAAAAATCAGTGAAGAGATTGAAAAACCTTATGGAACAGAAGTGTACACAAGTCAAATGGGATCCATTTGTTTAGGGAAATTTTTAATGTTTGAAGTTTTATTCTGTTTTAGTGTTCTGTTGGGAGCTGCCCAGAGTGACTGGGGAAACCCAGCCAGATGGGCGGGGTATAAATGTTAAAATCAATTAACAATTAAAATTAAAGCATGCATTTATAGACATAATGCTGAGTATATCCTATCTCCTCCAGCTATCAGTTCATAGCCACCAGTTCAGTCTAGAGATAAAGTATCCATTCAAATTGTAGAATATCTCATTTATGTAAAGATTCAGGTAGGTAGCCGTGTTGGTCTGACGCAGTCGAAATATAAAAAAATAATAATAAATGTCCAGTAGCACCTTAGAGACCAACTAAGTTTGTTCTTGGTATAAGCTTTTGTGTACATGCACACTTCTTCAGATACACACTTCTTCATTTATGTAAAGTTAGTGGAACAAAAATCAAAAAGGAAGGATTTTTTTTTTTTTTTTTTACTATGGCAGACCAACACGGCTACCTATCTGTAACTGGATGGAAGGCACCACATTGAGCCGCATGAAATGGAAGTCCATCAACCTCACCAAGAAACTTGCACAGGTACAGACTGATATCTTCTTTCTTATCACCCATTCCCACCACCCTTCTGAGTAATACCCCTCCCCACCTTCTCACTATATAGAAGGGTCTGGAAACTTCTGTTTCAGTGTATCTGAAGAAGTGTGCATGCACACGAAAGCTCATACCAAGAACTGACTTAGTTGGTCTTTAAGGTGCTACTGGAAGGAATTTTTTTTTGTTTTGACTATGGCAGACCAACATGGCTACCTATCTGTAACAGGATGGAAGGCACCACATTGAGCCGCATGAAATGGAAGTCCATCAACCTCACCAAGAAACTTGCACAGGTACAGACTGATATCTTCTTTCTTATCACCCATTCCCACCACCCTTCTGAGTAATACCCCTCCCTACCTTCTCACTATATAGAAGGGTCTGGAAACTTCTGTTTCAGTGTATCTGAAGAAGTGTGCATGCACACGAAAGCTCATACCAAGAACTGACTTAGTTGGTCTTTAAGGTGCTACTGGAAGGAATTTTTTTTGTTTTAAAAATCAAAAAGTGTGGCTGCTGTGTGCGTGTTTTGGCAAGTCCCAATGACTCTACAATGTAAGCAGGAAAAATATGCAATTTGGAAAGAATAACAAAGGACTGAACAAGTGGGAAATGTACAACTAATCACAGGTTAAGTGATCCCCTTCATTCTCCGGCAAAGAGCAGTTTTTACAGGGATCAGGAAAAGTGCTGAGTCAAGATCCAAAGTATCATGCAATTAGTTTTGTGCACCCACAAGAACTTTAGACTTCTGTTTCTTGCACAGATGCCCACCAATCCACATGTCAATTATGGAACTGAGGAGGCTTTCAGAGCTGTTCGTGATTTGGTGCTGGAGATTGCTATTCAGAAAAACAGAAGTTTTTTGTTTGTTTTTTAACCCACTGTGCAAGCTTCTGCTACTTAAAGCAGAAGCTTGCCTGCACAATCCTACTGATGATTCTCACTGTGTTTTAATTCCCACGAGTCTGTATTACATAAGAAGCTGAGCTGCACTGCCTGCCTGTTTGCTCTCTGTTTGCCCAATGTGAGGTGGAGGTGGTGTGTAAAGACCTATACAGATTGAGACTCAGGAATTTGAAGGAGCTCCTCTCTCACCGTCTGCCAGCCCAGGCCTTGAGATTTATATGAAAGGCCCTGCCTGCAGCTCTATTGACAGTGGTGGTTCGTGGTATGATGGCACAGAACAAGACCTTCTCTCTTGTGGCTCTGCAACTGTGGAACTCTCCCCCATGGAAGAGAAAGCTTCCCACCCCCTATCACCAGCCTCCCACCATCACATAAAGATGTGTACTTTTTTCTTCAGGTCTTTGGAGCTAATGAATTGATCTTCAGCAGATGGATTGGTTGTTTTTATTATCGTTATTGGTTTTGTTTGACATTAAAGTATCAATATAACATTGTGCACCGCCTGTGAACCTGCCGGTTGAAGTGCGGGTTATAAACACTATAAATCATCATCATCATCAAAAATGCACTGAACAAAGTCAGAGAACAGAGCTTTGAGGGAGGCTGCATTTCCCAGGGGTGTTTTGTGCTCTTACAAAACATCTGTTCAGTTGCAAACACATGTGCTAGGCTGGTAATAAAAGGACACATAGATCAAAATTACAGGAAACTGCTCATTGTGCCCATCCTTGAAAAAGCAAAAGCACATTTCCCATCTACCTCTACCAGATAATAACACATCCCAGTGTCAGGCTAAAGCAGAATACAAGAGCTGATGGACATTAAGTTGGCCCTCGGTTTATGCTGAAATCTCACTTGTCTGTGCCGCACCAATGCATCCTCACAGGTGGGCACAATTCTTTTTTAAAAAATCATGACCCTCTTGTGCCTTCAACAAATCAGTTGTTCATGGGACATGCCCCGTCTCAGTGGCAATCATTTTACTGTGAGGCAAAGATGTTTTTGTTTTCCCAGGGTTTTTTTCATTTTAGTTTTTTTTTTAAGCTATTGCAATGTTTATAGAATCATAGAATAGAATCATAGAGTTGGAAGAGACCACAAGGGCCATCGAGTCCAACCCCCTGCCAAGCAGGAAACACCATCAGAGCACTCCTGACATATGGTTGTCAAGCCTCTGCTTAAAGACCTCCAAAGAAGGAGACTCCACCACACTCCTTGGCAGCAAATTCCACTGTCGAACAGCTCTTACTGTCAGGAAGTTCTTCCTAAAGTTTAGGTGGAATCTTCTTTCTTGTAGTTTGGATCCATTGCCCTGTGTCCGCTTCTCTGGAGCAGCAGAAAACAACCTTTCTCCCTCCTCTATGTGACATCCTTTTATATATTTGAACATGGCTATCATATCACCCCTTAACCTCCTCTTCTCCAGGCTAAACATGCCCTTAGCCGTTCCTCATAAGGCATCGTTTCCAGGCCTTTGACCATTTTGGTTGTCCTCCTCTGGACACGTTCCAGTTTGTCAGTGTCCTCCTTGAACTGTGGTACCCAGAACTGGACACAGTACTCCAGGTGAGGTCTGACCAGAGCAGAATACAGTGGCACTATTACTTTCCTTGATCTAGATGCTATACTCCTATTGATGCAGCCCAGAATTGCATTGGCTTTTTTAGCTGCCGCGTCACACTGTTGGCTCATGTCAAGTTTGTGGTCAACCAAGACTCCTAGATCCTTTTCACATGTACTGCTCTCAAGCCAGGTGTCACCCATCTTGTATTTGTGCCTCTCATTTTTTTTGCCCAAGTGCAATACTTTACATTTCTCCCTGTTAAAATTCATCTTGCTTGTTTTGGCCCAGTTCTCTAATCTGTCAAGGTCGTTTTGAAGTGTGATCCTGTCCTCTGGGGTGTTAGCCACCCCTCCCAGTTTGGTGTCATCTGCAAATTTGATCAGGATGCCCTTGAGTCCATCATCCAAGTCGTTGATAAAGATGTTGAATAAGACCGGGCCCAAGACAGAACCCTGTGGCACCCCACTAGTCACTCTTCTCCAGGATGAAGAGGAACTATTGATGAGCACCCTTGGGTTTGATCAGTCAGCCAGTTACAAATCCACTGAGTGGTAGCATAGTAAAGAACAATGAGGTTGTCTGCAAGGCCAGTGAGGAATCTGTTTGACCTTATGCTCTTGGCTGATTTTGACATCCAACAAATATCCGGGTAATTGAAGTCCCCCATTACTACTATCTCCCTTCCTTTTGCATGCTTGGCCATCTGTTCCAGGAAGGCATCATTTATGTCCTCCGTTTGGTTTGGGGATCTATAGTAAACTCCCACAATGAGGTCACAGTTATTCTTCTCTCCCTTAATTTTGACCCAAATGCTCTCACTTTGGCTTTGAGGTTCTAAATCTTGGATCTCTTCACAGGTATACACATCCCTGACATATAACGCCACTCCTCCTCCTTTCTTGTCTGGTCTGTTTCTCTGAAATAGATTGTATCCCTCCATTATTACATTCCAATCGTGGGACTTATCCCACCAGGTTTCAGTGATGCCTATTATGTCATATTTAGTTTGCTGTACCAAGAGCTCAAGCTCATCTTGTTTATTTCCCATGCTTTGTGCATTAGTGTACAGACATTGAAGTCCATTAATCATTCCCCCGTGTCTCTTATTTAAGGATTTTTTCCTCCCACCACTAGGTCTGCATGCTGTTTGCTCCATTTGGTCTATGACATTTGGATGATCATCATCATCAATTGATAGACTCCTACCTTCAGGAGCACTGTCTCCCTCCCCCACATTAGCCAGTTTGAAGCCCTCCTGATGAGGTTTCTGAGATTTTTGGCAAAAACATTCCTCCCAACCGTTGTGAGGTGCAGCCCATTGCTTGCCAGAAGTCCATCTTCAAGAAACTGCAGTCCGTGATCTAAGAATCCAAACCGTTCCTGTTTACACCATTTGCGAAGCCAGCTGTTCACTTCCACTATTTTTCCCTCTCTCCCTGGGCCACGTCGTTCAACTGGGAGGACAGATGAGATGACAATTTGTGCATTTAATTGCTTCAATTTCCTGCCCAGAGCCTCGTAGTCTCTTTTGATCTTCTGGAGGCTATTGCTTGCAGTGTCATTGGTTCCCATATGAACCAAGAGGAAGGGGTATTTGTCAGTGGGCTTTATGATTCCTTGCAGTCGTTCAGTTGCATCTTGGATCTTAGCCCCGGGGAGACAGCACACTTCCTGAGACATCTTGTCAGGCCCACAGATCACTGCTTCTGTTCCCCTCAGTAGGGAATCCCCTATCACCACTACACGCCTCCTCTTAGGTCTGGTCGGGGTTCTTCCGTGAGCTGTCCGTTCCAAGGTCGCCTGCACATTCCCTGAGGACAGACTTTGCTGCTCGTCTTCATATACCTGATAGACTGTAATGAGGGAGAGATCCTCAAATGGAGTCTGCTCTTCGTCTTCCATGCTAGGGGAGAGGAACTCAAAGCGATTGTGTATTTCTAAACAATCAGAGCGAACCCTGGGCCTCCTACTTCTTTGAGTCACGTTTCTCCATATATCTGGCTCCTGTGTTGGTGAACTAGCCTCCTTCTCAGGGGAGTCCCCTGTCTCCTCCTTGGTGGAGACGGTGTGCTCTGTTGCTTCCAAGAAAAGCTCCAGCTCTCTAATTCTTTGGAGCGTAGCTACACGTTCCTCCAGTTGCTGGACTTTGTCTTCTAAGAGGGCAATCAACATGGAATTGCTGCAGGTAAAGCTGCCTGCAACCTTTGGCAAGATGGCAAACATTGTGCAGGAACCGCAGGCGACTGCAGCTGTTCCCTCACCCTCCATCTTGAGAACGTGTCGTTGGGGGTGGCTACAGCGGTCCTCCATCATAAAAAGCATGAAGACAGGACAAATAACTCCCCCCCCCCAAAACCTAGGTCTCCCCCAACAAACGTTTGAGACCCTAAATCTAAAAGATGGATCAAACTGCGTGCGCCGCTGCCCTGCAAGCTCTGATAAGCTCCTCCCACAGCTAATCACCTGCCTCAACAGAAACCCTGCCCCCTCTGACCTTTGCACAGGGAGAGCAGCTAATCAGCCACAAAGAAACACACACACACGAAAACCCTTTTTGCTCCTTCTTCAGCTGCTGCCCTGCAGCTGAAAATTATGCTGCCGTGGAACTGAATGCATCAGAAGGTGGTAGACTCTTAATTCCTTTGGTCTGAAGAAGAGGCTGGCTGGCTGCTCATCATTTATGCTGCAGCTGCATCTCCTGAATTGGAAGTGGCTTTGAGGTCACTCCCAATTCAATGTTTCTTAAGTTTGTTGTGACAGTTGAAAAGTAGCCGACGTGCCCCAATCAAAACTCTTCTTGCCTGCAGAAGTGGCTCGTGGGTTCCAGCCAAGTGCTTATGATTGATTCTCTTTTTGTATCTTTTGATGAACAGCACCATAAATAGTGCTCAGGGCACTTGAGGGTACACAATAAATTACACATCTAATAGACACTTCCTTCTGACCCACTCAGTGGAAGAAATCTTAATCATTTGTTTCAGCTACTTGGACACCATCCTTCAAACGGGCCTATCAGCAAAACAGCATTTATTTGAGTTTTGTGCCAATGACTCGCTCTGAGGATCAGGCAGCTCCTTTGGGAAATTACAAGAGTGTAAGACAGAAATGAGGGGCAGCAGAGGCCTTTGCCCACAGGCCTGCCTGACAGATACTAAATGGATTCTGCAATTTAGTTGAGCGTCGGTACCACTTTCAGGACTGTTTAAAAAATGAAACATGACAAGGCATGAGTTCCCCGTGAGGTTGCTCATATGTCAGAAGAGCACACTGGAAGAATAAAGAGCACTCAGCGTGTGATTGCTTTGAAGCAAGAACTACCAGCCCATGTTGTAACATGGTGTAAGAATAGAAGTGCCATTGCATTACAACCAGGGAGCACTTTCTTAACATTTGGTCTTTGTTTCACTTTGCATCACATCACCACAATAAGAAAATGGCAGTGTGTTGAAAGCTGGGACAGGGAAGCTGTTGTCCTACAATCCCCATCATCCCTGACCAGACAAAGGACCATCGCATTCTGCTTGTGAGCATGCAGAGGCATCTGTCTGGCTGCTGGTGGGGGCAGGATGCTCAGATAGAAGGGTCTTGGTCTTATCCAATAAGACGGTTCTTTCATTTGTTATAGCAAGGTGTCCATCCAAACACTCATACCTTTTCTCCAGCCAAAGCAAATAGGGTGGGCAGTCACACTTCAGTGTAGTAAAGGCCTGACCACATTTGTGCTGCGGAAATTTCTTCATTTCCTGTTCAGTCATCGAGCGAAACCCCAGAACCACATCAGACCAGAATGGAGGCTTCTCTTCAGGAATGGTTTTAAAGATCTGCCAGCTCATAGACATGAAAGGGGGGGAAGAACGTAAAACACACAGCCATTCTGTTCTGCTACATTTATTGGAAAATCATTATCTAAGAACAAAATTATTTCATATAATTGTGGTTGGGGGTGTGTGTTTTTTTTTGGGGGGGGGGGTAGTTTCGTGCACCTGTTACACCTGTTCCTAAGATGAATTTCCCCCATAACCAAACTAGGGCCTTTGTAAAGTCCACAAGCTGGGCTTAGTGGTAACAGTCCTCTCCTGCTGTTGCTCTCCTGCTTTTAATACAAAGCTGTTAAACAGCCACCATGATGAATAGCCATTGGGAGACGTCCCAAATAAATTTCTACCATTCATTCATATGATACTAAAACATGTGCTTATGTGACAGTGGGGGGAAACAGATACCACACTGGGAACAGCATATCCCAAGGGTTCCATTTAGGATGTTATTTTCATAGAATTGCATGGGGGGGGGGGAGTAATTTTGTTTGTTTGTTATTATGGCATGTATGGCATGTTTTTTTATTGCAAACCACCTTGTGATATTCGGATGAAGGGTGGTATAGAAATTTAAATCGTCATCATCATCATCATAGAATCATAGAGTTGGAAGGGACCCCAACAGTCATCTAGCTCAACCCCCTGCAATGCAGGAATCTCAAGTAAAGCATCCATGACAGATGGCCATTCAAGCTCCGTTAAAAATCTCCAATGAAGGAGAGTCTACCACCTCCCTAGGGAGTTTGTTCCACTGTTGAACAGCTCTTACTGTGAGAAAGTTCTTCCTGATGTTTGGTCAGAATTTCCTTTCTTGTAACTTGAAGCCATTGGTTCAGGTCCTACCCTCCACAGAAGGAGAAAACCAACTTCCTCCATGTGACACCGTTTTAGATATTTGAAGGTAGCTATCATATCTCCTCTCAGACTCCTCTTTTTCAGGCTAAACATACCTAGCTCCTTCAACTGTTCCTCATAAGGCTTGGTTTCCAGACCCTTGATCATGCCCTCCTCTGCACGTGTTCCTGCTTGTAAATGTCCATCTTAAATTGTGGCGCCCAGAACCGGACACAGTATTCCGTAATACTAGTAATTCATGAGCGCATATTGGTTTTGTCTCTCTCCCTTTCTAAAACATGGCCATAGATTACAATTCCAATGCATGCATTTTTATGTGTTTATTGTATTTATAGCCCACCTTTCTTCCTCCAGTCAGTGTACATTGGGTTCCTACCCAGACAGTCACACAGGCACTGTCCAGACCTTCACTGCTTTATGTGCCTTGGACTCTGCTTGGCCAACAAGCTTGCCTATTCCTCTGCTTTTAGTAAGCATAGTACAGCCTTCCTTATTTACCCAGAGACCAAATGAATCCCAGCCTCTGAAGCTTCTGAGGAATTACAGATTACTGACAGGTAGTCAAAGGTCTCCTTAAACCACTGCTTCTGTTGATGAACCGGCGTGTCTGCACAGCAGAAAGAAAACACATTTTAAATGATGTTTTAAATTTATAGTTTCATATCTCTATTCTCCATACTCAGCAAAACATCTAGAATACAATGGAGCTTGACGGTAGTTTGATTTGTAATCTAGTCTTGCAAAGTGATTGCTGCTTCTTCCTGTAAAATACTGACTACCTTCATATGTAGTTGAATGGATATATTTTCCAGCTTCTATGATGTATGTAACATGGCCAAATAAACAATGCAAATATTTCTGCCTGGAAGCAAAGTGTACATACAGAGTCCAGAACAGGGAAGAGTCTTGCATGCAGCAATAGGGGTACTATGACAGGCGCTGTGTACAAGGCTCTTCGGATGGAGTTTTGGAAGGACCCTAGCCTGGCAATATTACAAAGAATGTTAGTAGCTTATTGATTGGGTGCAAGTTCAATGTGTAATATTTTAGATTTGCTACTTTTTTTCCTTATAGAACTACTGTAAAGAGAGAGAGAGAGAGAGAGAGAGAGATATTGAGAGATGTACAGTTGATGCTAAACTTATGTGGTGGTTATGTTCCAGGGATAATGCATAAAGCCAAAATCGTGAATGAAACACACTCTCCCTGCATCTCTGAACACGCTCCCAAGGTGAGTGCAGTGGTGGGAGGGATCCTTTTTGGCCAAGCACATAAAGCTGGATTTGCACAAGTTAAATGTGTGTAAGCTATGAGTCAACTGTACATGCACCTCAATTTGGCAACAGCAGCACTTATTTCACAGCAACCACTTCAGTGTTTTGTTGCTTGTGGTGCACTGATCCACTTGTCATGGAATCAGCCCTGAAAACCACAGTTACCCCTCTCTGAAGCCCGTTTTGGGAGCTGATAGTAAATACAGAAAATCATCTGGAGGATGCTGAAGACGCACCTCTTTACCTTCGCTTTTGACACTTGAGACGTATATGTTTAGGACCCACCTTATTTTTATTGTTGTAAGTTGCTTTAAACCATTTTTAATATTATGTTTTAAATGTTGTAACCCACCCCGGGATCTTAGGGAGAAGGGCGGAAAACAAATAAATACATAATGTAAAAATCTATGCCTATTTACATTTTGCATCTTAGGAAGGAAATTCCACTCACCTGGGTAAATATGAGGAATGAGCATCCCAGCAGCTACATCACTTGTTGTATTGGGGGTAAACCTGTCAGCAATGACAGTCACGCTGCAGTCTGAGACAGATTCCGAAATGCAAACAGCAGTAGAGAGGCCAATGAGCCCTGCACCAATGACTGCAATCTTTGCTTTGACCATGTTCTGTTATGAGAAGTGGAAGGAGAAAGGAGGGGGTGAAAATAAAATTCTAAAGACAAAATAAGGTTTTCTTATATAATGATTTTTAAAATAAAATAATAATCTAAGAATACTTTAAAAAAAAATCTGTCCATTGTGGAACAAGATATGGAGGGCTCTTAATCCATAATCTTAAAAGGGATTAGCATAGGGGACCTCACCCATGCACATGATTGAATAGGTTCTTCTGGAAATAAAGCTTAAGAGGTATCCGTTCAGCTTCATTGACAGCACCTGGCACTTTGGGGCAGTTTCTTGGACCCAAGCCACCTGGCAGGGTCCATTAGTCTGGATGCCTTTTCACTCAGCTACAGGCTTCCTTAGCAGTGGCTGACAGCCTTCTTAATTTCCTACTATGCCTCAGAGCAATGGTACACTAGGGTTCTTGCGGGACTTAAAAGGGTCGCTCACTGTTGTTGCTGCAAGATAAGCCCTGGCCAGAGGTGTAACAATGCAGACTGGGACCCACTGGAGAGGACTTTCCTGAAGACCCTTTCAAAACTACAGCAGCTCTGCCTACCACTGTTTAAATAACAAAGTAAAGAGAAGATGGAGTATGCAAGCAAGCACAATTTCTTTTCTAAACTAAAACACAACCAATTAGCCAGTCATTCCTTTGAGTGGAACAAAAGGTCAACATGAAACTGCACAATGTCCAACTACACATCTGCAAACAGTGTCTGCAAAAGATACCATTTGTGAAGAAGAGAAAGTCAACCCAAAGCATGGGGCAACATCAATATATTGTGTATTTGACAGTCCTGGCAGAATGCAGAGATTTTGTATTCATAGAATATTAATATTAATCAAATCTCCTGTTGCTTTGATAGCCACGGCATTCATGTTGGAACAGTTTATGGATCAACAAGTACTTTTAAAAAAATCTAGTAGAGAGTGGCCTTCGTACCCTGCTTTAAAACATCTTAGGTTTTGAACTTCCTTTGAACTTTGCACATGACAAGTAGAATTTGGTTGATAATTCCCCAAAGTTAATTTCTGATAAAAGAGTACCAATGGAAAGAACAAGTATTTGATTTTTTTCCCTTCTAGGAAACAGCAACAGCATGACTGAGATCAATATTTTCTCAAAATATTTTGGCATTTCAGTTCTCCCCAGCCTGACTGTTGAAAAATCAAATGAGGAAAACTTTAGTAGATATGGTTCCTTTGTTTAAATCTTCCATAACATGTTTTAGCTGCTGGTTTATTTTAGATTAAATTCCTGCTTACCATTGCCTTCTAATATTTTGTGTCTTTTTTCTTTTTTGGTGGGGAAGGAATCTGTATTCTCTATAATACAGATATACTAAGGAAGAGGGAGGTCATTCAACCATCCCAGTGAGCATACATAATTTATCAGAGGCAAGGGCTCTGATACTTTTTCCTAATATGAACTGAGTTTAGACTATTCCATCTCTTTAATCTGCATGTTTTCTTCTCTCTCTCTCTCTCCTCTCCAATCCAACAACAAAAAAGAACAATAATGATTGCACAACAGAGCCACTCTTATGATGAATGGATATGATCAAATGTTTACTGCTTGCAGTCATAGGCCAACACACAGAGGAGAGGTAAAAGAGGAAATGTCTGAAACTGATATATAATGTGTACAATTAAACTACCAGTTCACAGTTCATCATACAAAGCATGATATAAATAGCCGCTAATAACAACTTCCAAAGGTTTCTAGCTGTTTATAGTTTGGTGAACCAACTTTGCAATTTACCTACACATTATTTTTTAAAACCTGCACAGATTTTTGTGTTTGTTGTGTGTGTTGCAGTTGGAAACATCAAGGCAAAGTGGAAATATTTCTGCCCTTCCACAGAATAGAGAAGGCACCTCCACCAACAAAACACATTTCAATATATGTACAGTACTGTAAAATGTTTGGCACTGAAAAATATGAACATTCGATGCCTTATAAAATTAGGAAATAAGATTTTTTTTATAAAAAAAGTTTTTCACATTTGTACTGCACTCTTCATCTAATGAACAGGGCTGCATACATGGGATCAAGCCCATTTTACTGTCAGATTACGGTATACTAGGCTCAAGATTTGGTGGGTTTCATGGTTGAGTAAGGTCTGTCCAGCAAAACTGTCCACTAATGCTATGGAGTATATCACACAGTTTTATACTAGTCCCAAAATAACAAGAACCCTGCGGCATATTAAAGCCTAATATATTTATTATGACATCAGCTTTTGTAGAGGTGTGATGCAGTGGATTCCAGTCCATGAAAGTTTGTGCAGTTCTAAATCTGATAATCTTTCAAGGTGCCACAAGACTCTGCTGCTTATGCTGCAAAAGACTTAACGTTGCTACCCCCTTCTTGAGGTTACAATGGTCCAGTGGACTGAGGAAATAAGGAAACAAGGGTTTTGCCACAGAGTACTAAGTCGTCTTTTGCAAAGGGATCAAATATTTCATTCATTCTAATGCACATTAATCTCTGACTTTTGTCTTCTGGGTTTCTGGGGTTTTTCCTGTTGCTATTCTGTCTCTCACAGCTACAGTAAACCTACCATTAAAATTATGGACTGGTCATTTCTTCGTTAGGGGGCAAACGCGCAAATTTAGCAAGGGATCAAATACTTTCCCCCCTCACTGTACTTAGTCCCAGCCCCTGCCGTTTGTGAAGCACCCTTTTAAACAGGGCTCAATTTCTGTTCAGAAACGTTGCAAAAAACACGATTTGACAAATGATCTCTGACCAATCAAAAACGTGCCAGTATTTTCAGCTAACTGCTTAGAATGCGGATAAGAGCAGGAGCTATGAAGCGGGATAGCATTCAAGTAAAAAATAAAAATCCACAAAGCTCTCCGCCCTCCCCTTTCTCCAGGAACCGGCTTTATAATAATATGTAGGTTCACAGCGTACATTTCCTACAAGGATCTACATTTACGTGGATAGACGGACTAGAGGAGTTCACGGGTTTTCCTGCTCATTCTGACGAGCCCGGGAGAACCGCGGGAGAGAGGCTAAAAAATACCTTTCCTTTCAAAAGAATCCGCACCCTTTCCGACAAAGTGGCGCTTCCCACCAAAGGTTTCCAGGCCACGGACGCGACCATTAGAAGGGGACGGAGGGGAAACGCAGGCTCGGAGGGCGGGGCAATCTTCTGAAGACGGCTCTGCTCGTTCCCAATTGGTCAGCAGCGGCGGGCTTCGGCGACTCCACGGGCTCGAGGGTGGCCCGTTTCGTGCTCCCTCCCGCCGAGCCTCGCTCCTTGCAACGAGGCGTCTCCCGCTGGTGTTTTGGATTCGTCCGACTGGCTCCCTGTCGCGGAGTGTCCATGGTCCCTTCAAGGAAGACTGCTTCAGTTGTCTCGTTGCACGATTTTAATTGGTGCTACTGGGCAACATAGCTGTCAACTTTTCCCTTTTTTAAGAGAAATTCCATTCTTCCGAATAGGATTCCTCGCAAGAAAAGGGAAAAGTTGACAGCTATGCTGGGCAACGAAGTCAAAATAGGAGTCGCAAGTTTAAATATTAAACCAGAGGCAGTTTATTCATGGCCGGATTATAATAGTTGCAATTGTAATAATTGCGCCAGGGCTTATGTCTGCAAGGGACCCAATGAATGTTTCACGCTCTTGTGTCAGTCTCCAGGTGGGGAGTAAACTACAGTTCCCGAGATTCGGGTGTGCAGCCATGTGTTTTAAATGTATGGTGTAGCTGTTACATACAGGTTTCCATTACCTCTCAGAGGGAAATCTGTTAAAGCTCCTCTCTTCAGACATGTCTATCAGAGCTTCTGCCAAAGGTTTATTTATACATGAGTGGGCCAACCCAAGTGGCCACCCCACTCGACATTTCCAGCAAACATATGGAAAGAGGCTTTGACTGAAATCCCGCTTTGGAGGGAATCTCCCTTTGAATTGGAGCATCCTAATAATTTGTATTGTTTGTGGACTGCCACATCTCCCAAGCTGGCAGTGAGTCACAAAACATATTAGAATGCAGTTCAAAAAAAATTAGTGGTTGCAAATGCAACGTGCAGAAAATGATTGTTTGGTACAGTCTCTTGCCAAAATGATACAATATGATTAGATGTGTCGCATATGGTCACTGTGCAACATAGATTTAAGTGCTGTGCTGGATCGTGGCCAAAATTCATATTTGCTTTATGATCAGAATGTTTCAAGTTGCTGGTTATATTGAATATATTTTATGTTTATTTTTATATCTTTAGGGCCAACTATTTACATGAAGGCTGTTCCAGGTGGGTATAGAGGTTTATGCCATGTGTAGATGTGTAGATTCCTCAGAAGCTGGGAAGAGCAAATTACGGTAATACTCCATATATCTGGGTCCTTGGTTATGTATGCAATAGGAACTCTTTTCCAGAAATGTAGGAAGCCCTTCCCTATACTGTACCTTCTTTCTTGTTGGAAAGGAATCCAATGTGGGCACTCTCTTTCATCAATGGTCAAATCATCACTTTGCACTTTGGGAGCAATTAGCTACATAGTGCATGTGTAAATTTTTTTTCCAGTTAAAACAAAGCCTCATATTTCCCAGTGACTTACCGTAGCAGGTAGAATGTTCAGAGCTGCTGCTGATTTTTCAGATGTATGGAGGCAGCAAGCAATAAAAGCCCCTGGAAGCACCCATTCATTGCCTGGATAAGGTTTCAGGTTCAGTCTCCATAATTTCCCACTTACAGATCTCTGCCTAGGAACTGCTGCCAGCTGGAGAATGGGAATGTCTGGAAACTGCTGGCAGCCCATGAAGAAAATGCTTGGCTAGGCATGGACTAGTTATCTGAGCAGGGACAGCTTATCCCATTTCACTACCTGAGGATAAACAGGAATTGCCAACCCCTGGTTCCTCCCACCATGCCCCACTTCCGCTGCCACCAAGCTCCAGTTCTCTCCAAACTCAGCAGGAGCTGAGGCGCTCCTCCAAAAGTTGCCACTCACTTGACTTTTCCACCCAGGGGCAGGGAAGACATGTGGCAATGTTGTGCTCCAGAATGCCTCCCTCTCTGTAGTGGCAGTGGTGGGGTGGGCAGAGAACTGCCTCATTTCAGTTCCACCACCTGAGGTGGGTGCATCACCTCACATCATGGGTGGGCCAGCTCTGTATCTGACAGTCAGCATAAGGCAACTGCTCAGCTTATTATATATCTGCATGTATAGATATATAACACCACCAGGATTTTTAAAATATAAACACCCCTTAAAATACATAGCTTGCATTGACATATTTTGTCAATTTATTGTTAATTATAAATAAATTTTAAAAACACAATGTTATCGCTTTCACAGTTAGTGGTACATAGATTTACACACTGGACAATCATTTATGTCTGTTCCTTTATATAAAAAACACACACATTCATTTTCTATATTTAATAGTATCTGGGTTCTGAGGGCATAAGATGTTTGTCACTTGATTTCACTGCCATATTTTCAGTTATTGGATGGCATCACCACTCCATAAATCCATATTCTTATGAAACTCAATCTTGTGAAAGAGAACATGTGTTCCAGGAAAAACCATAGCTCTCCTCTTCACACATTGTTACAAGATATCCTCATGATGTTAGTAGAGACACACATTGGCTACTGCAAAATGGAGTTGTCTGGCTGCTGATTGAAATGGCACTTCCTCCCTTGCTATCTGACCATCTTTTTCCCTGCCAAAAGTGATATTTGTCAGTCCTGGTTTTTGGGGTTGGTGGGAAAGGTCACCCCTTGCCTGAGGGGAGGCCTGCAGCCTATGGCTGCCAGTGTATATTGGTGCTTTCCTGCTGGTTGTCTCACAGTAGTCTTTACAGGGGGGAAGCACTGAGAGCACTTCTTTCTGACTTAACATTGTGCATAGGGAGAGGTGTGAGCATTGCATTTAGTGACATCATCAGGACATTTTATCATCACACGTTGATTAATGGCTTAATTGCTTTTCTAATGTGGGGATGTCATTCACCACCAACATTATGATTGGTGGATGGCAACAGGGTTGCTCAGAACAATGCAGGAGTGGTTGTCTGTTTTGTTACACTGCCTCTTGTTTTTATTGCTGTTCTTTGGCTTTCACCTTTGCTACTGAGAACACATGGTGGCATAAATGAATTGCCCTGCCAGTCGTGAAACATTTATTTCAAGGGTGGGGCACCCATGGCCCTCCTTATGTTGTTGGACTCCAACTCCTATCTGCATCAACTAGCAGAGCCAATGGTCAGAAATGATGTGAGTTGTAGTACAACATCTAGAAGGGGCAACCCAGCCAGATGGGTGGGATATAAATAATAAAATTGTTGTTGTTATTAAGGTCCAGCCCAAGAACCAAGTGTCAAGGCAGGGCAATACATGTTGCACCCAAGGATAACTAAGGATGCCAAAGATTTCTGTTGTTAAAATAAGAAACTGTATATAGTTGGCCTACACACACACGCACACACGCACACACATGCACACACACCTTTCCAGAACCACAGCCTTTATCCCCTAGCCTTTGAAAGGGCTGACACAGACAAAATGGGGCATATGAGAAATGGAGAGTCTCAATCACTGGAGTCAGGAGGGTTCAAGAATCAGGGAGGGAGAAGGGGGTGTTGGTGGGAAGAAGTCAAAGTATTCTCTTGGGCAGTGGTTCCCAACTGGTGGTCTGTGGACCCCAGAGGGTCTGCATAACCTACCAAGCGGTTCAGTAGTACCATTCATCTAACAAAAACTACCACAGAGATATCAAAAATTTCAAAAGTAAGGGAGGTGTCATAGCTTGGCTTTCAAAAAATGGGGTCTGCAGTACTTAGCTAATTAGGAACCACTGCCTAGTGGTCTCAATATTAGGGTTTGCTGCTGTTGTTCAAGGAAATAAGTGTTTCCTTTAATGCTGCCTCAGAAATATGTTGTAGCATACATTTTGCACAGTCGAGCTTTAGTAGTTTCACACAAGGGTTTCTGCTTCTTCGCTAACTTTACCTTAGTCCACTTGCTTCCCTGCACAGTGAAACACCCATGAACAAGAAGCTTGCAAGCAGCTGCTAGAGGTTCAGAATGTGAAGGAGTTGCTAGCAAGCTGAAAGCCTGGCTCTGGGAACTGACATGCCCTTGTGAGGTGGATGCCTGTACCTCTAGGATGGGTGATCAGAAGGTGATGGCAGGAGGTGGCCTTGTTGAAACTTGGGACAGATGTGCCAGGATGCTTTGTTGAGAAAATGAAACTACCAAGAAAGGAAAGAGCAACAGGGCACAGCTGGGGAGCCAGAGGAAGAGGAAGGGAGAGGCCAAAGAGATCTGAACACATGAGAAAGTTAAAAGTGGGGGGGGGGGTAGAGGAGGAGGAAGACAAACGGGGCTTGGCAAGGCCCTTCCCTCTGAAGCCACAGGGGAATCATTGTGGAAACCAAAGGCTGAGATTGTAGCAGCTGATTCCCCTCAAACTGTTTTCTTTGTTAAAATGGCTGGGAAAGTTGCATTTCCAACAGGAACAGAAATTAATTGTGAGAGAGCTGCAGGGGTAAACGTAAGATAAATGATTGAAGAATAGCCAAAAAGCTTTGTTCTGAAGACTCAACACATATTTTTTAAAAAAGCCTAGTATGTATAAACATATGCATATGTAGAACACATCCAGCAAAAGACCTGTGGCCTGGTGACCCCGGCCTATGCTCTGCAAAGTAGTCAAGCGCAATGCCCTTAGTTTTAACTGAGGGTGGTAAAGAAACTCTCCAGGGTCAAAACTACATGTTACTTTAACCATTTTAAAAAGAAATTAGCAAGCTTAAGAGCTATCATTCCTATTTATTAATAAAAAAGCAGCAATGAGGGAGGGCCTTTCCAGATTGGGACAATGGTTAACTCTTTCCCTTATGCCATTTTCGCACTGACAGTTGGCCCCAGGACTGTTATTTGCCCCCAAAGAGCTATTTGCAGCCAATATTCTGTATACAACATCCTTCTGTAGTTTTGTTCGCAGATTTTTCTGGCCTTCAGGCATACCAAGACATTTTATTCTTATAGCACATTTAAGATGATGAGACTTATACGAGCTGAGTGAAAATGTATCTTGGATTATCCTCAGGTTTGTACTGTTGATTCTGGCGTATTAGGCGACTGGGCGTATTAGACGACCCCCCAAACTGGCAGCTGCCAATTTGGGGGTTCGTCTTATAAGCCCAGTCGCCTAATACGCTGGGCAGCTCCACGCCAGGAGGAAGCCGCCCAGCGAAGCCAGCTTAGCATTGCTGGGCAGCTTCCTCCCGGCGTGGAGAGGAGCCTGCCGTCCGCTGCTGCGGCAGCTTCTGAAGCAGCAGTGGGCGGGCTCCATACCCTGCGTATAAGACGACCCACAACTTTTTAACCTCTTTTCCGGGGTTAAAAGGTCGTCTTATACGCTGGAATCTATGGTAATAAGTCATAGGGAATGTACACACATTTAGTTTCATGCCAATTCTCCCCCCCCCCCTTGAAGAGCCCTGTTAAAGATTGAAAGAGTTAAAGATTGCAACTGAAATAAAGGGAAGGAATGAAAAGGAATGAAATAAAAATGGCACTCCAGTTTTTAAGACAACCTGATTTTATCTGTGCTGCAGAGACATTGCTACAGACAGCTAACAATATTTTGTTTCGGTCACACATAATTCATTTAACATTCAATGAGCATGCATGCTGTCTATGCAACTTACAAATGTTGACTGTCTCCATCAGAAGCCATGGGCTGGCTTCTCCTTTTAAAGGGATGGGATTGCTAAGAAATGAGACAAAAGCTTAGAAAACCTAGATTGGCATGTTCCATTTATTAAGAAATCACTACAATTATTTGAGAGTTTTCCTCCTATGTAAACATTGTCTAAATGTCCGAGAATGTAACAATACCAATTCATGATTTGTTGTGCTTGCACTTGGCAATTCAAACGTTATTGACAGGGGATTTTGAAGTGACAATGAATGCAGCAGGAAATCTGAGAAAGAAACTAGAGGTGGCCTTTTAAAATCAGTATCAGAAAAACATATTTCTTTGAATTAGCATTACTCACTTCATATGTTAACAAGGTGCTTCAGAACAGCTTCAAAATATGTTCTACAAGCTCTAATTCTTGTCTCCATGATGAGAGGGCAAGAGGGTGTACAGATTACAAGGAACGTGTACTAACCAGTGGATATTGCAAACGAAGGAGCACAATACAGCACATAATAGCTTTTTCAAAAAAATCTTATCCATGAGTGCCATGTGCCTCTTGGTTCAGCATCTCAATCTTATCCCGTGCTGCACCATCCTGAGATGCTGGGAGATACTTTTCTGAGCCACTGTCTTTTTTCATATGCTCATTGAGTTCTGCCCATGTATTTGTCAACGGCTTCCCAAGTGTTTCTGGTAGCATCAGGGTTAGCACTCCACTCAGAAAGGCCATGACTCCTACAATCAGCTAAAAGAAAACAGGTCATGTAAGCGAGAGAAGCTAACTGCATGAAAAGCAAACCAAGAGGTTTTATTTACTGTTGTTAACAATGACACAGATGAAGTTGCAGAGCAACCCAGCCCCCCAAGGTGCACTCGAGGGGGCTGGATAGAGCCCCCCCTCCCAGCTCTGCGTGGCTCTGCCATCAGTAGGGGAGCCCCACCATTGAGGAGTGTGGTAATTCAAACCATAGCTTAGCTCTGGATGAGGCAGCAGCAGGATGACAGGGAGGACTGAAATGGCCGTGGTTTTAATTTTGAGTACCTACAGGCTTGTAACTTCAAGCTTAGCCATAGTTTGGCTTAGCATCAAATGTGAACTGGTCCATTGTGGATATGCTCAAGTCATTTTCAAAGGGGCTGCAGTGCTGATATATGTTTGTTCCACGCCTCAGCTACTGGCTATTCTCACACCTGGCCATCTAGTACATTACTGGCATTGTCAAGTTTGATGAAGCTGTTAAAACAAAGCATTTACCTGTGGCATAAAGATCCAAACACTTGACAGGTAAACACAGAAAGGGGCTACCACGCTCCCTACCCGGCACATCATGCTCCCGCTGCCCACTGCAAGGGTCCTGAACAGTAAACAAAAAGTCCAATTTCAATTGATACTGTTATAAGCAGAAGACATTTTCACAGAGCAAAGCTGCAGGATACAATTCCAATTCTTAAGGGGTAAAGTGTTTTGCCTTACCGTGCAACTGTTGGATATAGCTCTGCCGTATACAGGTAGATAAGGCCGAATGCAACACCTATTGCAAACTTTCCAGCCATATTTGCTGCAATAACTAGAACACTGTAATCCTGTTAAGAGGAAACATAGTTTTATAACAGCATAGGGAGCATGAATTCACTGAGGGTCACTGAGGGACTTATGTTCCAGAACTCAGTTCATAAAAGCCTTGCTATTTTGTAAACATTCAGGAACCCTTACTGCACTGTTCAGAGCAGACAATGGTTTGGTTTCCTTTACCAAGTAATTAATTCCATCTCTGCACTTAATCATGACTGGACTATTGCCAGTATTTCTGGAATTTATGGCCCATTTCTTTAAGCCATGGCATCAGCTATGGTCTACAATTAGTTTCAGTAACAACCCTCTGTGTCAACCTAAGGTCCCATAATTGCTGCAACGTTGACAAGAGCTGCTATTGCCAAATGTGGCCTCATGTAGCCCAAAACTTGCCAAGAGGAGATGGAACGGGGGTGGAACTGGGGCCATATTCTTCCGTAGCATTCTGATGCAGTAATTCAAGCTGGCAGCAATTCAAAAACCTTGGGTGGAATTCAACGTCACACTGTTACAGATGTTCCATCTGTTCACATGTATCTGCTTGCCAGATAGGATGATATCCCATTTTCTTATCCTCTGCTATCCTGGGAGTTTTCTCAAACCCCAGGAGCCAATTTTGGGGAGTGCACAGGGGGAGGAGAGTGGGGGAACCCCCTGCACTGGGCTTCTGCTGGTGGGGTTCATTAGGTGAACCCTGCCCTTAGACTCCATCTGTACTATACATTTAAAGAAGAACCATGAGACTTTCAACAATCATGGGAACCAAAGTTTGTTAAGGATGTTAGAAGACCCCTGTTTTCCCTAACAAAGCTATAATCCCCGAGTTCCCTCGGAAGAGGAATGGACTATTAAACCACTCTAAGAACTGTAGCTCTATGAGTGGAACAGGCGTCTTCCAACAATCCTCAGCATCTTTAAAAACCACCATTCCCAGGATTCTTCAAGGAAAGCCAGGACTATTTAAAACTATGTGATACTGCTTTAACTATATAATGCAGATATGGCTGAAACTGACAAGAAACAACACATGCCCTGAATAGATCCTCTTGCCTTGCTCAGGATGCTACATTAGTACAAGACCCACAGCATGTTTATATACACCTGATGCAGGTGTGAGTGACTCACCTGAGGTATCACCATGACTAGAGCGCAGATCACTGCACTCGAGATGAGGAATGGGATCAAGGTGTTCCTTCGTCCCAGTTTGTCCATTCCTATGCAAGCCAGGACATAGGCAGGAAGCTCCACAGCACCTAGCACCAGATAATTCACATTTTAAAAATGTGTTAGATACATAAAGACATGGCTAGACTGCTGCTTCTCATGATTTTTATTTTCTCTCCAGTGTGGCCTTAGCCTGCCCCTCCCCTTATGCCTCAGCCCTCCCGATTTGCAATATGGCGATGGCAACAGGGCGGCCTAGAATACTGCGAGGTACTGAATATGAAATACACTTGCCACTTGGGGAAAATGATCTGCAGAAACAAAGGCTGTTACAAAACAACTTTCCCCAGGTGTCAAAAGGATACCTAAAATGGCTCCTGCAGTACTATGTCAAAAAGCCGAAATAAAAAAAGAGTTCTTTGCTCTGTGGCACTTTAAAGACTTATTGTGACACAGGCATGCATAGGGTGAAAAGGCTCTTAGGCCTGCCAGTTAACTGGAGCTCATAAGACTAACATCCTGACACTAAATATATTGAAATAATGGGCACAATCCCATCAAACTGAAATACTGTGAAATGTCACTGATAAAAATGGAAGAGATTTAAGTGTATGTTTTAAGTCTCCCACTGAAATCAGCAGCATGGCTCCAATTTGGCTAAACCATTCCTTAAGTGGTCAGAAGCTGATAAATGTCTTCACGATTACAGAAAAATTCACTTTTGTAACAGTATCAATCCACTGGCAATCCACTGTTGCTTAACAAAATGGAATACTAGCACCTTATCTTAAGCACATCCTCAAAAATGTCAACTGATGATGCTAGTTTGTGAGAAAGAACAGCCCAGCCCCATCCACAGCTTCTGATGCTGTGGCACAGAGGCACTTGTGCTGCATACAGCTACAGCAGCCTTTCTAGGCAAGGCAGGTGAGGGAGGGCTGGCCACCTCTGTTCCCACAACCCTTCTGGGTTCCAAGTGCTACTTCCTGTCTGCCTGCATAAACGTCTGCAACAGCATTAAATGGCCAGAGGACTATTAGGATACTCTCCTAGTGGCTATAGCAGTGGCAGGTGGCATGGTGGGGCAGAGACGCTGACTTGATCTCTTGGCAGGTGAGTCCCTGCTGCTTAAGAAAGGTGAGGTGGTGGGGAGGGCAGCACGGTCAACACAAAGGCACAGCCGACCTGCTGCTCCTGCTGCTGTGTTTGCTTTGTGCTGCCCTCCCTGCCACGTCAGCTCTTTCCCATCCAGTAAGCAGCTGCAATTCACCTGCCAAGAGATTGGGTAAGCATCTCCACCCCACCAAGTCATCTGCTGCTAGGCTGAAGGCAGACCTGTACCCTGCCAGGCCTGAAGGAAACCCTTGCATGGTACTTCTGCATTGCGTAGCAGCTCTTCCACAGTTTTGGTGCTGTTGTAACAATGGCTCCTGGTCAGATGTTGGGGCCAACTCCCGCTGCCAAAATAAGGAGACAAAAATGTTCTCTGGATTCAGCACTGGGAACCCTGCACTTGGTTCTAGGCTATGTTATTGCTGCACAGCACAGAAGCATCTGACTCCAAGCATCTGATCATGCAATTTCCAGCAGGTAATCTTATATGTGTCATCACTGCATGCACAACTCAACATGTGGCACAGAGTACATGTGCATACACTTGATTTCAGCATTCTTTCCCCTCTTTGTGGATGTGCAAGGATTTGAGGACATGCATACAGAAGTATGCACCTGCATCCTCATAGCACACCAGGTAATGTGTACAGTGGAAGAAGCATGCATACTTGATTCTCATTTTTTGGCCAGCATTTCTAAACCACATTTGTGTAAACCAGGAGTGGCTAAACTGTAGCCCTTCAGATATTACTGAACTGCAATTCACACGATCCCTGGCCATAGGCCATGCTGGCTGGGGCTACAGGTTAGCCACCACTGCTGTGAACTAACCTTAAATGAAAGCCAAATAATTAATGCGAATAGTAGCCACTTGAAAGCAACCCCATAGTAAGAAATTCTGTAGGCCTAAAGGGACAGAGAAGCTTTGCAGAACAGCCAGAACATTCATACAGGCAGACTATAGCCTAACACGTTTTAAGTTTGACAGTATTATATCCTAGTGAACAACAATGCTCCTTGCACATGTTTCTTTGCATCTCTAAAAGGCTAGAGACTTGATGAAAGCTGAACATTTAGCTGGAATATCCCTGAGAGGGCCAGGTCCCCATTCCCATAACCACAGCCCTGCTTGAAACATGACAGTATTACCCTGAAAATCATCTGCCTGTGAAATGGCCCTCACATTATAATTTGCATGTGTGTATGAACAGGGCCTGAGTTTGGAAGTTCACTGGTGGTGGTGACAATCACTAGACATTTATTTTTAAAAAGTTGGTTGCATTTCTGTTGCAAGTACAGTAAGTTACATCAAACAATATTTACCTATGAGAAATAGATTTAAATATTCATTGCCTCCAAGGTTCACGGAACTGAGGGAGAACACATAATATCCTAAACTCCCAGTGAACCAAATCAGCCAGACTGTAATGGTCCTTCTTGCAATGTGCCAGTTATGAAACAGATCTAAGATGTTGTGCTTCTTCACGGGAGAAATGTCATTATCACCCGTTCTGCTACTGACTAGATCATCTTGGACGGGACACAGTTCAGAAATTTTACAAGGAGTGCTTACTTTATTCCATCTTGCCATTACATTAATTACTTTTTGTGCTTCTTCGTATCTTCCCTCTGTGAGCAGCCAGAAGGGTGTCTCTGGGAGCATCCAGCAGCACAAGACAAAGGGGAGAGTTGTTACGGAAAGGCATATCTGGTAGACCCACCAGGTCGGGGCCAAGTAGCCTACCAGAGCCACAACCATAATCCCCAGTGCAAAAAACGCATGGACGTGCATGGATGCCCACGTGCGAGCCTTTATGCCAATATATTCAGTCACATACACAAACACTACAACCAGATAGCCACTTGAAACCTGGGAGGTGGGGGAAAAACAGAGAAAGAAAACGGCTTCAGTCTAGTCTCCCTCTACAACAAGAATTAAAAATAGATGGTCATGCTGCAGAGGCTCAGAATTTCAAGAAATCTGCGATCTGCAATAAAGAGGAAAGCGGTGATCCAAGAACAAACGAAGCAATAGTATTGGATATAAATATAGGCTATAATCCAGCCAAAAAGGGAGCCAGTGTGAATTGGATCAGGGTGATCTAGGTTCAGATTTCCCCTCAGCGATGGAAAACTCACTATGGGCTCATCCACACTGCTGTTTGTCCCATGATTACTAGGCCTGAGTCCGAGAGATTTTTCTTTTGTCCCACCGCATTCCCTGGGAAAACCCATGCTTTACTGCTGAATCGGAACAAATGTCAATCAGGTTTTCTGCGGATTTATGTTTTGATGTTTGTTCCAATTCAGCTGTATTGGAAAGTGGCAGGACAAAAGAAAAGCCTCTCAAACCCAGGCTTAGAAATCAGGGGGCAAACAGAAGTAATCATGGAACAAATGGATGTGTGGATGAGGCCTAAGCAGTCTTGGGACAATCACTCTCTTTCTCAGCCTAGCTTACCTCAACAAAGCTATGCAGGGGGGAAAATAAGATTACCCAAGTTCACTTCCCTGCTTCTTTGAAAGAAATATGGTATATGGCTATATATAATTAAGAAAACATTCAGTATTTAAGATCTGTTGATCAAATGAAAGAGGTACATGTTTAATGCTTCCACCTTAAATGATTGATATTTCAAAGTGCTTCGCTTTGGCTGGATTGGGCCTACATATATTAAAGGGCAGTCAATATAAAACAAGGTTAGGCAATATGCTCAGAGGCAGCCAGGCAAACTCCTGGAGAAACTTTAGAAGCTCATAGAAGCATTTTTGTGTCACTGAAATCGTACTGAGATCAATCCAAGTGCTCTGGCTTAACTGGTTTAGAGACTGCAGCTAGAATACGCTTTTGGAGGTTTAATAATGAAGAGCCTTCGAAACAGTCAAGGAAATTATTTTGTTGGAAAAATCAACTTGGGTTCTTACCATTGCAAGCAGGAAACGGACAATCACAAAGCTTGTGTAGTCAAATGTGAATGCCACTGCAATGCCAAATATAAATTGGCCAGTGCTGGTGAACCACATGACGGGCCGTCTCCCCATCCTGTGGAACGCAGTAAGAAAACAAGCATAAAAATAAATATTGCAGAAACTGCATCAGAAAAAATTTCTAACTCTGGGGCTTGCATTACCAGAACAAGAGAGAAAGAAGGAAGCCCCACAAATGCTGTACCTAGCAGTTTATGGCTTACTGCAGATTTTACACTTGTTATTTACTAGATTTTTATACTTGTTATTTCTGTAATAGATTTTTATTAATCTCTTTTTAAAAACAAAATTATCTTCATTTCATCAACTCAAAATGAGCTTCAAAGCTTCAAAGCTCA
The DNA here is from genome assembly GCF_964252035.2 of Podarcis erhardii. Lineage (NCBI taxonomy): Eukaryota > Metazoa > Chordata > Lepidosauria > Squamata > Lacertidae > Podarcis > Podarcis erhardii. The sequence continues at coordinate 52,102,252 of NC_138507.1, forward strand.
TTTTCAGAGTCTGCATTTTAGCTAATGGCTTTTTAAAGGGCAGCTGCTATTACTTTATCTTTGGGTGGAGTAACTGCATAGAGCATGAGGGCAACATCCTGTCGTAAGCAAACTTCCAGGGGCCAGAGGCAAAAGTAGGTGGAGCAACAGATGTGACTCCTGCCTTTGCACAGTAGGCTACATTCCTTCCTTGCAAAACAAAAAATCTACAGACACACACCTCCAGCCCGCCAAAGCTACACACTTCTATGTCCTATTGAGTTCAACAGGAGAGAATGCTTAATTTAACTCCCACTTAAGTTTAAGAATTTTTTTAAAATGCTTGACTTTGGCTAGAAGTTTAAGTGTTCTGAGGTCACAGGCAGACTACATACTTTTAACTATGGAAAGGCAGCGTACAAAGGAAATGATGATGATGATGATGATGATGATGATGATACAAGCCTCATTGCTTGCTGCCCATTCTCAACATTCTGTAGGACCATCTGAAGTCCACCTACAGTGATGCTAAGGGGCTGGAGTATGTCTGCATTATATTGTGTGTTACATTTCCTCAACAAGGATACTGAGGTGTGTGGTGGAGTTACTGTAATTTCTCCAGCCTACGTGGCAGCTGCATTCCACCTACATCTTAGGTTCCCTTAGGCTACAATTCTGAGTATGCATGGATAGGGTTACCTTTCCGTTTTTTTATGCTCAAAATACATTTCCATGGATAACACATAAGCAGGGCCTCCCTCCCAAGTTAATAAAAGTGATCCAAAAATGCACTGGAGCTATGTGCCTCTGGCTGAGTAACTTATTTTCTTGTCTTTTGACTAGGGCATCAGAGAGGGTGGAAAGAGAACAGGACACCAACATTGCATGAGCTTGCAAGTCACCTACATTTCCTCTTGAAAATACTCAGTTAACATGCCTTGTTCAAGCTCAGCCTCTGACTGCTAACTTGATTGAATAGGAATTTTATTCCACATCTCTCAGCTCTGTGCTTTCTACTGCAAGCAGAAACTTGCTTGAGAAATCTAGAATGATATATTTTGATGGCATCCTTCTGTGCTCTCCTGTTGCATCTAACAAACCAAACCATGTCAGGAGGGCTTTTTTTTTTTTGTGGATGGGGATTTGAACCCAAGTCACCAAGCTAGTTCAGTACTACTGTACCTGTCAGCAATATCTCCAAAGATCACAGCTCCAAAAAGGACTCCCAACATGAATGTGGGCTGTGTGAGTTTTGCAAGCCATTCCCGCTGACAGACCAAATCCCACTCTGTCACGATGGTGCTCTGCCATTTGGTCTGGTCATAGATGAATCCATCAGTGCATGGAACATCCGTCTTGTTACCACTGTATTCGTAAGTAAAATTTGAAGTGTCCTCTCGTTTGGACCTGCTGCACTGATTAAGTTCCCAAACATCTCCATTTTCCAGCTGGACCAAGATGTAGTGTTGTGCTGATGTCCAGAGTGCCCAGGCATCCTCTATTCTTGAACTAGATGAATTATAAATCAGAACACTACTCACGTTTCCAGGGATACTGCATATGAACTTTGGTGTAACAGCCAAGAAGACAGAAGCTAAGTAGTGGATGCCACAAGAAATAGATTGAAAAACAGATGCAAAATAAACCCATGCCTGATATCTGAAAAGGAAAACAAATAATTAATTATCATTATATTCACCATTCTTTGAAATATATATCCTGATGTTATAAAAAGGGCCACATTTTTAAACTCAAGGAAATGGTTTTAAAAACTCAACTTTGTCCCAGTGAATTGATAGAAGAAAACACAGTTCTATTAAGATAAACAATATACACGTGGATCTGGTATGTCTTGTGTAAGGAACATAGACACAGGATCGGGGTCCAAAGTGTTTTGCAATCTGCAGTTGAAGGATTAAAATCTACATTTTAGTGAGACAACTGGCAAAAATGACACCGATTTTAGCCAATCCAGTTTATAGACCATAAATAAAGCTTGTCCTTTTTGCATATTTGGATTTCAAAATGGCATGCTGCTGTTTCTATATTAACAACCAGTCAGGGGTGGGGATGGATGAAAATCAACCTGGGGTGTCAACATGGGGGAAAACTTAATCCCGGAAATTGCACAATCTGAGGCGGGGAAGGAACATCTCTCCAAGAAGTTCCCCTTTCTTGAGAATGGTCTCCACAGATGGAATAAAGGATTCAGCACACACTTACTGTGGTAAGAGGTGGAATCTACACACATATAATACCCATTTTGAAAATGCTTTTTTTAAAGCTTTTTTTAAAAAAAATAAATACATTGAATTTTCCATAAGGCTCACCATCGCCATCTAGTGTCACATTGTATATTGCACTGAAAACACACTTAAAATGTTTTATTTGCAGCTGTATAGCTGAGTCCAGAGTTACAGCCCAGTTTCAAGGAACAGCACCTCACCTGTGCTTTAGGCTGTTCTTTAACAGACTATATTACCTTTTTCTAAGCATTTCCAGTGCTAGCTCTTTAGTTACTATTGTTTGTTGACTGACTGTGACTTGTCTAATTATTGTTATGACTATTTTTTCTGTTACCTATAGATTTCTTTCACTAGTCAAAAACAGTAAGCTTACTGAAATGCATCTTAGGCAACCTTGGATGAGTATATACTTTTATAAAAGAAGGCATTTATTTTGTTGAGAGACATCTATCCCCACTTTGATTATTTTTCCTAACCATTGGTCTTGATTTTTTTCTTATATTTTCTGCCCTGCAGAACCATATTCATCTTTTTTTGGGGGGGGGGGTATGTGTAAAGTTCCTTATGCAAGTTTTATTCCACTGATTTTCCATATATCATGCATACAGCTCTCAACATTTATAACTTACTAGCATGAATAACTAGGTAATTTTCCTATTCCCCAAACCCAGCAAGTCTTGTATACACAACACCCTCAACATACCAGGCCTACTGTGAGTGCAAAGGATGAAGAGCTTCTGTTCACAAATCCAAATTACTGCCAACATTGGGCAAAAGCCACACAAAGGGATTCCAAAACTGGCTTCATGTCCATTTATTGCAACACTTCCCAAAGGGAAGTTGGGAGAAACTTGACTTATGGAAACCAGAAGCACACAGGACCCGAGCTGAAGCAGGGCTCTGAACGAAATGTACTGAAGAAATTGTATGTGGAGGAGCACTGAGGGAAATCTTCATTTATCACCGCCACCCAGTGTCACAGCTGAAACAAAGATGCAGAGAAGCAATGGCTGGAGGAGTGATAGGAACAGGAAAGACCCTTCTGGCCTATCTTCAAATCCAGAAGTTAGCCACAGTACCTATGGGGCCTCCCAGAAGCAACCTCATCCCACATTATTCTGGAGGCCTCAAACTCTCCATAGAGGCTTTATGAGATGGGGTGGGGATGAGAACAGGAAACTTTCCTTCCATGACCTTCCTCAAGTTAGCTAATCTTAGGCTCTAAGCCTGTGGCTGGATCTCCCAGAATAAATGAACAACAGGTTATTGAACATATTTCAGAAATAACAGCAAAACAACCCCAATAAAAATGCCTATCGATCAATAAATAAAACCATTACAGACTAAAGTATAGAAAAGGAGAAGTGCAAAAATCCCATAGCAACATGTTGCATTTCCCCTTCTATTCTGGAAACCTCAGAGCATCCCACAGGATTTATGGCACCAAAATTGTTTTGGTACTTTTCCTGTTCTTCCAAATACTTTCACTAGGAAACTGCTTATTCACAGACAAAAAGGCAACTGTAGGGCAGCAGGCATCTGAGGGGTGTGTTCAGGAGGAGGAGAGTCCCAGTAATAATGCCACCAGTGATACCTACTGTGTTCAACAACTTTAAGAAGAAGGCACTTCTTTCCACAAGCCAACAACCAAGTATAAATAGCTGGACATTTCTTCTTTTGGGTTACAGAACTGCCAGAAATGTATGGAAAGTTTTCAAGGCTACACAGCCCAAACTTTCCACAACACTTGCTGCTTTGTGCACTACTGGATGTCATGGAAGGACAATTCCAGTCCCCTCCCGAGGTGCTTTCAGAAATGTGTAAAGAAGTGTGTAAACATCAAACCTATTTGAGATGACTGTGTAGAGCAATCATTTGTGGAATGGATCTGCGGTGCTCTAGTATTTACCATCCCGTTAGGACAGGAGTGGGCAAACTTTGGCTCAGGAACTGAATGCAACCCTCCCGGTCTCCCTGTGTGGCCATCAGAACTCTGTCTAGGCTAGACCCCATCTCTCGTCCTGCTCCACACCCTCCTTGAGTGTTTTTGCCTGGCTGGAATGTGTCCTTGAGCCCTGATCACGCCTTTGGTTTCCCTGGGTGGAGGATAGAGAGGGGCGTGTGAGTGCATATAGAAACTAGCCTACTGAAACAAAGATAAAATGTGCATTCGTCACGCTGACCCCTTTGCCTCTGACCCCATACACTACCAACATGTGGCCCCCAGAAGGCTGCCCAGAAAGGAAAGCTTTAAAAAATGGTTCCCCAGCACTGAGCTGGCTCCTATACCACATGAATAAATTAATCCTCAAAATACATGAAGCCAGGAAAGTCATAGAATAGTGTGGACTTTGTGCAAAGCAAAAAAAAACAAACAAACTCCAAACACTTGAACAGAGGCCACCTGCAAAAGTCAACAAACTCCATTATGTCGCTTCTCATTTATAAGTACATTTTCTGAGGCCAAACACAGCAAGTAAGAGCTTAAAATGTCACTAAAAGGCACACATTTCACTGGGAATTAAGTGCCTTACGTAATCTCTTCAAAGTACATAAAGAATGCTGTGCCCACTGAGCATGTTCAAGCCTCACTGGGCTGTTTTGGGTACACTCCACTCCATTCTGGTGTTTTATAGTGGGGTTGGACACATTTGTACTCAATTCCAGCTACAGTGGTACCTCGGGTTAAGTACTTAATTCGTTCCCGAGGTCTGTACTTAACCTGAAACTGTTCTTAACCTGAAGCACCACTTTAGCTAATGGGGCCTCCTGCTGCCGCTGCGCCGCCAGAGCACAATTTCTGTTCTCATTCTGAAGCAAAGTTCTTAACCTGAAGCACTATTTCTGGGTTAGTGGAGTATGTAACCTGAAGCATATGTAACCTAAAGCATATGTAACCCGAGGTACCACTGTACATGAAAAATACTGCATTTCTGCACCGATTCCTATGGGCAGCTCTCACTTCCATCCTTGAATATATTTAAAAACAGCTTATCCAAATACAAAATTTTCCTTTTTCCTTTTTGTAGCTACTGTTTTAAAATATCAGAATCTCCCTTCCTCCATCCTCCTTTACCAGTCACTTCATTCCACTCCCATCCCATTTTCAGATTTCCCCCTCTCTTGTGTCAGTCAGCATTCCGTGGGCCAAGCGTTTTGGGTTATTTTGTGGGACTTCCTCTAGCTTAGAGGTATTTTTTGTACCTCTGCAAACCTTGGGGTTATCCTGGGTCTGTCAATATCACCCCCTTGTGTATGGATGGTCCCTTTTTGGGTACGTATGTGTGAGCACACGAGTGTCGCTGTAGGCAAACACTGAAACTAAGCTTAGTAAAAGCATGTTATATATCCTATAAATATGTCATAACAGACCAGTCAGTCAAGGTCTAATTGTCCCTTTTTGTTACCTGTATTTTTCATTTTTGGTATAGACCCATAAGGATTCCCTGGGTCGCAAATAAAGCCTTAGGCAGTCACTTGAACAGAGGCCACCTGCTATAATTACAATGAATCTGTCAGCACTGAACATGCCTCTTGACCTCACAAATACATTATGAACCCCACAGAAGGGGAAAAAATGTTTGGGTTAAGCGGACGGAGGTTCAGATTTAGAGTGAAGCCATTGCAGGTTGACATATAGGGTGAAGGAAGAAACCCCACTCCTTCTCCCCCTCCAGCTTCCTGCATTCCCGGTGCTGCTCTTCCTTAAAAAAAAAAAAAGCGCATTGGGGCACCTTACATACATAGATTAGTCCCTCGTATGTTCAGTTAGCCCTTCGTATCCCACTTTTAAATGTCCTGGTGAGACTTTTCCCAAACAAGAACAATCTGCTTCTGTCCATTAAAACCTAGTTCTGCCTTTCCCTTCCTTAAATCCTTAAAACACATACACAACCATTTAATAACAAAAAGGTACAGATGAGCAAATTACATTTTTGTATCTCATTACTGGATATGCTTTATTTTTGTTAATTTCTAATCTTCAAAGGCTCTTCAGCATAGTATTTCCATCCATCAATTATGATGCATGTTTGATGGGATTTAGTTCATTGGTTTGTCTATTTATGCAAGTTATGAAGCAATACCAGTGTTCAATAAAATAGTATGTTGTGGTAATGCCAAGCAAAACCCAAAGGATGATATCCAACATTGGGCATATTCGAAACGGACCCACTGAGACCAATGGAGTTGCAAAACCTAAGTCAATTAATTTCAGAGGCTCTGCTCTATGACTTTGTTGGATATCACCCTAAGTCTCTGCTAACTACACACTATAATTGAGACATCTACAATACCAAATTGTCTGAATATTGTCTATATTAGGCCTATTTCTGTATTTGCACTTGAGTTCTTCTTTTCTCCACCGGTTGTAGGGCTTCTCAAATACCAGTGAAATCTAGAACACACTGAACCCTAGAGCAACTTAAGACAGTTAACAGGATACGTTAATATACCGTGAACAATATCTCTACATGCGTTCAGGTTTTCTTGCTTTTAACAGACTGCTCCTCAGGGTTTGCTGGAACTGATCAAAATTCTGCACATAACGTCTGGATTATTTACCAGTCAGTCACAGAACAGAATTTGCCCAAGGCATTGTGGTGCTTTTGTATTATGATACCGGTGCACTTTGCAGCATTACTAAGACAAGACTTCACTTGCGCATCGAACAAAATATTTTAATAATTCAAGCAGTTGCCCACCCATGGAATTATAAACAACTGTGTGAGTCCCAAGGCTGTCTTCTTTGGCTTATAAGCAAGGCGTGCCCTCCTGCAACTAAAAGAAAAACGTGCAGAGATTTAATTTATACGCCTTTTTCTAAGAAAGGTACAAGAAACCACCAAGATAGTTACTTGGAACTAGAGGTGAAATTAATCACATCTTTGAATTCCCTGCTTGGTGGTCTCCTCTTTTTAAACCTAACTGCAGCAGTAGGGCTGAGGGGATGGTGTTGAAGGAATGTTGTACTTTCGCCCATCTTTACTTTCATACCATTTTCCATTTTCACCCCTTTGCTGCTTTTTACCCTTGATGTTTCTATTGCAAACAGAAAGGAGGATGTCCACAGGGGAAAGTGTTTCTAGAAACCTACAGTCCAGCAAATAAAAGTCAACAGCAGGTATGGGAAACCTGTGATGCTCCAGATATTGCTCGATTGTAGCTCCATATGGGGTGTATGGGGCACCAGAGGAGGGGAAGCACCTTCGGTGGGAGCACATCATGCTCCTTCTGGGATAGTTTGTCCATCTTTGGTCCCCACCCTATGCTCAGCTCCCCAATATTTTATTCCAGTTGGCACTCCTGCTTTGGTGCTGCTTATGCAGCGGTTTGACTCCACCCCGGAGGTGCACTCCATTGTCTCTTGAGACAGATGGATGCCAACAATAGCTCCAATCTTCCCTGGCCATTGGCTTATGGAAGTTGTAGACCAACATCATCTGGCGGCCCACAGGTTGCCCATTAGTTCATAGTCAAGCAAATGAATAACATGTAACCCACACTGGTAATGTGCATCAAATCACCAGTTCCCTCCAGGCTTTATGTAGTTACTACCAACATAATGTTGCACTGTGCTCTTGACCTTTTAGCCATCAAGAAGTTGCCAGTATTGGTTGTAATAAAACGCAGTGCAAGGCAATAGTGGCCATGAGCACACTGCTGTATTGTCGTTTCAGGTGTTGGGCTAGGATGGAGGCACCCAAAGTAGTCCATTGGGTCACAGAAAAGGGGGGGAGTGGCAGCAGAAGTATCAGTGGAGAGGAAGAACAACAGAATGGACAAACAGCAGGTTTTGGACAAGCAGTCCCCATGTGTTTTTCCAGGCTATACAAACGTTTCTCTCTTATAATGGCTCTAGTGTTCAGCATTAGCCCTTGAATGCCCTGTCAAGAATTCATTTCAATAACTGTCTTGTTATTCATCAGAGGACTCCAATTTAGAGATAAGCTCCAATTAAATGCCAATTACACATGCATAATTGGCCAATTACTGTATTTGCCCAGTTATTTGTAGAGAGAGAAAAGCTCACACTGATATATATTAAGCCTTCCTCTTTATTATTACCGTATAATTTACTATACTTGATTTTCCATGTATACTATACAGAGCACAACTTCCACCACTGCAGAAAAAAATAGATGATGACTTAAATGGAATATATTGACCAATTCCCAGCCTATTTTCAAGGAAAAGCAGGTTGAAAACAGAAAGTTGTGTAAATAATACCCTTTTAATCTCCTACCTACCCTAATGATCCTAAAAAGGAAATAACATATTGTTAACGTATTGTTAACTTTTAAAAAAGTTATATTAATAGCAAAACATTCATTGGTTCATCATTTGCTGGTGAGGATAACCAACATAGAAAGTGGCTTGGTGAAGCAAGGGTTCCCTTCTCCTCCTGGAGCAGCTGGTTATATGAAATTCAGAACCTTATATAAAACTCTGCTATCAGAGTAACACTCGTGAAGATTTATGCTCTTCGGTAAACAAGAATGGGGCGGGGAGAATTGCAGGTTTTAGCTTCATAGTTTTAACAGGTAAATCTTAGAAGCAACAAGCTTAACATTCCAAGAGGGGTACAAAGTGCCTAGTTAGCAAACATTTGATTGCTTATGAAGGGTCAAAGATACTTACTAACCTGAAAAAGCAAATGACTGAAGATGCATAAAAAACATACTCAAAGCAGCTATAAAGCAGTCACAGTTTCTATACGCAGTAGTTCTTAAGAATGCTGCTTCAGGACCTGATCGAGCCCTCAAACTCTAACTGTACTCAGCTTGAACCACCCTTGTAGTTATGCGTTAACATGTCATTCTGTGATAAAACTGTGGACTCAGCTACATTAGTCAAAAAACAGAGTTTGAATTGTGTTATAAACATGCAACACCAGATGGAGCTGTAGAGCACAAAACTTTTCTATGCGATTTTACATAGGGTTTTTTTTACTTTGGTTACAACGATTTAATTTATGACTTATTTATAGCTTTTTTCCTGTGTGTAGATCCACCCAGTGATTCTGGTTTTGGATATGTGTGCGTTATATATGCACATACACAATGCAAACTGAAGGTGAGTGTAGGAGGGCCTACATGCGTATGGTTCAATGTCTGCATTTCCTGGACTTTCTTGCTTTCATGAGAAAGTAGTCTGTTTCAAATTATTGGAAGAGGAGCCATAGCTTGTTGGTATAGCACATCCTTTGCATATAGAACACCCTAAGATCAACCATTGGCATCTACAGGTTAAAAGGTATCCGAAAGCAACACTGGTGTGAAATATTGTGGGCATAGGGCAGTATATGAATTCAATAAATAATAATAATGTTGGAAAGCCACTACTCATCAGACACCTCTGGGTTAGACAGGCCAATGGTCTGGCTCACTATAAGCCAGATCCATACATATTCGTAATAACAGCATCTATGTAGAAGCTTTATGCAGTTATCTGTGATTGGATGCAGGCTCCCAATGAGGAACTCAGAACCGTTTTGCTTCTCCCCTATCTTTTTTGCTGTTGTGCCGCACTGTGGTAAGCCAAGGTTTGGCTTAGCATGCAATCAGAACATGGGCTCATGGTTAAGCTCTCTCCAGACTAACCAAGAGCCAAGGTTTGGCTTAGCACAATGAGGTCACTGTATCATCCAGTGAAATATCAAATCTGACATGGACAACACTTGCTCTGGAACCCTCCCAGAGTGGCTGGGGTAACCCAGTCAGATGGACAGCTTATAAATAATAAATTATTATTATAATTTATCATACCTGTGCTGAGGGCAGAAAAGTACCCCTACCCCTCTACACACAACAAGGGAGAAGGTGCTTTTAAATCGCTTTGAGAAGTGAAATTCCAGATGCGGTGTTACAAGATCTTGTTTCCTTTGGATAATATTTATTTATTTATTTATTTATTTACTTGCTGGCTTAGTTTGAGATAAACCCTACTGGAAGCAAGAACAACAGGAAGTAGATATTCAGATAGAAACAGTTGCACCCCCTCCCAATGCAGCACCTAGTTTACACTAACTCTCTGTCTCTTGCTGTGTACATATCACTGCTTAATCTGGATCCAGTGCACACCCACCACTGGTTTTTGAATCCATATACACTTTGCCCACTATACAAAATGATCCCGTAGCTTCTTGTGAAATACTGCTATTTGGTGCATTTTACCTCAAACCAGCTACAATCCAAAAGAAAAACTGTTCATTTGAGAGAGCCATTGTGCATGCACAGATGACAGTTTCATGAATAGGAGCTGGGTGTGCATGCAGGTGTAGGGAAACCAAACAGATAAATGCACAGACATCACAAACCCCTCTGCTGTTTATAAAAGCAAGGGGGAAGCAATCTCATTTTGTTTTAAGCCACTAATGTGCCCATTAACTCCAAAATACGGGCTCTCTCACACACACCTCCCTGCTGAGCCCTATTCCCCAAAACTAGACCGCCTATTCAGGAAAAATCAACATTCTTTTTTAATAAAACCCTGGATTACTCATTCACAGTGACTAAGCTGGCCAGACTAGAACACATGTGCTTAATAAATAAACTACCAAGAAAGCTGTACACCAGATTTCTCTCTCTAAAAGCAAAAACGCTGTAGAGAGAGAAAAAAACTTAATAGGAACTGAACCTACAGGTACAAAGAAACATAGAATCATAGAATTGTAGAGTTCAAAAGGAACCCATGGATCATCTAGTCCAACGCCTTGTAATGCAGGAATGTCATCTAAAATATACATGACAGGTGGCTACCAAAACTCTGCTTAAAGACCTCCAAGGAATGAGAGTCCACCGCCTCTTGTGGGAGACTGTTCCACTGTCAAACAGCTTTTACTGTCAGAAAGTTATTCCTGATGTTTAGTCAGAATCTCCTTTCTTGTAACTAGAAGCCATTAGTTTGGATCCCAGCCTCTGGGGCAGGAGAAAACAAGCTTGTTCCATCCTCCATGTGACAACCCTTTAAATATTTGACAATGGCTATCATATCTCCTCTTTTCCAGGCTAAACATACTCAACACCCTCAACCATTCCTCATAACCATTTGTCATATTGGTTGTCCTCCTCTGCACATGTTCTAGCTTGTCAATATCCTTAAACTGTAGTGCCCAGAACTAGACACAGTACTCCAGGTGTGGTCTGACCAAAGCAGAATAGAACAGGACTGTTAGGTCCCTTGATCAGAACACTATACATCTGTTGATGTAGCCTAGAATAGCATTAGGGGTTTTTGTTTGTTTGTTTTTTGCAGTTGCATCACACTGTTGACTCATGTTAAGCTTGTGGTCTACTAAGACACCAAGATCCTTTTCACGTGTATTACTGGCAAGCTGCCCTGCAGGACATATTCAGGAGAAGAAAAGGCTAAGGAGTAAACCCTACACAAATTTGGAGTGGTGTCCCTAAGATGATTGGATTGTGCCTTGTACTCCTCCTGCAGCCAAGCTGGTGCCAAATGTTTTGCTCTGCTTTCCTTTGGACCACATCAGCGAGGCAGAGAGTGAGGTCTTGTCATCTGGGCAGCCCAGGACCTCCATACACACTGCCCAGGTATGCGCCCCAGTGAGTTTACTTTGGTGCTGCTAAAACAGCCAAAACAATGTGGGAGGTAGCAGTTACCAGTCTGTGCAGTCACTGTGGGTCCTGTGATTCTCCAGCAGTTTGACTTCACCCCCAGAGGTGCACTCCATTGTCTCTTCAGAAAGACAGATGCTAACAGCTAGCAAGCCAGGTGCCCCCCATCTTATATTTGTGCAGCTGGTTCTTCCTGCCTAAGTGTAGAGATAATTTCCTAGAGGTGACAGCATACTCAAAGAACCCCAAGACACAGGTTTGCCAAGCCCCTCCTTACACACACCCCTGCTATAAGCAGCTCCCAATGTGTTTTGTGCACACACAGGGCAGAAAGAAAAACTCCACAACCCCCTTTAAACAGCATATTCCATCCCCATGTGGGAATGGGAGCCAAGGCTCACTTGGACCCTACCCACAGAGCTCATGCCACATAAATGACAGGAAGAGTTTTTTTGGAGCATGTGCAAAATAACCACTACCAGACCTCTGGGATAAAGGGGGAAATTTCCGTAATTTAGGGAACTTCCTCTTTTTAGTCGTTTGTCCAAAAGATCTTTCACCTCATATATAGTACATATACTCCCTTAAGGGTTCCTACACCGGTATTTTAAAACAGGGGCTTTTATTAGCCTCTAAGCCCCCAGACGCTGCATTAACGTGCTGTAATGAATCGAGCTGGGAAGACACCGGGGTTCAAATCCCCATTCATCCCTGAAGCTCACTGGGTGACCTTGGGGACAGCCACCATCTCTCAGCCTAGCCTACTTCGCGAGGTTGTTGTGCGAGGGATAAGCCGCGAGCAGGAGAAGAGAAGCGCTCTCTCTGCTTCCCGCTTTTTGGAGGGAGGGCGAGAGTCAAAACTAGCAACAAGCCTTCACTGGAAGTGGCCAACCTTCGCTCCCCCGCGGTGGACACGTGTCTCCCTCTCGTACCCCTGGCGGGCGCCCGAGTCAAAGAAGCTCTCCGCTTCTCCCGCGCCTCGCCACTCCCACCCCCGCCCCTGCCCAGGGAGCGGAGGGCCAGACCGGAGGCCCACAGCGCCTCCAACTCTCCAACCCCACTCCTCCTCTGCCGCTGCTGCCTCCCTCTCGGCGCTCCAGCCTGTTACCTGCCGAAGTGTCCCAGGGAGTCAAAGAGGAGCTCGAAGTTGCGAGCCATGGCGCGGGCGCTCGGCGGTGTGCGGGGCCGGCCAGAGTCCCATCTCAGCCTCTCCCCTCCCTGCCCCGCAGAGCCCGCCTGCTGGGAAGGGGCGGCTCCTTCGCCCGCCTGTCCAACAGACGGACCCTTCAGGCCGGTGAAGGGCCGCGCTGTAACCCCACCCCTGGCGCCAGGGGGGTCAGCTCCCCCGGCCGCGCGCGCTCCTTTCCCGCCCGGTGCAGGCTTCCCTCCCTCCAGGCCCCTGGCCCCTGGCCCATTCCGCCCCCGCCGGGCGCACCTCAGCTCCTCTAGCAGCGCCAGGGTACACCTGAGCCCTTTCAGCGCGCTTAAAGTCCCGTTTAAAGTCGAATTCCCTGGCCAAATTTCCTAGGATATGGTGGTTTTGTTCTTGTGGCCGTTCGCCTTTTGTGGGCTTCCAGTCGGGGCATATGGTTGCCCACTGTGAGAACAAGTACCGGTATGCTGGACTAGATTATTTTTATTTATTTGCTTTCACATTCGCACCCCACTTTTCCTGCAAGCTCAAGGTGGCGTCCATCGTTTTCTACTCCCCACCCCCCACTCCGCCTGTTTTTCTCCTCAGAACAACCCTTTGAGGTAGATAGGTAGCCGTGTTGGTCTGCCATAGTCAAAACAAAATAAAAAAATTCCTTCCAGTAGCACCTTAAAAACCAACTAAGTTAGTTCTAGGTATGAGCTTTCTGGTATCTGAAGAAGTGTGCGTGCACATGAAAGCTCATACCTTTGAGGTAGGTTAGGCTGGGAGGCAGTGACTGGGCCAAGATTCCCCTGTGAGCTTCATGGCTGAGTGTGGATTTGAACTCTGGTCTCCCAGTTCTTTGTCGGACACACTAACCACTACACCACGCTGGCTCTCAGATGGGCCTTCTGTTTGAACCAGCAGGGCAATTCTAATGTTCATATATGGAGAACATATATGCCTCTTATGCGCCTCCCCCCCCCCCCTTTAAGTTGTTGGACACCTTAAATACAACATTGTGGAGGAAATCATTAAGGGCTGCTTCACACCTGGAGCACCCCAAAACCCACTTATGTTTCCTTGTAATACTAAATCTTGGAGCCCTGACTATATGAGACTGAATTGCTAGGTCAGCCTTTAACTCAATTTCTTTACATTCTGGCCTCTGCAGAAATGCATCTGTTTAAGGCTAAGGCAAGCGGCAATCAATGTGATGCACTCCAGATGTTGCTGGATTCCCGACTCCCATCATCAGCCCCAGCCAGTGGGCTAGAGGCGCTGGCAGCAACATCTGAAGGGCACCACATTGGCTGTCCCAGGTCTAAGGGATGCCCTGGGACTGCAGAGCAGAAGGAAGGCACACACCCTTCTTGCCTCTGCTATGAAGTCTGTGAGACATACATCCACTAACAGTCTGCACCCTCTTCTTCCCAGGAAGAAGAACATCATGGCAGTTGTGCTGTCAAGCAAAGTCTTTGTGGCAAAGGTCCAGGGCCCCATTCAGTGCCATCATGAGCAGGAGGACCTCCAAAGTGCAGCAGAGCTGGCTGCCCACATTTTGAAGTAAGTGAAGTTGTAATACACATTGCCATTTCAAGTGTGGAAGGGGGGGCTAAGGCCATCATGCTGCCATTTAGGTTTAAAAATCATAGTTGGGGGAAATAAATGAAACAATTGGCCACATTCTGTGTGCACGGGTTTTGATATTTTTTTGGTCTTCTTAAGTATAGTTTATACTTTAGCAGAGCAGCTTGTAAAATTCTGAAGGCTGGAACAAAAAAATGCTGAGGACTGGGTTGTGAATTGAACTGGAATGGAATTAGGTGCCTTTTGCAGAGGGGTGAACCGGAACTGGAACGAATTCCTTTTTTTTAAACAAACTTCTTTGGTAAAACTAACCATCATACACAAAGCAGGCCAAAATCACAGCTGGATTTATTACAAAGATTTTACAAAACAAGGAAATGAGATTTTACTAACACACAGCCAGAATCAAAGGGTGGAAAGTGCTATTGAGTGGAGACTCATTAATTTCCCAGCAGGAGTTCATGTTGCCTTGAAAGCACATTGTGCAGCTGAACACGAGTCTTCATATAACATTGTCTCATGTGACCATTTATTGTTGAGCAGGTAAAGATGGATTAGTGTCATCATTGTGAATGGTTTTGAAACAATCCACCCTTCAGAATAAACCTAACCTATAATTTTGCACTTCTATAAATCATTGTGAAAAAGAGTCAATTTGCTTCTAGGTTGAGTCACCTGTTTAACAAGGAAGAAGTATATATATTTTCCCTTTCCACTTATCAGATGCTGGATGTACAGACAGGCTGTGACCTACAGTCCTCTAGTGACTAAATTTCCCAGACTTTTCTGGTTTTTGACTCACTTGTAGAAATAATAGCAAAAGCACATTCCTGGGGTATGGGGAATGGAAGGATGGGCTTCATTTTATACTTCAGGGACCCTATACAACATTCAGGGGAAAGGATTAGCAGTTATTATAGGGTCACTGTTGCAGCCCCATATTAATTAGGGATGAGTCAACTGAATCACATTCCATCATTATAAAGAGAAACAGAGGAGGTGATTCTACAGCTTTTAGTCAGAAAATAGTTCAACAGACTGATCTGAAACTTGGCTGTGTAAGAGATGTCGATTTGAGGATGGTCCATGCAAGCTCTAGGGTATAAATAATAAAGGCCTTCTTTTAAATGAATTAAATGTTTGACAAGCTGAAAGATGGCGTGCATTTTTCTTCCATGGGTTTTACTAGGATGATTTTTAGGAAAATATTTCTCCATTTGTTCAGCATCTTTTGGGAAATGATTTGCCGTGTTGGGTCAAACACAACAAGCATGTGCCTTTACTCATGAATTGTATAACATGCTTGCAGTTTTGGTTTGTTTTTCTTTTTAAAGGCATTTCTGTGGCCAGTGTTAGTCAGTGGTATTTCAGAAGGGTGTTCATCACACATGTTCAATATGAACCTGTTCTGAGAGAAGGTTAAGTGGAAGGAGAGTTGAAAGGGAAGTTTAATGGTGTGAGAGTGAGTGACAGAGATGGTGTGTTGGCAAACAGCTGTGTGTGAGGAACATGAAAGGACAGTGGGAGGGAAAGATGAGATGTTTGCTGAAGCTCCAGCATGCTGGGAAATTACAACTGCTAAGGGTCAGAAAGGACGCGGGTGGCGCTGTGGGTTAAACCACAGAGCCTAGGACTTACCGATCAGATGGTCGGCGGTTCGAATCCCCGTGACGGGGTGAGCTCCTGTTGCTCGGTCCCAGCTCCTGCCAACCTAGCAGTTTGAAAGCACGTCAAAGTGCAAGTAGATCAATAGGTACCACTCCGACGGGAAGGTAAACAGCGTTTCCGTGCGCTGCTCTGGTTCACCAGAAGTGGCTTAGTCATGCTGGCCACATGACCTGGAAGCTGTACGCCGGCTCCCTCGGCCAATAAAGCGAGATGAGCGCCGCAACCCCAGAGTCGGTCATGACTGGACCTAATGGTCAGGGGTCCCTTTACCTTTAAGGGTCATACATTTAACATAAATGTTCTTTAGGCAATATTGATATGATGGCCTACCCTTTTGTTAATTCTAGCTTCACTGCTGCATTGGAGTTGGATGGCTGTCAGTGCCAGTGTGGTAGACCTAAGTCCCAGATTGTCCGTACACTGCAATAGACACACGAAGTCTATGCAACTGAAGATATCATGCAACTGAATATAGAACACTGTGTTATAAGTACTTAATTCAACTGGTGACCAATGCTATCCAGCTGGTAAAGCCAATTAACATATGTAGCATGATCAAAATCCACCTTTCCTTAACAAACCACACCTGCAATAGTTTCTTCTGCTACATGATGTGCCCAGTTCTCATTGGCCTATGATGACACTACTTGTCAAATTCATAGTCCATGGCTCATTATAGTTTTGGTATCCTACAGTGGCTTAACTTTTTTTTTTTTTTTACTACGTTTAAAAGTAGGAGTATTCTATGAACAAGCCAAGATAGAACATAATACTGCAAACCTTTATTATCTTTTAATTTGACCCTTTTCCTCCCAAGTGCAAGAAAGAAATGCAAATCCACCCCAACACTGATCAAGTCCACAGTTGCTTGCAAATCACAATGAAATATCCCCCCAAGGCTCTGTTTGGTGTGCCTTCATGCAGGGCTTTGAGGCAATTAAGCGCAAGAGATGGGAGCTTCTCAGCTCTGAAACTCCAACATTCTGGTGGATATCTGGTTCTTTTCACAATAGTTCCTTAAAGTCACCAGAATACCTGTTCAACCCCTTGGGCATGTGAAAATAAAACTTTCATCTGCGTAAGCAGATTTCATCACACCAGCTGCCATTGAGAAAGACCTTTCACTCTTTCAAGTTATATACTGTAGTTAACAGTGCAGCCCTGCACATGTCTACTGAATTCGATGGGGCTTACTTCAAGGTAAGTGAGTACAGTGTAGGATTGCAGTCCAAGGGAGCCAATATACACCCATAGTTAATATCTCTGCTTGTGTGATATTCTCTGCACATCACACTAAGCTAAACTAGTGCATGAGCTCACAGATTCAAAATTCAAAATGAAAAGACTTCCGGGTTAGCGCGAACGGCTAATGGCGGATTCCCTCCGAGCTCCGGAGGGAATCGGCTCTGCTGAGGACGGGTCTTGCCGTGCCGGCGACACGGGGACCCTCAGAAACCGCAGGCGCGGAAGCCTGCGGACTTGGTGACTCGGTGGGCACCTTAAGCGCCCTCCCTGACCCACGAAGAGCCTTTTTAAAGGCTGCGGAGAGGGTACGGAGAGTGGCGTGGTGCTGAGAGTAGACCGCTACCTCAGTAGAGTGAAGCCGCAAGCCATGGCCGGAGAGCGCTGACTTTCTTCCCAAATTTGGATTGGATAACAAAGGACCCGTGAGTAGTGGAATTTGGACTTTAAAAATTTTATCCTGTGAATTCGGCACGATCGGGGGATGTGTTAAAGGGAAGTCCGCACCCCCTCTACTTATAGACGTTTCAAAGCAAGGAACGGAGAATTAAGGCGGAATGAATACTGTTTTGAGGATTTAAAAGTTTCTCACAAATTTGATAGAACAAGATTTTTGTGCTGGAGAGAAAGGGAATTTGGAACTTTGTGTGTATCCCCCCCAAAAAACCCGGGAGTGTCCTATTTGGGTCCCGGAGGAAGAAGTGAAAGGAGTTTGACAGCTGTCAAAGAAGCTGTCAAACGGGCGGACAAAGTAAAGAATTTTGCTATTTAATAACTCTTGGAATTAAAGTTGATACATTTGGACTGAGGCGATTGGAAACAAAGTATTGATAATAACAAAGTAACAGATTATTGGAAAAGGACTACTAAATAACTGAAAGCCCCCTAGGGGGAATTAGTGACATTACAATGGCTGCAGAGGGAAAATTACTGGCGGAGATAGAAAAAATGTTTTTTCTCGTGGGAATCCTGCAGGAGCAGAGTATGGCTCTGAGTAAAGTTTTTATGACCTTGAATCCTGAAACAAACAACTCTGCTGAATGCACAAAGGAGATGTACGATAAAAATTCTGCAGCTGAGCAGGAAGAGATGCCTTTGGAATTGACAGAGAAAAAAGAAGGAGTTCAGACACTACAAGTGGAAAATATCAACCAGAAATCTGCAGCGTCAGAGTATGAGCAAGAAGACCTCTGGATTACAGACCTGCGAAAGATGAGAAAGAAGAAGAGAGAAGCCCCTGGAGTACTTGGAATATTAAAACTAGAAAGAACAAAGCAATATGATTGGGACTTTTCTCTTGAGCATGGAAAACTAGATGGTCTTTCGCAGCAAACACTCTTCAACATTCTGAATGAAAGAAAATATGATCTGACTCTGACTGAACTCCTTCGGGGTCTTAGGACCATCAAAGAGGACTACCAATATAGCTGGCAGAGAGGGACTGACAGAGAATCAGACGCCTCGGACGTGAGGAATCCGGGCTAGAAATATTTTTTATTTGTTTTCTGGACATTTGTCTAGGAAGGGACAGAAACCGGGGCAGGGGGGGGGAGAGAATAGAATTATAAAATGTTATGTTTTGTTTTACTTGGTCAATGTGACCTATAATTAATATAATAAAGGGAAAATTTGTGAAGGGGAAGTTAGATCGACCTTAAAAAAAAAAGAAATTAATGATTATAAGAGAATTGGATAGTTGAATACAGATAAACAAAAGATTTTAATTTTCAAAAGCAATGTGAATATCTTTAAGAGGTTAGGTAAGAACTTGCTGAATTAACTTTGGAATTGGGATGTAAGAGGAGGGGGTGGGGGGAAGTCAATGAAAGTGGGTAAAGAAATTTAGGGTATGTAATTGTATTTGTGTGTTTGTTTGTCTTTGTCTTTGTGTGTGTGTCTGTTGTTATAAAATGTAAAAACCCAATAAAAATTATTTTAAAAAAAAAAACAAAATTCAAAATGAAAAAAATCTTTTTTTTTTAATTCTAAGAACCAAGGCATACGTAGCATGGAAACATAGTAAGAACAATATTAAGCATGGTAAGATCTTGCTCATCTAAAAGAGAGCAGGGATTGAGTCAGGCAGATCATAGGAGGACATCTTCTACCCTCCTCACCTAGGGGTAAAGTCCTTCAGGTTCTACAACAATTAACTTTATACACATGATTAATGATTTCAGGATCCATTTATTCTAACATAAATCTTAGTTAATCAATTTCTAGCATTATTGGCTTGGATCCTAAGTTCACAGAAATAACATTTTAAGCAGAGGTTGGATGGCCATCTGTCATTGATGCTTTAGTTGTGATTCCTGCATTGCAGGGGGTTGGACTAGATGGCACTCAGGGTCCCTTCCAACTCTACAGTTCTATGATTTCCCATCCTCTCCTCCCACTGCAATCACCTTCATACTCCCTCTGCACCTCCCAAATCTCTGGAGGGCGAAGGGCTAAAAAATATGGGATGGGGCTCAGGGGGCTGCTGGAAGAGGAGGAGAATTGTCAATCAATCCAGTTTGGGGTGATTCTGCCCCCCACCTGGCAGCATCCTCCCATACCTGATCTCACAGAGTATGTAGGAAGTGGAAGAGATGATAAACTTTACTTGTATTAAGTTAATTTAAGACCCAAGATCACATGCACACCATACATTTAAAGCACATTTATGCCACTTTAGCAGTCATGGCTTTACCCAGCAAATTATGGGAACTGCAGTTTATCCCTTACAGAGCTACAGTTGCCAGCACCCTTTAAAAATCTGCAGTTCTCATGGTACTGTGGGACGGGGATCAGCCATAACTGTTGAAGTGGTATAAGAATGCTTTAAATGCATGGTGCAGATGTGCTCAGGTCAGTACATTGCTGCAAAGACTGAAAAAACTTAATGTTTCACCCATGTTATTAGAAAGTGCCAGCCATTGCCTGTCCCTCTTGATTTCGTATTAAAATTTCTCTGAAGGTTCAACCAAGTGACAGTTACCCAGCAATGCTAGAAGAAGCCGTGTGCCAGCAGCAACTTGCTTTGACACACTTGGCTCAGTGTGTTCTATGGGAATAACATTACTTAACCAGAACCCTTTTTACAAAGGTTTCTGATTTCACTTGGCCTAACTTCTCAGCTACTCTGCCTGTCACTGTCCTTTATAAGAGATGCTGGGAGTTACTCATCTACCATTTCCTGATTTGGAACTCCTAAATTGAGAGGGGAGGTAGTCCTGGGTATTCAGTGGTGAGGGAAAGATTCTCTATCCAGCCACAGCAAAGCTGGCATTCTTGCGCCACCCCTTCTCCCATGGATATCCTGCTCTGGCTCAACCAGGGTATAGGGCAAAGTGAGATTCTAGGCTAGATGTGAAGCTTTGCTCTGGGGAACATGGAAGTTGATCCAGCAAGGAATAAGCAGAAACTGAGTGCTTTTGTAGCAGTAGCACCAGGTGCAGCTTTATGAGAAAGGACAGTATAGAAATCTAATGAATTAAATAAATAGTACCACTTATGGTTACAATATGCTTCTTTGCCTAAAGGGGCCTAGGCCTTATATACAGCTGTGGAATGGGGAAGGCTCAGGCCTTCTGCAGGAGAGCCCTCCAAATGCGAGGGTGGCAGTGCCACACCCTCAGGTTGGGGGTGCTGCTCTGTAGGTTCATTGGGTATGTGGTGCCCAGCATACCTGGCAGGGTTGGAGTCCTCACCTTCATCACTCAATTAAGAGGAATCCTGCTCCTGTTCCCTGACAACAGAATGGTACAGGTTAGCTTTTTCCTATTACAGCCCTTGCACCACCTCTCAGTTAGGGCCCTGCTCCTGTTTGTCATGTTCTTCCAGGGGTTTGACTCCTGCAGTGGGTGATCGTCTTCCTCCTCAACCTGCATCACTGTCTCAGGACAGTCCACTCTGCTGTATCGAGAAATTTCTCATCTTGCCTGGTATCTCGAAAGTGGATAGGTGGGCATCAAGTTGATGTACTTTCTCTTCCAGCAAGGCAACCAGCTTGCACTTGCTGCATGTGTAGTTTTTCATATTCTGAGACAGGAATACAAACATGGCACAGGTGTTGCAGATCACGGCAGCAGCTCCCTCGCCGTCCATGTCTCTTGGTCCTACATACACTATGAGGTAGCGCTTCAGGCCTATCCCACAAAACACCCTTGCAAACACTCCTGTTTACAATCTCCCACAGGCTGCGATAAATAGTTGGGTTGCAAACTGGCAGAGATCGTTGGTTGTTTATGAACATTGCTGCCATGCTTCCAGCAAATAGGAACACAGGAGATGTGTGAACAGGGATGTAGCGGAGCTTTTTCAGAGCTGGAGCAAGACCAAAATTATCAAAGTGGCAAAGTGACTGAATGAATCTCCTATGGCAAGTGAATGTGGTGACAATGAGACTTTTAAGCTTGTGGCAAATTATCATCAAGGGAATCTAAGAGTGAGGAAAATAATCCAGCATACTACTTTCTTTTTCTTTGGCGAGGTTCCTACTTTTCACTAACAGTTTAAATGTCAACACATCTGTCTGAGATTGTTTGTGTTTCTAATTAAAAGCTAAAGGTTGCATTTTTAGCTAGCCAGAGGTCTTGTGTAAAAGCTCATTGTGTTTCACAAACTGATCCATTGCAGTCAGAGTTTGCTGCCCCAGGAAACTATACGCAGGATTGCAATCATGCTAGTACTAATAAATTGTGTATTATGCAATGTATTACTTCCACAGAGAGAAAGAGAACAGACAGACAGACCTGCCTGGATTTGTGGCATGGCTACATTGGGGCATGACTACATTGGGGCATGACTACAGGGGCTGACATGGTGAACTCCTGTTCTCCAAAAAAATTCCACTGTCCCACTGAAGGGAAGCTGAATGGAGGCAAGTAGTGGGGCTACCAATTACTTCCCTTCATCTGGGAACCAAAGTGGGAATTGGCTTCAGACACATCCTTGGCGCTAACCCTTCCCCCACAGTTACAGGGTTTCTCTTCCCAATCCTCCTTTTTGTGAAAAGGGCAAAAATAGACTCTGCACCCACCCAGAATGCTGTGTATGTGAATGGGGAATGCACATGCATAAAATGCACATCTCTGCCCTGCCCGTCACGTCTAGATTGGCCTTGAACAACTGAAAATGTAACATTAGCAGAGCACACAGCACAGCAAGTGTTTGGAGGCAGTTTTCCTAACAGGCTCTTCTTCCTTGGCTGCTGCAGTCAAAAGCTCCCCCTCCTGTTGCAATCTGTCAAGAACAAACTTGTCTGTGACAGCTGTTAGCTAAAATTGCTAACATATCCCACTCTTGGAGAAAACAAACACAAGGGTAAAAGCTGGCGTTCTCTGCTTTTGTGCTTTCTGAATTCACATACAATAGTCATTTTTTGGTTAGCATTTTAAAAGAGAATAAAATCAAATAGAAAGCCATTCATTCAGCCCGAATAGATTAACAGAACATTTGAGATGCATTACTCAGAATAGCATCTGCCCAAAGCCAAGCCTCCATTGGAGAGGAGCCAAAACGTACTGTGAGAGGGTTTCACTTGATTCTCATGTTACTAAAAGAAACTGTTCAGTTGCTTTCTCTGGTCCTCCATGTGCAGAAGTCCCGTATACTTAATACAGCAGCAATTGTCCCTTGACATGTAAGCAGGCTTCTCGGTTCCTTATCTTATCTATGAGATAACAAAGCAGTATTTCTTTATAAAGAAGAAAGCAGCCACTGTATGAATGGAATATTCACTCTTAGACTAGAGCATAGGTGAATGAGGTACTCTAACTGGCACACTGAATGAAAATCTCTAGGCTTAAAATGGGATCAGAGAAGAGACAGATACTTCACTCTAAAAGGAAGAGCACAGAAATAATTTTCAAATGGTCTTGAGTGCTGGAGCAAACAATCTATCAGGAGTACCATTTCAGATTTTGAGGGAAGGGTAAGGGTGGAAATTCACAGCAGAACTGAAAGGCCTGTTCCTTCTGTATACAAGAGGATGGAGTGTGTGTCATTTTAAAAGCATTTCATAATAATAAGAGACACAGAACCATTGTCAGAAACACTAGGAGGTATGCATGACTGTTCTTCAGTATATTAATGGCAGTCCTTGCATTGGGGGGGGGGGATTACTTTGATTTGCAAAAACCTGAAACCACACACACACACACACACACACACACACACACACAATCTGCTATTTGATTTTCTATGGCCAGATCAGATGGAAGGAAGAAGAAAAGTGAAATGCAGGCAAAACTAAGGTTGTTTTCTTTTTCTTTTAACTTATCCACCATATATTGAGGAGGAACATTCAAAATGACGTGCAATATAGAAGAGTAATTTTCAGTTAGAACAACTACTTTAAATTAGTGAGTGCCAGAAGTTATTATAAAAATATTAAAATGAGAGTCAGAGATTTCTGCTGTGAAAAACTTGTCCAACTCTTTAAATTCACAAAGTGTTCTACAACGGATGCATTTGTAAAGCAAAATAGTGTGTCTGAATGGTAACCTGTTTGAATGGTGCAGATGGTTGTGTTCTTCAATCGCTCGTGCAAATCTGTAGATCCCTTGCCACTATCTTTCAGTCCTTAACCAGTATTCATGACACACCTCACTTTTCATAGGAAGCTCCGTGCTATAGATATCTGATATGGGAACTATTTTTAGCTGCAGATCTGGTCTATTTATTTGATTGCACTGGCGTGAATAAGCAGTAAGCAAAGAAGCTGTTTCAGAATACGCATTACACGTACCACCATGTTTTTCACTAAAAGGACCCATGAGCTTAAATCCTTCTTTTTTTCTTTTGTTTGATTGAAAGATGGAAAACTGCAGAGATAAAATGCAAGGAACAATACATAAGAAAAAATGGCAGACGTATCTGAAACTCTTGCATAATGTGGAAAGCAGCCCATGAAGCGCCCTGAGATCTTGTGATGAAGGGTGGTATATAAATCAAATAAATAAATAAGCCAGCCAGCCAGAGAGAAGGCTTCGGAACACAAATGTGAAGCTATTCTTATTCATTCTGCTAATATTTACAGCTACTGTATGATGTGAATGTGGAGCTTTGCCCTCAGTCACCAACAGGGGGCCACCTTGTCATGTGCACTCACTTTCCTAAACTATGAAAAGTTCTAGGGGCATTGTCCTTACCTGGATTTGGTTTCATTTGGAAAAGACCAGGGATTCGTGGTTTTTCTTTCTTTAGGGACTGCACCAGGTTTGAAGGGGCCCTAAGCAACAAGGGAAATAGCAGTAGCAGTTGCAGCTTCTTTGTCCAGCGCTTCTTTGCTCAGGTCCAGGCTAAGCATCACCACATATCCCCCCATAGACCGGCACTGCTAAGACAAGATGCACTGGGTGAAACAACCCTGACAGTCGCCATCTTCATTTTCCCAGATGCATTCTGGGGAAATGAAGATGGAAGCAGCTGCAGGTTCACCCAGCTAAAAGCATGCTGCCATCCAAATGTTTGCCTAACCGTTCTGGGTGCTGATGTTGGGCATGAGGGTATTATTTGAGTTTATTTACAAATATTCAGGTTGAGCATAGATGGAGGCAGATATCTATTTTTTAGATCTCCAAAGAGGCCGGCCCCAAAATGGGTTTTCCAATGCTCAAAGCTCTCTGACTTTCTCCGTCCCAGTCAAAAACTGCATTACTTTCGTATAGCAAGTGTGGTGTTCTCACAGACACAGATCTAACTTGACATCATCTTTAGCTGGAATGTGGGGGGGGGGGGGACAGAAAGGCATGTTTTGTTGAAATGGCCCTCGGTTTCCAGAGGTGCCCCTAGCTATTTCCAAGCCATTGTATGTTATTTACCTGTCATTTTCCCAGGAAAAGATGTGCCTGGCAATCTGGCCTACTGCCTGTTAAATAAGTTTCAAGCTGTTGTTTGTCCCACAGCTGTTAAAGGCACAGATGCCTTGCCAGAAAACCAAAACAAAACTGGCAAACTTCTGGAAAGGGACACACATGGTGTGGTTTGCATTGGACAATGTTTTCAAATTCTTGTGGTACAGAAAGTATTTTGTACCTAGTATGTGCAAATACAAGGCACAAACAACACTTTGAACATTGCTTTGTTTGGCATGCTAATGAAATAACTAAGGCCAAATTATTATTAACTGCAAAACACATTTTGAAAGAGATTCTTGTTTTGATTCAGTGTTCAGCATTGCCAGCATAACAGATGGTGAAGACATTCAATATAATACCCAGCACATGTTTAATTAAACTGGATTTATGTCATTATGACCTTTTTAGAGACTTTAGGGGGGAAAGTAGCCCCTAAGAACCAGCAAAGAAGAGGCCTTGGGTTGGGGAGTCATTTTCACAGGAAATGCTTAGCAGTGAGCTATGCTGAAAAGGAGAAGATGGGGTTGGATCATAGAAGTAGGAGAGGAGAAAGAAAGTAAGAGGATCTAACATAGCTCAGTCAGTACAGCAAGAAATAACTCTTAATCTCGGGGTTGTGGGTTTGAGCCCCACTTTGGGCAAAAGATTCCAACATTGCAGGGGCCTGAACTAGATGACCCCTTGCATCTCTACAATTCTGTGATTCAGTGGGATATTACACTGGCATAGGACCAGGAGTGGCAAGGTAGCTGAGCGTCATTTTCAATGATTGCTGACACTTTGCATATGCAATATGCTTCATTTTAAATTTTATTTCATTTGCGTCACTGACCCACATCCCAAATTTCCAAATGCTCCTGTTCCACTGCATTGCCACGGGCAGATCATCATAAGCCTGGCTGGCTCTGCTTTCTGTCTGAGCTTCCAAAAGACTCACCATCCACTTCAGAGATGCTTTAGATGCCGCAGGAGTTTGGGCTTCTACACAAGCAGCCAGTTTGGTAACAAGAAACAGGGGCCAAACTAGCAAAGTTATGGCCTGTTTTCTATGCTTCTTGATAGAAAGAGAGATGCCTGGTTACAGCATACTTCCTCTGTTTTCCAGATCTCGCACAACTGGGATTGTCTTTTAATTCTCTCCCTGCCTAAAGTATACAACATATCCTGGCCATGGTTATGTGCAGTTGTCACTGGTGAAGAGGGTTCCTCCAACAACCCGACAGCAGTAGATGTGTTCATTTCTTCTAAGCCTATTGCAAATCCATGCTATAAGCTAGCCAGTTGATCAAGCAGTATCACCTTTCCCTGCTACTGTATATCTTGGCCCTAAATAGCTGCTAACGTGCATTCCCATTAGCACCATCAGAATATAACTGGAACTACCCCTGCCAATGTACAGTCCCCACTTCACAATTACTGTATATTCTTATTTGTAAACACAAATGCACACACGTTTTGTGGGTGCCCTGCATCCTTAGGAAGGGGTGGGTGTGAGAAATCACTGCCAATGCTCTTGCTCCAGCCTCAAGACTGCTTTAGCCTGTCCACGTTCTGGTAGAAATCAAATTGGAATAGTAACTCTTGGCCTGCCACCCACTCCCTACATCACCTTATAGCAGGTGCAAGGGAACGTGTGCCAGCCAGCCATGCTCCTCATGTGTCAACACACCCACCATCTGATTTCCTGGCCAGTCAGCATTCCCCAGTCAGTTGGTGGGGCTGCACATGTGTAGAGCCCCTCTGCCAAATGCTTGGCTGCCAGGAAGGGAAAGCACAGCTGACTTGCAAGGGCATGGTCACTAGGAATGTTCCCACTAACACCAATCATCTCTTGCACGTGTGAAGGGACCTCATTTGAACACCCATTTTGTGCACCTTGGAACCTCAAAAGAGGAATGTAGGAAGCTGCCTTATACCATTGCTCCATCTTGCTCAATATTACCGGTATCTACACTGGCTGGCAGCAGCTCTCCGGGGTGTCAGACAGAAGTCTTCGCCCAGCCTTGCCTGGAGATGCCAGGAATTGACCCTGGGACTTTCTGCATGCAAAGCGGATGCCATACCACTGAGCTATGGCATTTCCCTAAACAGGATTTAGCCAGAGTATGCTAGTGTTTGAACCTCTTTAGCTCACTTGTTTTGGAACAGAACTTGGAAAGAACCAAGTCTCTATGCTTATTTGTTCATTTGTTTCTGTTCTTTTAAAAAATATTTTTTAAAAGAATGTTTAAATTTTTGTAAAAGTTATTTGCCTACAGGGGTGCTGTTGCAACTTTTAAAGAAAGCATTATTTGTACAAAAATAGCCTTAAGCTGTTCAAGTAAATGATTGACACCTGGCCAATTAGCCATGATGTCAGAACCAAATTCAAAGGCAAGGGAAAGCAGGACATTTATGTACACTTTCCTCCACCAGAGATTACATATACCGCCCATGCTTTATTAGAAATAAGTGTTTCCAGACCAAGGGGATGATGCATTTCTCCCAGAATGAAATTGCAGTCTCAGCAAATTTGCAGGACAGCCTTAATAAATCAGCTAAAGACACAATTAGTTTCATGGCTCGCTCATCCTTTCATTACACATTCTTGCACAATTGTACCCAGTTGCAAGCCATTCTGATTCTGTAACTTCTAATTCATGAAATTTCTGCATCCAGTTATAGGGTTGCAGCTTTCTCGCCATCATTCTTAGGGACGGGCTTATTTTATGGGATCCTACATATTATCTTTCAAAATTGTGCCTGTCAAGCCTGATGCATG
The DNA here is from genome assembly GCF_964252035.2 of Podarcis erhardii. Taxonomy (NCBI): domain Eukaryota; kingdom Metazoa; phylum Chordata; class Lepidosauria; order Squamata; family Lacertidae; genus Podarcis; species Podarcis erhardii. The sequence goes on from NC_138507.1 coordinate 52,130,295, forward strand.
ATATTCTTTTCTAGTGAGAGAAGTTGTGTTTCTTTTTCAAGCTAAAGTGAAAAAGTATTGTTATATGTACCTCACTTTCTCAAGCTACAAGAACTTCCAGGAGCAGCCCAACTCAAGTCTGCTTTCCTTGAAATGAAAGTAATTGAGGCTTCTGATGTTGTTCTAGCATTCATTTTGTTTTACAGATGGACAAACATAGAACTGTGGTATTGGAAGGGGCCCTGAGGGTCATCTCGTCCAACTCCCTGCAATGCAGCCAACTGAGTTAAAGCATCCATGACAGGTGGCCATCCAACCACTGCTTAAAAACAATCAAGGAATGAGTCCGTTCAACCTCTGTTCTGCTGTCAAACAGCTATTACTGGCAGAAAGTTATTTCTGATGTTTAGTGAGAATCGCCTTTCTTGTAATTTAAATCCATTAGTTCGGGTCCTACTCTCCAGAGCAGGAAAAAACGAGCTTGCTCCATCTTTCATGTTATAACCCTTTAGATATTTGAAGATGGCTATCATCTCTCCTCTCAGTCTTCTCTTATTCAGACTAAACATTCCCAACTCCATCAACCATTCCTCATAAGGCTTGGTTTTCATCTTGATCTCCCTCCTCTGCACATTTTTTGGCTTTTCAATATCCTTCTTAAACTGTGGTGCCCAGAACTGGACACAGTACTCCAGGTGTGGTCACACCAAAGCAGTACAGAGCGGGGCTATTATTTTCCTTGATCAGGACATTATACTTGTGTTGATGCAGCTTTGACTAGCGTTCACATTTTTTTGCTGCTGCATCACACTGTGGACTCATGTTCAGCTTGTAGTCTACTAAGACTCTGAGATCCTTTTCACATGTGCTACCTGCAAGCCAGGTGTCCCACCATCTTCTGTTTGTTCAGCTGGTTCTTCCTGCTTAAATGTAGAACCTAACATTTGTTCCTACTGAGATTCATTTTGTTAGTTTGGGCCTATTCTACAATCTGTCATGGTCATATTGATTCCCGATTCATGCTTCTGCAGCATTTGCTACCCCTTCCAGTTTATTGTGGTCTGAAATCAGGAATGGGAAACTGGTGGCGCTCCAGGTGCTGTGGGACTCCATCTTCCATTGGCCACAGTCAGCATGGGATTATGGGAGTTGTAGGCCAACAGTATCTGAAGGGCATTAGGATCTCCACCCTTGGTCTTAAGTGCAGGTGGCCATGTAAGCCTATGTCACCCTTATAAGGCTATATACCAACAATGTCAAGTGAGATATCCAGAGAGAAAGTCAAAGTATTAATGCGGATGGACTGCTCACAGCACACACTCTCTTTCCCTCTGCCAAAATTCAATTTCTTCACTACACTCTTTTCCCCTGTCCTTTCTCCCCCATTCCACCTCCTCCAACCTTGATGGCTGACTCCTGCAAAAGGCTCTGAGAGAGATCTGCAGTTATCTCCTAATCAATTCAGTGGGTTAGGTTGGATATTTCTCAATCATCTTGGGCCATTAACCAGTAATCTGCCTAACAAAGGAAATAGGGGCCAGTGCTATAACATTATTGTTGAAGTTAAGGTTGAGTAATGCAGGCATTGGACTGGTGACTGAAAAACAACTGAACTTTAATCTCATCAGATGTTTTTCACTGAGTTGAGTCTTTTTGCTAACATACCAGGGAAGACAAAAACAGAAAACAAGACAAAAAACCCTGACCTTGGTCAATACTTTACATTTGATAGGACTACCCTTGAAAATAAATCTATTTTCCTGATGCTGTTTTGCTCCTGGGCAGCAAATATTCTATTTCCATGATCAAGCAAAGGAAATCTGGGAGTGAGTATGGATCTCCCATACTAGGAAGAAAAGGGCTGGTGTGTTTTTCAGAAGGGAGGGCAGACTTTTCTCACCCTCCAAATAGGTCATGAGGACTGTAATAAAGATAAGGGGCCATGAAATGTATAAAATAAAACATAAAAAGATCATTAAAACAGCACAAAAAGATCATTAAAATGACTGGCTAATCAAGAATGTTTTAAACAACTGCATAGGCATGTCAGCACAAAAAGGTCTTCAAGAGACACCTGAAAGTAAAAAGGAGGGGTGTCTGCTGACTTTGCCAGAAGAGTGTTCCGCTGCAAGGGAATGACAATACTCAGTGTTCAACTTCTAACTGAGGCCATTCAGGTCTCTGTAACACAAGGTGCAACTAACAATGCTTCTTTGTATGATCTCACTCATCAAGCTGGGATATAATAAGTTGCATTTGGTTTTACTGGATGGGCTCGGGCAGAGAAATCCTTGAGTACAACATTGGACCCACATTAAGGAAGTATTGATGCCCATGGTTCTCCATGCTTAGCACACTAGGCACTTTTTCACACAGCACATGTTTAAACAATGGAATACATTAACCTGAAGATCCAGTACTGACGATTGACCGGGACAAATTCATGGAGGATATTAGTGGTTACTAGCCATAATGGCCTGGTGCTACCTTCAGTAAGGGAGGTAGCATGTCTCTAAATACCGGTTTCTGGGGAGCCCAGATGGGGAGAGTGCTCTTGCACTTGTGTCCTGTTTGTGGGATTTTCATAGGTGTCTGGTTCACCACTTTGAGCACAGGATGATGGGCCTTTTGCTCCGCTTCAGCAGGGCTCCTCTTACATTTTGTTATGTCGTACTGCTTTCAAAATCTGTCACATCAGCTTGACCTTCAAATCATATATAAGCTGACATTTCAATGAGCCAATTGATAGGGATGTATTTTTACATTTAGTCCTTCTGCTGCATATTGCCACTCCAATCCAGAGTTCTACATAAATTTTGCTGTACACAAAACTCAAACTCAAGTGGTAGTGGTGGTGAGTACCATTAATTTCAATGGTGGCAGGTTTATCCACTTACAGTAAAAATGGCAATGCTACGCTGTGTTTCTACTCAAGAGTTAGGAACTACAAAAGAAGACACTCCACTCAATATATATTGCAGGCCCTCCCCTCTCTCTCACACACACACACCCGGAATGCAGCTGCTCTTATTAATACTGACAGATACGCACAGGTGTTACAAAACAAATTCTGTCAGCAGTTTCAAAGTGTCACTATCAGCATGACATTACAAGACAACTGCAAATGTCAAAATGCCTTTGCTACTAAGTGGCTTATCTCAACCAAATAACAGAACTGTGCTGAAAGCAAAATGTGCTTCTTTGCCCACCTCTCCATAATAATTCTATAGCACCCACAGTCAGCAGCAGGCCAAATGACCACTCTGCTGATAGACAAACCTTTGTTTTGGCTGATACCTTCATTTTATCTGCTGCACATGAGATAGATTTGTGTTTTATGGTTGTGTTTTAATTGTTGTTAGCTGCCTTGTATAGTGTGCAAGTGCTAGGAGTGAAAGATAGAAGCATTTGCAAGAAATAAAGCCAGCTACTTTCCTGCTTGTTTATGCTGAACAAGTACCAGAGTTTCACCCCATAGTCATAGATAGGATCAGGCTTTGTTTATCAAGGTGCATGTATAAGGGGAAGAAAGCAGAGGGGTATACAGATCTGTAAGGCCCAGGAGTCTCACTAATCCCCAACTATGCCCAAGGTGAAAGGTCATAGCTCAGTGGCAGAGTATCTGCTTTATTTGCACAGCTCTAGACAGCTGAATATTGTATGAAGAAGCACCAGGGCTGTGATGGGGGCTGGAGTTGTCTTCTGCAGATTTCTCTAAACTTAGTTACAAGAGAAGCAGCAGAGCATCTGCTTTGTAGGTGACGGTCGGTCCTATGTTCAATTCCCAGCATCTCCAGGTAGAGCTGGGAATGTCCCCGACTGAATCCCTGAAGAGCTGCTGGCAGCTGATGTGGACAACCCAGGGGAGCTAGATGACCAGTGATCTGACTCAACACAAGCAGCACAATATGTTGGGACTGTACAGAGACGACAAAGGAAACAGAGCCTCTGTTGAAAAGCCCGTTGCCTTTGCTGAGCTGACAGATGATATGAAACTCATGAATTTGCAACAAGGCAAATGCAGCACATGAGGCTGCAGTCATCAGATGATGAGTGTGCATGTGTAAGCCAGCCCTTGGACTCAGGTGGAAGTGTCATAAGCAGCTGAGCTCTTGCTCCTTTCAGGATGGGAAGGATAGCTAGGCAGCGTCCAACGATAAATCCCATTTATTCTTCAGGAAGCTTAGGGCTACCTCCTTGTTAGTTTTAATGGCACAGCTGCAATTGTATTTTAAAATGTGCAAAACATAAAATGTATTCTGAAATGCACATGGCCTGGTGTGTTTGGGTGGGTGGGTGGGTGTCACATGGGGTTCTTATCTGCAGCCTGCCAGCAGTTGTTGTGCTCTAACTCCTAACAGCCCCAGCCAGTATGGCCAAGGGACATATACCGCAGATCTACATTTAGAACACATAACATCGCCCCAAAATCAGAACTGTAGTCTCCCTCTTCCAGAGCTACACTTCCTGGCACCTTTAAGAAAGTACAGTTCCTGAGGTTCTCACATGACTTCCCCCGATGAATTTTGGGAACTGTAGTCCCCAAGCTACATTTCTCAGCATCCTTAACAAATTGCAGTTCCCAAGATTTTTGGGGGAGAAGCCATATCCTTTCAATGGGTGTTGTATGCACTTTAAATGTATGGTGCAGATCTGCCTGGAATTGTAGTCCAACAATATCTGGAGGGTCACAGCTTAACCACGCCTGCCACAGGGCAACCATCTGAGCTGTTCTGTGATTTACATGTTGGTTTGCAATGCATGGCTACAGAACATGTAGGAGCATGCCCCCCAGGCAAAGTGCCAATGTGCATGTTGATTGAGGGTATGGGTAGGCCCAAGTGTTGGTCATGTGTATGCGCTCACAAAAATGATCAGGTAAAGCAGTAACACATGGACTCTAACCTGGAGCTCTTCTTCTCCACACTTGCTGCACCCCAAGATTTACCAGCAGAGGGCACCCAAAGCTTAAGAGAGCTGCTAAATTAGCCACACCTTGCCCACTAAGCAAAAGTCCAAAAGGATTAAGAAAATAATCTCTTTATACAAATGAAGCTGCGTAAATATTTGTAAGACAAAGACCCCGCCACCAAATTTTAACGTATAATTAACCAAATTGCATGAGATAAAACTTGGGTTTGGTGATCAAGTTTGCCAATGCAGCTTGTATCTTTGTTCCTACCATGCAAAGAAGCAAAGCAAAACACAAAGACTTCACAGATCAGAACAGGGGCTCAGAATCAAGAAGCAGAAGGCCCAGCTTTAGCCCCTGGTCCCAGAGAATTAAAACTACTGTATTGCTTTGACACTTCATATTTCAATTATTTTAGTAACAAGCTGAGCCCCTCAAATAGCCCACAGTAAGACTTGGAATAAATTGAGGAACACAATGCTCCATGAATCTGGTTTTAAAAGAATTTGGGCACTGTTTGGTTTGACCAAAGTGCAGTAGGGAGATTCTGAAGTGCAAAAAATGGAAGAAAATGTAACAAGCTGTATGTAAAAGTAAAAAGGAAGATGGGCAGAGAATAGCAACCAGAGGTGGAACAGTTTTATGTCTGAAATACCTGGCCTGACTTTCAGTGCCCAGCTCCAGTGTAAGATAGCCATTTTAATGTGTAGTAGATAAACAGCTGTTATTCATTGTTGGATATCCAAACCCTCTCTGCAATGTAATATTTGGATATTGCATTTCCACTAATATTTTGTTATGGAGAACCACACCTGCACAATTTTCACAGGTCTTTGTTGGTTTAGTGCCAAATTACATCATTACCTAAGTCCTACAGTATTCTGAGTGCTTTTTTTAAAAAAATTCATTTTTATTTATTTTTATGTAGACAAATACACATGAAAGTAAAATACAACAAAACTAAATAGTAAAACTTCAAGTATTTTAGTCATTTCCCTTGGAGACACATATCATTAGAGTGCTTATGTGCCCTCATATTTTTGCTTACATTTTCTGGGGAGAAACATTCTGAATGACCAAAGTAAAATAAATGAATAGGGGAATCTAGTCATAATTTTCCAAAGGTAAACTAAGCATTTGGACCGAAGCAGATATGTACCTAGCTCACAAGCTACAAGTTCTTCCCAGCATAGCTCCTTGAAGACTTTAAATGCAGCCCATCTCCTTCCTGAGCAAACACGGTAGAATAGTAATCCAATTATCACAGCGTAGTAGGCAAAATTTCCTGTATTCCCAGAATTACCAGCTGCTGGACACACAGAAGCAGCAAACTTCTGGTGTATCTTTAGATCAACATTACTCATGGCACTAAAAGCATATCTGAGTCTCTCTCACTTTGTATCTATCATAAATGAATGCTGCAATAGCAGAAGATGTATTGAAAGTATGATCTCATAGTTGGGCAATTTCCCACTCATTTGTTGAGTGCAGTGTTCATAAGGGATTCAGCAGAATCTGTGTATTGCAATAATCTTGGGTGCTGTTTAGGATTTAAATCAAGAGTTGACAAGTTTCAGCACACGTTGTTCCAAAGCACAATCATTTACTGTATCTAATTCTAGGCATGTTGAGTCTTTGTCATGATGACTCAGGATTACCTTGGTAATTTGATGACAGCCGAAATCAGCTCTAATGTAAGACCGACTGTAGTTGGCGCCCTGACTGCTGTTTGCATCTTAGTACCACTATAAGGGAGTTCAACTCAGGAGGGGAATAGCACGTCCCTAGCACTGAATTACATTTTTGGGGTCTTTGATTTTCGCCCCAAACCACCTCTGTCTTGCCTCTTGTCCCTTGACATCCCATGCTGTCTTTTCACTGAGGTATGGAATAGCTTTTTAGGAGGAAAATAGGAGTGGAAATCCAGGGTCCATTAGTTTTGAAAGGAAAAGTATTGAAGTTAACTAGTCAGCAAAAGATTAGCAAAAATTCTTGCTTCAACACTATTCATCCCAGCCTTTCAGAGAGAAAGAGAGAGAGAGAAAGAGAAAGAATTGCTTTAATTTATGCTTTGTTCACCTCAGATCACTCTATTCACTGAAGGCTGAAAGTTTACAAAAATTAAATGCAGGATTGATCCAATAAACAACAAAGGCAGCCATGATGCATTTTGATTAATGCAGTTAAAAATCTGAATGAGTCTGAACACTATCAATCTGGGTTTTTGTTTTTTTTTAAAAAAAAAGCTTATTACTCACAAGCTTTGCCTTTCAATTGGGAGAAAAGGAATGCAAAACTTGTCCCATTAACTTTCATCACTACAAGCTGGTAAAAAGCAGTAGACAAGAGAAGGATGATCCTTTCCACAGCATATGAGGCTGCCTGGCTTGTCTCATGTATTCCTGCCTAGTACTTTGTCCATTTCACACCCTGGCACGTAAACCTGAAGCAAAAGCAAATCCGCCATGGATGTTAAGGGAATAGGAGAGGTGGAGGCAGCTACACTTGCTCCATTGTTTCTCCGAAATGCATGCGCCTATCAACTCCAGATAGCTGTATTGCTCCTTTAAAACATAATCCACAGTAAAGCAATATCTTTATTAGAATGAACCAATGCTCACAGTGCATTGGTTCAGCTTTTGTTTCATCTTTGTACAGAATCCCCCCCTTAAACTGTACATTCTAGACTTTATTTTAAAGGGGAATAAACAAATGTTTCCAAGTTAGGGAAAGCTATCATTGCATAACTACTGCATACAAGCAGGGATAGGGAATTTGCTTCCCCTACATATGTTGTGGATGAGAGTTCTCATAATCTCTGGCCATTGGTAAGATTCAAAATGCATGTAATGTTGTCATGGGATATGAGTGAGAAGGACAGAACTCGTGGCATCTCAGCCGCTTGGCCACCATATTCCATGTTCTGGTAACTCTCAGGCTGGATTGTTGTAATGCCTCAACATGGGGCTGCCCTTGAGGACAACTTGGAAACTTCAATGGGTGCAAAATGCAGCGGCTAGATTACCGGCTGGGGTTTCATTCAGTTCTCACATATCCACTTCTAAAACAGCTGCACTGGTTGCCTTATTTTGGGTCCATTTCAAGGTACACATGTTAATGTTTAAAGCCCTAAACAACTCAGGCCCCAAATACCTGAAAGACCCCCTCCTTCCCTACAGACCCCTTGGGTATTAAGATCAGCAAAGTGGGACCTTCTGGAAGTTCTGCCGCCCTTAGAAGTTCTGGGGTGGTGGAAGCCCAGGAGAGGGAAATCTTTGCTTCAGCCCCTAAGCTGTGGTACTCTCTCCCCACAGAGGTGCATCTGGCAACTTCATTATACTGTACAGTTTTTGGAGAATGCTTAAGACACACTTTATTATCTTAGGCTTTGATACTTAAGATGTATATTTTTAGGACCAGCCCTATTTTTGTGATTGTAGGTTGCTTAGAATGCAACATTAAGAACAGTTTAATAGTGTTGTAATACTGGGACCCTAGAGTGATGGGCAGATAATAAATTAAAATGCAACACCACCAGCACAATTGGCACTGGTTCTCCAGGATTCCAACTGTGGGCAATCCCAGTACTTAGAGATGCCAAGGATTGAACTCGAGACCTTCTACTTGCACACCAGGTGCTTTGTCACTGAGGGAAGGCCCTTTCTCAACAAAATACTGTTGCCCACCACCCCAGTCTTTGAGCAGTGTGAGATTCCAAGGTTACCAGGCCTTTATCCAGGGTTTGTGTTTCCTTTTCGGAATGAGGCATAGTAGACACTCTAGTGTCTTTATGATATATGGTTTATTTACACATAGATACAACCTGAGCCAATAATAGAGGGTTTCACAGCATTAACACCCCAAGGGGGTCTTGTTTCTCCCATAGCTGCTTAGATTCAAACATTGTGCTTTGCCTCTCTGGAGGAGGGCCCCCACTCATTTGCCATCTGGCACAGAGCCCATTCTCTTTTGCTCTCTTAATAACCCATCACCTTTTCTTTGTTTTCTTAATGGCCCTTCACCCAGACGATCAACTCATGAGGAAGCTAGCCTGGCTTGTATTTTAACACTTGCTAGGATTATAGGGATTTGAAGTCTGGCACTGACAAATTCATAACAATTCCCTTAGGAAATAATTTTCTCAAGAGGCAACTGGTAGCAAAAACTGTGTTTGAATTAATAAATTGGGGAGCCAATGCATCTAGAGAAAACCTTCTCCTGTAGTTTGTGTTCTGGATGATAAAAGCCTGTAAATAGTTCTCCAAGCTATCCATTCACCACTGGGTAGGGAAGGAAGTAGAGGACTCCTGGATGAAAGAAATACCGTACTTGTGAGCCTGTGATTCATGTGTGATATGGGATCCCTTAGCACAGCAAAATAGTGAGCTATTTTGACACACAGGACCACTGACTCAGGCTGAGGTAAAGACATTACTATTCCGTTGCTGCAGGAATGGACCTTGGCATCAGCCAGTTGAAGGAAGTTCTCATGTTGCTTCTTTGAGAAGTCAGAGATAGTTTATGTACATCTGAAACCTTGCTTACGTACAAGCGCCAAGAGTAACTATATTTGGTTAGTACTTTGGCAGGGAGAGTATGCCCGTGTTCTGCATTTTCAGATAATAGATGGCCTCAACTTTACATCTCAGCTTACTAGTTAGAAAACTTTGAAGCAAAGTGATACGAACTGTCTATGTGACTGTTTATCTCCGCATAAGGCAGAAATTAAGACAGTTGGAGTTGTTTTATACATCTCTGCTAGTATGGTAGAAGACCCTGACGTAGAAATACCATATTTTTTTATATGCAGGATTTAATGGAATACCAAATCACTTCTGTAAAACTCAGCAGCTTAAAAGTGTTTGTCTGAATTATTATCTCTTGTCTATATTAGTCACCAAGGAAAGCAAGAGTGAGCTTGATTACAGGCAGACAGGGGCATGAGCATGTGTTTCCAACACGATAAACATTATTTTGCTCACTAGCCTTGTATGTACATTAAAGCTGAGACCATTTCATAAGCTGTGTTATGAAAGGCTGATCACCCCACGTCTCTTGACTAGCAGGACATTCCTGGAATGACCTCCCTTTGCAGTGCATAGAAATTGTAACACTCTGTCTTAATTCAGGCTGCTTTCTTTCTTTCTTTCTTTCTTTCTTTCTTTCTTTCTTTCTTTCCCTTTTTCTTTTTTTCACTCACCCCTGCCAAATAGAAACACAAATTCAGTGCCCCAACTGATTTGGTGAGGGTGTCCTCCCACCACCCCTCATAACTTCCAAGGGCCATTATAGAAACAGCTGGTCATGAAGCAATTCAACAAAAGATGGTCACTAGACAGCTAATACAGGGCATGACCATTATTAATTAACACTTCAGAGACTTGCAACAAGCTTGAGTAAATTAGGATTCTAAAGGCGTGCAGGCTACAAATCTTCATGTCTGAAAGCATCTGAAATATAGGAGCATACTGAAGTGTAAATTACAACATTTGATTTACAGCACAGAGTTGTAAATCAACTGCATATGATTTTCTTCATTAACTCACACATTGGAGAGGCATGGAATGGATGCGATCTGTTCTAGTGGTCCTAGATCATGGGTGCAATGACTTTGAAGAGGGCAAATTCCGCAAAGCAGCATGGGCATCTGAAGGTGGCTATGGCACTCTTCAGAAAGAAAGCCACTGATTTAATATGGCCACTTCTCCTGACAGGGTTCCTCAATACTTTTGCTTCAAAAGGCAAAGTGCCACTCTCTCTGCCCTATTCCCGCTGCACTAAAAAAGCTCTTCAGTAAACTCTGAATTCAGGCATTCACTCTCTTGGGTATGCAAACACAAAATGGGGCGAGCAAATACATATCTGTTCTCCTTGCAAAGTCTTGCTCCGTCTGTTTCCTCTGTCCACATCAACTATAATTGTGCAATCTGAATGTGCCAATATGTGGATCCCAACTTAAAATAGCAACAGTCTAGAAGATTAGATTAAGTGGCGTACAAAAACTGAAGCAACAACAGACAATTTAAATAAAATATTGCAAAACACACAATTACATATAGAGATGTTACATTAATACAAAATTACTAATATAGATAAATCAGTATCAATTCATTTTCTTTCTGACACACCCTCCCTCTCACCCAGAAGACTCTCACTCAGGGCCCAAACAAACTCTCATCTCACCCACAAAAGTCTCACAATGAGAAAAAGTGGACATCACCCTGCTCTCTCACTCTAGACTTGCTTTTTATGGGCAAGCCCAAGGAGCATGGTACTTCCTCAGGCTATGTCTGAATCAGCTGCACTCTCCACCCCCAGTTCCAGGTGCAGCAGGATTGTTGACCCAGGAGGTCCAGAGGATGGGGAAAGGACCCCCGCTCCACTCACAGCTCTTTCTTCATCCTCTGTCCTCTCCTCCTCCATCCATACTTTGGACCTTTGCCCATGTACACCCCCACACACCACAATGATTATTTATGGTTAGCAAAAACATTTTGCAGTGAGCAGAGCTGCAACTTAAGGACAAGCTCCACTATATCACTTTTCACTGGACAACAGAACCTGGAGCATCCCAGTTAATGATAAGTATTGGGAGACTGCCTTTCAACTGATAGAGGAGGGTGGGAAATGACTATTTTTCTGTGCCTTTCGATATGTGTATCAATTAGATTCCATTATGCTTTTGTATCAAGCTATACATACAGCAGAGCCTATTTACATAAATGAATTGGGCACTAATGGATAAATCCCTCCTCCCTGGAATATATGTACCTTTAAAATGTCTGATTAAGATGTTTTTAGAAGGCTTATAAAATAAGAGCATCAGTGAGGACCTGGCTTGGCAAAGGAGGGACCATTAGTCTCCCCCAGCTATGCCTGACTCTGTTCTCAGTGCAGAACCAACCCAGATACTCAGAGAGGCAACGTCACCAGAGTTGATTATCCTGTCTGGGGCTGAGCTCTTGGGACAAATTAGATATTATGTTGGGGTAGCATTAGGCCCTCTGCCCAACCACCTCCCTTCCTGAGCAGAGAGGTGGCCTCAGATCTGTTGTTGAAGACCCCTAGGTTGTTAGTCCTGGGAGACTAACATCCATTCCAAGGTGCAGTCCACCTTGCGCCCTAGACACATGGCAGGTCATGCACTTGGATTTGGCCAATATTACTTACAATGCATAACTACCTCTTCCACCTCCAATAACACAGAACGTTGGGAGCTGCATAGGCTGTTGTAATCAGGCAGTCCAACAGTTGAAGTTTCTTCCTGTCATTTGGGATCAGAAGGTAGTTGTGTACCAGTTCAAGCCAATACAAATATATTGGCTGCTCTAACACTCTGAAACTAGCAGCTCAGTTTTAGTTCACATGGGAAGAAAATTCACACTACAGTCCTGATTTGAATATCTGATGGTAATCCATCATCGTTGAGTTATTGAATTTTATATTGGTACTAGATGATTCATAATAGTAACTAGGCAAAAGAGGAAAGCCTGTAATAGCAGATAGAAAATTACCGTGAGTAGGGAGACAGAGAAAATGATGAAACAAAAAGAAATAGACATATTGATTTTGTTTTACAATTGCTGGAATTATTAACAGATCAATCCTATCCCCTGCCCAGGAGCATCAACTTATGACAAAGTAGCCTAGTCACCACGGCACCATTGGTCATACTGGGTGGGGGTCAAGGGTTGGGTTATGGAGGCTAGAATGGTGTCGTAATCAGGCCCAATGCATCAATGGCAGCAATGGAGCTGGCTCAGACTATCAGAGATGCAGTCATTAGGGGGGGAATTAATTTCAGCAATCACTACCAGTATGGCAGAGGCGCTGCTGTTCTTTACCTTTCTCTCCTTCTCTCTGCTAAAGTGGATTGGGGTCTAAAGTAGCAGACTGAATCTCTGTTTCTCAGACACTGAAAATGGCAGACTATGTAAGCCTGGACAAATTGCCACATAAAATCCTCTTGCATTGTGTGTGTGTGTGTGTGTGTGTGTGTGTATACACGCTGTTGAGGTTGGGTGGGGGTCCAGTGTGTGTAATATCACATCAAGGCTTTTTTGAAGCTGAACCGTCATTCTGAACTGGTAACTTAGTTTAGTTTTGCTTTTAGGCTCTTGAATCCAATATGAAGAGGGATTCAGTTAAATGTTCTGTGGGGGGTGGGGGGTGGAATCCAGCTAACTTAGGGCTCAGGTTCATTTTAATTTTCTTATTGTAATCTCAGGGTTAGGTCCACAAAACACTACTTGTCACACTGTTTGAAAGTTAACTATTTATGATTGTCTCTTCAATTTACACAAACATGTATTTTCTTCTTCAGATCTGGTATTATTATTAGTGTATTGTTGATTTTTTAAAGTTAAAAAAGAAATAAATGAAATGACAATCAACAATGTATAAAATGGATTAATCAAAATGTAACTCTTCTTAACATATGAGGGGTATTTTACTTTGGTTCCTGTCATTCCAGTATGTAAAAAAACAAAAGTGCTACATTTTTCAATAAAGTTATTATCTACATACCTACTTTCTCTAACTCCTATGAATTAATTTGAGCATATACACTCATGAAGATGCACATGCTGATCAGTAGTGGCAGGAAGCCACTGGGGGATCAACTATACTGCAGAGGTCCCAATTCAGAATTCCACTGCAGAGTCGATCCCTGCCCCAAGCAGGTCTTGCTGTAAGTAGAGATAATCTTCTTTCGTGGTTGGTCGGAGACATGCCCACAAAATGATTTATTTAATTTTTTTGGTCACCTGACATTGCTGTCATGACTGTTGATTGACAGTTGGGCAGCCTCCCCCACCTGTCAAAATGGTCTACAGGATGTGAGAAAAGTCAGAATCTGGCTCACCAGTCAAATCCTGTTCCTCACCTCTGTGCTAGAGAAAGAAGGGGTTGAAATACTTGAACAGTGTGAACTCTGGAAAATGTTAGAAAGCACAATTGCAGCAGTAAGGAGCCTGGAGAAAGGGATCCAGAAATCTGGATGCAAATGGGCAAGTATCAGTTTGGTTAGGGAAACAATCTAGAAAGGTAGAGATGGATGGATGCATTTATTTGCTCTTATGGGTAAACTGTAAAATTAGTTCTCTTCTATGGATGATTTTTCCCCAAAAAGTGTTTTATCTGAATCCTTAAGCAAAAGCACAATTTGTTTTGGAGAAATTTGGTCAGATGCCTTGTTATACAATCCATGCCAAAGTGCCATACTATTCTAGCCAATATTTGGAGTAGGTTGGGCCAGTAAAAATAGAGAAGCTTAAAAAGCTGTTTGCTTAGCAGCCAGAGAAATATAAAAATGTGGCAGCAGTGAAGTTAACAAGAATGAATCATAGATTCGTAGAGTAGGAAGGGACCCTGAGGGTAATCTAGCCCAACCCTCTACAATGCAGGAATCTACACTAAAGCATCCATGCCGGATGGCCATCCAACCTCTGCTTAAAAACCTCTAAGGAAGTCCACCACCTCCTACGGGAGTCTGTTTCACTAGCAAACAGCTCTTACTGTCAGAAAGCTCTTCCTGATTTTTAGTCAGAATGTCCTTTCTTGTAACTTGAATCCATTAGTTCAGGTCCTACCCTCCACAGCAGGAGAAAACATTCTTGTTCCATCGTCCATGTGACAGCCTTTAGATATTTGCAGATGGCTATCATATTTTCTCTCATTCTCCTCTTTACTCAGCTAAACATACTCACTTGCTTCAACCATTTCCCAAAAGGCTTGGTTTCCAGACTCTTTCTCATCCTTCTCTGCACATGTTTCAGCTTATCAATATCCTTCTTAAATTGTAGCGCCCTGAACTGGTCACACTACAGATACGCTCTGACCAAGGCAGAATAGAACGGGACTATTACTTCCCTTGATCATTACACTATGCTTCTATTGATGCAGCCTAGAATAGCATTAGCTTTTTTTGCAGCTGCATCACACTGTGGTCTACCAAGACCCCTAGATCTGTTTCACATGTACTACTGGCAAGCCAGGTGTGTCCCATCTTATATTGGTGCAGCTCGTTATTCCTGCCTAAGTGTAGACTCTTACATTTGTCCTTAGTGAATTTCATTTTGTATGTTCGGGGCCCAGTTCTCCAATCTGTTAAGGTCATATTGAATCCTGATTATGTCTTCATTTGCATTGTTTACTGCTCCCAGTTTGGTGTCATCTGCAAGGGTTGGCTTTCCTGGTTTGCTTTCTTCTCTTCACTTTCACAGTGCCATCTAAAAGCTGCACAATTGTAATACAGTCGTACCTCAGAAGTCAACCAGAATCCATTCTGGAAGTCAGTTCAACTTCCAAAGTGTGGCTTCTGATTGGCTGCAGGAAGCTCCTGCAGCCAATCGGAAGCCCTGTTGGACGTTCGGCTTCCAAAAGAATGTTCGAAAACCAGAACACTCATTTCTGGTTTTTGTTTGTTTGGGAGCTGGAACGTTTGACTCCCAAGGCATTCAGGAGCTGAGGTACGACTGTACTGTTTCTTAAATTCATAGTAGCTCCTTTCCCTGGAGAAAATCCACGAGTGGATCCTGCATGCTGTTCCCGTGGGCAGTGCTATCCTGAAGGTTCTGAATTGCTGGCTGTGAGCCATAGGAACCCTTTGCCATAGGTGGGAAACTTTTTTTTCTATTTATCGCTTATTACCATCGCTGCAGCTGTTAATAATCTGATAATAATTTTCAAATCCTCTGCCACTATAGAGCTTAAATAGCAAAAGAGAACTGCAAGCGGATCCATATATAGTCTGCTTGCAGTTCTCACTTGCTGTTTAAGCTCTATTGTGCTACCTGAGGATTTAGAAGTTATCAGATTATTAATTTTTAGTTCAAATGTGTGCTAGAAGAACACACTTTCCAATGGTTGTATCCCCCCAGAGAACAGCAATGACGTCTGTCTTGGGGAACCTTCAAGGGTGCCAGCACTTACAAGTTCAGCTTTCTTGGAATAAAGTTCACTGGAGCCTGTGATGTCATTTTGATACATGGTTTTAATTACAGATAGATACAACATGAGCATAAGATGAATGGTCTAATTGCATTAACACTGCAACTGATTTTGCTTCCCCTTAGGATTCCAGGCTGTCTTCAGAGCCACAGCTATGGTTTCAACACAGAGAGCAAGTCTTCCCAGCTCCTGACCAGACAAGACCAGCTCCTGGACTGTTTTTCTCATACCCCTAGAATGACATCCACCCAGGTGAGAGGTGAAAGCCTACCTCTTTCTTCTGGAGGCTTTACTAGTTAGTTGTTTCTGTGGCAACAGGGCCAACTCTTTAGTCATGTAAAAAGGGTGTTTAATAGGCTTGGCAGAGCCAGTAACTTAACAAAGAGACTTGTTTGACCCTTTCAGCAGTTTTTTCTATTATAGACTCACATCTAGAAACATATATGGGGGTGGGGATTAAAAAAAAAATGCTAACTTTTGTGCAAACTTCCAACACTGATATAGGGCAGTTCTTAGTATGAGTTGTGGGTTCGGGGCCTTTTCACACCTCACACTCCTTGGCAGTTTTTTTTCCCTAGAAAAAGAGGTGCTGGAACAGAGTTCAGTGTATTCTGACTGAAAAAAAGCCCTGCTTCTTGGGTAGCTATACCTCTACTTCCTACCAATAAAACTAGCATGATTACTGAATTCTGTTGTGCTAAACCTGTGACTGTTTAAACAGCAATCTTCTGCTAGCAGTATATATTTCACAGAATTTCAGCTCCCTTCCCTCCCCACTACTAATTGGAGAAGATAAGAGGCAAGGTTGTCCGCCAAACTCACACACCCAGCTAGATTTACACCTTGCAGCAGCACTCCTGCACAGCATGGTAGGTCCTGAAGGAAATTCATCGCCTGAGTTAATACAATATTCTGCCAAGTACTGCTTTGGCTCATTCTGTCTCAGCAGCATTTAAATACATTTATATGGAACAGTGGTGTGCCTGAAAGCTAATTTAGGCAGGAGAACAGCACATTTGATGGACAGTCAAATTTCAGCCGTACACGAGGGCTGCATGTAATTAAAAAACAACACACACACACTTGTGCTGATCTGAACAGATCCCATCCACAGCAATACAAAGAATGGAATCCAGTTTAATTAAAGACTGGACCAGGAAGTTTGTTTTCATAGAAAATCTACATCTGAAAATATACTTGTAAATCTGAAAATAATCTTAAACAATAACAGCATGCCCCGAATGGGCCAAGCTAGTATGGGCTTGAAAGAAATTCATTAGGTCTTCCTAGGCTTCCAGTTTTCTATTCATCAGCAGTGGGATAATAACCAATTAGTTTCAAAATGAGGATCCTTTAGGCCAAAAGGCAGGAGTAGGTTAATAAAATAAAACAAGAACAAAGTCTCTACAGGTTCTGCTAAATATTACCTGTATTCATGTTCAGAAGTCTCTCGTCACATGGTCTCCACTGAACACACCATCCATACCAAATATCCTACACTGAGCAATCTTGTGCATGGAAAATCATGGAAACTATTCCTTGTAACTGGATTCAAGCATCCTCCTTGCAACTGGATTCAAGCATCCTCCTTGCATATCAGACACCTTCTTCCAGATGCCTATTATAACAATTTTTGCCCACCAATAGCTCCTTCTGCCAGCTTCTTTCTCTTTTTCCATCTCAAAGGAGTCCCCCAAAGTAGTGCGGCTCAGATCCCAGCATCCTTTAGTACTTCCACTTCCTAGCTCAGCATTTCCCAATCTGGTGCCTTGCAGATGTTGTTGGAATCCATCTCCCCTCAGCCCAGTCAGTAAGGCCAATGGTCATGGGTGCTGAGAGCTGTAGTTCAAAACATTTGGAATACACCAGGATGGGGAAGGCTGTCTTTGCCACTTGCCTTCCTTCAAAACAGCAGGTATCTTGACCCTAGGCTCTTTGCGTGGATTTTAGTACAAGTGGCCATCCCACACTGGACTGTCTTGGTCTCCTCATGGGTCTGCAAATGTTTAAACGACCACCCTCCCAAAAATTAGCATGACTCAGCCCCCCCCCCCCGAATTGTATAAGCAGCCCCTAATCATCGTAGATGCAACAACCAGCAATATTAGACAGCTTTGGCCAGGGAGGATGGGATATAAATAAAAATTTATTTTTATTATTATTATTATTGAAAGATCTGAAAAAATAAGAGCTGCAAAAACAGAATATGAAACTGTAACATCAGAGAAAACCAAACCCATCCCTGAAAACTCCAACGTCCACCTCCCTCCCTTTGACTGACCCAACCAAGTACAGACATAGGCTGTGTACACAACACTATGCATTTAAAGCATCTCACCCTCCCAAAAGAATCATGGGAATTGTAGTTTGTTAAGGGTGTTGAGAATTATAGCTCCATGAGGGGTAAACTTCATTTCTCAAGATCCTTTGGAGTGATGTGGTTTAAAACTGTGTTGCACACACATTCACACACTCCTTCACACTCTCACACAGGCACGGCAAGCAGAAAGAGATCATAGCACTTCCAGCTGCACACAAGCAACCTGGGTGCTGTGGGAAGGAAATCTGAATGGAGAACCCAGAGATTTTCCAGGAAAAGGATCACGAGTCTTACTATGGCACTATGGAAACAATGCCTCCATGCAGACAAGTCTCATGACACTTAAAACAGTACAATTATATTCACGTCTCCAGGGGGAAACAGTGCTTTAAAGAGAAGGCGGGGAGATGTGGGCCACACGTACAGGAACAGAAGCTGCCAACAGCAGATTCACAACAGGCAACCTAGCAATGATATATTTAGATTTTAAAAAGGGTGGCACATTGCAGTTAGCTCCCAGGCCCCTGCTTCAGAAACACCACCTTATCTACAGAGATTTCAGGCATAGGTTCATGGCACGTCCCCTTGTAGCATCTAAGGGGCTAAGCCCATGAAATGCCTTCTCCCCCTACCCTGCCTCAGGACCATATGGACCCAATCATAGGTAGATCAGTACTGAAGTGAAGGGGCTGCATGAGGAGTGATAGCTCCGTGGAAAGGTACAGATTCAACATACACAAGATCTTTTGGTACTGTCTTCCAAGGATCAGCTGAGAAAGGATGTAATGTGCACCTAAGCAAGCGCACACAATTCCCGAGGCAGATTTTAGAAGGGTCTTAAATCAAACAACAGTTCAGGTCTGTGGAATTCATCCTGTTTCCACTGAAGCCCAAAGTTTACACATGTCTCATCACACAGCTGCTTGACTTCAACTTTTTATTATTATTACAAACGTATATTATTTTTGTTTAAAAAATTCACACTGAAGCAATTAAATTTAATTACAACAAAAAATAAAAATGATGTAATGAACAAAAAGCATAGTTTTAACAGTCTTCTGGGACATTATGAAAACAGTAAATGCTTTATGAGGGCAAAGCCTGACAGTTCAGTGTCTTGTAACTGCCCAGCAGAGTTGGTGGACGTTTCTAGCTTGGTACTGAGCCTCTCCCACTGCAGGGCAGGAGGTGAGGTGAGCTGGGTGGCAGCAAGAACTGGACTCCCACAGTGACATCCCATCCTATATTTGCGCCACTTAAGCTAGTTCAAGGTTAATCATATTCGGCAGTTGCTAGATAGCTGCCAGATTCTTACACTTTCACTTCAGCAACATAGCCAGTTGAGATCAATGCTTGGTGACAGCAAGGAAGAATGACTGACCTCCAGACAGAAGCAGGAAAGGGCCTCTATGTGTGTGTATGTCTTCAATGGGGCTGGAGGTGTACTTTCTAGGACTCCCCTACATTGTTGACTTGAACGTAATTATCCTAGCTTGAGCACCCCATGAAATCCCAAGAAGTGAGAGTACAAATCTGGATTTGGAAGGGTTTCATTTTAATTTTGCAAAACTCAGCAGCCACTATAAAGTACACTGCCATACGTGGGGCATCACTGTTGAGCTGAAGTTGCATAAGAGAGGACACAGAACTATATAATAAAGACACAAGAATAGAAGATGAATATGTGAAATTATATATAAAAGAAAACTTATGGCAGGCACCCTTCCACAGTGAGGAAATACAACTAAAAACCATTTTAAAAGCATACTACATGACAGATATAAAACATTATTTAAACTGCTGTTAAAAAGGGACACCTTCAGTCCACATTGTGTAATACTTTTTAGTGTCTACACAAGACAGATTTTCTTTAAAAAATTAAATAGTATTAATTTACTACTAAATATTTAGGAGATAACAGTGCATTAAGGACTTTCCCCCCATAAAGCAATACACATCGTTCTTGTGTGGCAAAACATATAGATTACACATGGACTTTATGTACAATATGTTTCTTTTATCTTAAAACAGTTATTGTTGCTTAATGTTGCTTAAGTACCATCACTGAAGATTATGAAGGGGAACTAAGCTTATTATGTTTATATAAAATATCATACATAATCAAATACTTCAAGCTTCCACCTCCCCAACCTCAGGATGTCCTCCCATCCTTCCCACCCCAGCCCCACCCGAAAAGATACAGTGTCACAGATATAGAGTGCAGGACTTGCAGCTTTCACAAAATTCTTCCTTCATTATGCAGTCTATGCTACCAATACATTTCATCACTGCTTTGCTAATCCTATTTCTTTGCTCCTTTTCTCTGAAAGCTGAGAAGAGCAACATTGTAAGAATGAGGCTTGAGCAGCTGTTTCCCAAAGTAGCAAGACAGAAACCAACCAAGGTCGATTCCACGCCCACTTCTAAGAGCCGATGAGATAGGAAAGAGAAACTTATTATAGGTGACGTCAAAGCTGCACATGCTAGTAAGAATGAGTTGACAGAGCTGCACAGTTATGAAAATGTCCATGTTCTGTGTTTCCATAACATACAATATATGATTTGTCTTACATTACATTTTTGTTTCATGAAATTCCCCCTGAAACAAAGCTACCTCACCTTGGCTCGCCTTAGCCCTGCAGCACGTGAGACACTCATTTATTATACACATACAGCTCACGGCAATAGGCCAAGTATGCCCCAAAAAGCCAAAATACAAATACAGAATGAGTGCAGTAAACATTTCAGAAGTGTAAACCTATACTTTCATCTATTCCCCTGCCAATGCTTATTTGGAAGGCCATGAAGTATTACTTAGCACAGCTACATTTGTGTGTACAGACACCATGGGGAAGTGGGGTATAGCAAGCAAGCAATTTGCAACTATCGTCAGTACAGACAACGATCATGGCCATCCTTCTAGGGGACTGGAAGCTCATGGAGATAAAGCACATTCAAGACAGGTCGTCACACTGCATGCACAGAGGAACCCACACTTGGACAGAGCTTGCCGCAGATGCTGGGCTGTAGCAAACGGGAGGTTGGGGGACAGAGCAACAGAGGGAGAAGAGGAAAATGAGCAATTCACAAGCCAATCAAAATAAAGTTAAATCTCCTAAGCTGCTCACCAAACATTAGCTTGGGTGCAGGAAGACATGGAGCCGGTAGAACATTTTCACTGAAAGCTGGTGCAAAAGAAACATTACTTCAGTAAAACAAAACTAGTGTAAGATACATGATGCATAAAGGTATGTTTGTATCAAATGGAATACTTTTTGTTTTGTCCCCCTGTTATGGGTATGCTATGATAAATTAATTTTTGGCTCTCTCCAGAGAGCCAGTTGGTATCAACAGCAAATGGAACAATGTCAGTGACTAAACAACTGAGCTTAACATGAGCTGACCTTTCAAAGTTTAAAGTGGAATCACACACAGTCCTGGGATAGGATAAATGTATTACTCGTGGGATTAAAATAGTTCCTCCCTCAAGAAAACTGGACCATCCCCTTGTTAGCTTACTGCAATCTTAGTGCAAAGATTTGGTGATTTTTATATCAATTCAGATCCGAACACAGAGTGAGCATGAGCTCCTGCTAGACAGCAGGGGTAGGCAGAAGGTAGATCAGGATCTATTGGTAGATATGTAGGTGGCAGTTTAGCAAGAGTTTGTGATTACCAGTTGTTTAATAACAACAACAAAATAACATTTCCCAAACACATTAAGCTTGTGAAATGTTAACCAGAAGTAGACTTTTGTGTGAAAAGACTGTGAGCTCAGTCCTGTCCTGGTACAGAAAACACATTTGTAAGCTCAGAATGCTCAAAGGCACTCTTCCTTTAATTTTAACTATATGGCTCTGGCTGATAGATCTTGGGGTTCCAGTAAAAAGTAAAGTAGATTCAACAAGCCTGAAGTCTGCAAACCCCCTGCTATACCATGTAAATGCTTATTAATGCATATATCAATAACTGGCTCCTCCCTGTACCTCTTTATTAATTATTATGACAAATACAGGGTGCTGCATGTATATTCTAAAATTTATGCCTTTTCCATTTTAGTGCAATAAAGTCAGAGGAGCTAAAACCATTCTGCACCAAGGTAACCTGAATTCCACACAAGAAAAAGCTGGATTCTGCAGTCGGTATAAATACTGCAAATTAGCAGACATGTTGGACAATGTATTTGGCTTTTGCTAGTGATGGGGAAGGGAAGCCACTAATGGGCACTCAAGATTTAACCCTTGAAAATCCTATTCAGCTCCACTTCCTCACCATCTAGCGTTTCACTAAGCATTGCTGACAACCTTTATGCCTATCTTCATATTCAGAAAGGCAATAAACCTGTTTTTTTTTAAGAGAGACCAGGGTGGGGGGTGGGCTCAGAATCACAAGATGCTGAACTGCAGAAGATATACAGCTTTTACTAGCTGTAATTCTGGGCCTCTTAAAAAAACAAAACAAAGGGAGATGTCTCAAAGTATGGTCTCTGATCACAGGTACTTGATACTGAGTTTGATATACAGATCTACCTGTGAAAGCGACCAGGCAGAAGGGGACTGAAGGATAGCTTCAGACTCTTAATCTCATGACCGTGGTCTTGAGCCCCACACTGGGTGAAATATTCCTGCATTGCAGGGAACTGAAGTAGATGATTTTTGTGGTCCCTTTCAACTCAACAATTCTATGACCTATGACTTTCTTGTCCCCTCTTCTCCCCAGTAGCCCTTGGAGCATGCCTTAAAATATGAGTAGATGCCTCTGTCTGAGCTTCTGTGAGCTCCCTCTTCCATATTGGACCCCTTTGCCAGAACCACCCCACTCAGCTAAGTGCCATGATCCTCAGAGGAGAATATTCAGGGGTGCTCTGACCTAGTGGGGAGAGGATGGGATAGTCAGTTTCTGCCTACCCCTTCCATAGGTGGATCTTTAGATCCAACCCAATGGCTCTCCAGTATTAGGCTCTGGTGATAAGCTGACATCTCCTCTGTTAGCTGCCTATCCAATACACCAACATCCACAATATGTCTGACCTTAGGAAAACAGTCGTTTCAGTACAGCCTCACTTACCTAGCACTTAACCAATTTAGGTTAATCACATCAGTGGTAATATGGCAAAACATGCATTTTCCCACATGAGAAGGCTAAGCAGTTTCAAGACATTGCTCAACAACTTCAATATTTGATCTGGTTCAAATGGATAATGAAGGTTAGTAATAGTAAAAAATAAGAATGGCTTGTCCAGGTTCATGATTGCAAGTGTCCTGCAAGTAGGCAGCAGTTCATGCCACAAATGTGCTAGTCTCTTAAGGTGCCACAGCACATTTTGCCCTTTTTTGCTGCAAGTTACAGAACCATCCACATTTAGCAAAGGAAAGCTTCATCAGAAACAAACAAAACTTAGAAGGTAAAACATATACTAAAAAGATGCTCTGTCCCTCTTGACAGCCCCCCAAAGTAGTAGCACAGTCTCCTTGTTTGCCCTTTTTCTAGTTGATGCTAAACTCCTAGGGCAGAGTTCCGAAAAACAGATAAACATTGGAGAAGACACCATTGCATGTACGAAAAACTACTAGAGAAGACATCATAGCATACTCTTGTCCTACTGGAGCCACAGAAGAGTTTGCCTTCCACTTCACTGTTATGCCTTAATTTAAAGCAAAGCTTAGGTCAACCCACTTGGAAGATAATGGCAAATGATCTATGGGAGCTCATCTGAATAATAAAAACAAACATTCATAATCTTCTGTTTGGTGTTCAGTCCGAACACATAACATGTAATAGTTGCTGCAGAGACTTGGGTTGTATATTTTTCTTTTCTTTTCTTCTTTTTTTTTAAAGACCTCATCTGAAAACTAGACTAATAAAAAAGGGAATAATAAAATACTCTGGAACAGTAAAATCTGCTGTTCTTGACATCCATGAGCAAAACAGTAATA
This sequence comes from Podarcis erhardii, assembly GCF_964252035.2. Classification (NCBI taxonomy): domain Eukaryota; kingdom Metazoa; phylum Chordata; class Lepidosauria; order Squamata; family Lacertidae; genus Podarcis; species Podarcis erhardii. The sequence continues at coordinate 52,154,392 of NC_138507.1, forward strand.
TCCTGTGAAAATAACATAGTGCTTTTAAAAGGTGCATTATACCTGTATAGCTAAACGGGTTTGCCTAGTAAAAAACTAACTATATACAAGCTTGAAAAGCCTGGGAGTTCAACGTTTCAAAACTTTAAAATCCTGGTAAAGGGATTTGAAAAAGATAAGATTTATGGCAATTACTACAACACAAGAAAGGTGCACCAGGAATCCTTCAAAAATTCCATAGGTTAAAGAAGTTTAAGTGCTGGGTTCGGATCAGACGGTTTCATTCGAGTAACCACAATGGAACGCATGCGAAAGCAAGCTGAGGGGAAACTTCACAAGAATCTCCTTTATGGCAAAAAAAAGGATAAAAAGGTCTCTTGTCTCAAAACAATTAGTTAATAAAAGTTCTCCTTTTATAATTGTTAACTTTAAAATCTGCATCACAGTTTTGCATTTTTGGTTCTTCTCATGGTTATGAACTTCATATTGCTGGAGTCCGCCAACTGCTAGTTCATTCCTTTCTAACACCGTCTATGTGCTCTCCTCAGTATCGGTGCGACTGGTGAGACTGATGGTACTGAGAGCTCTGCTGAGATGATGTAGAATAGCCCATTGTACTCTGGGACTGAGAAGATCCCTGAATGTTGCTTTGGTAACTCAGGCGTGAACTGGAGTGCTAAAGGAGGGAGGGAAACAAAACATGTTAGAACATTTTGGTGGGCAGGAATTGCTCCAAAATGATTTTTCAAAATGTTAATGCTGATGATCCCTGTCTTTTCTCTCAGATAGATTTACACTGGGCAGGGAAACGAGACAGGGATTTATACTGTCTGCTCCCCCCACCCCTACTTTTTTTCTTCTTTACTAATAGAATGTCTGGATTATTGCTATTGAACAAAACATATGGTTGGATCCAGAGAACTCTGCTCATGCAATGAGGTGGTTCCTGCCTCCCCGTTTTTGCCCTGTGCAATTTCCTCACACACACCCTAACACAGAAAGCCTGGCGAAATGGCCAGGGATTATCTACAATTATATGGAACACGGCATGGAGGGATCCACAGAAATCACTTGGTGGAACTTCCACAGGAGGTCTCAGTATACAATTAAGAGATTATAACAAGAAGGTATAAATCTACACTATTAATACTGTTATCACACAAACACTGCACATGAGCTACTGTAGATTTTAAAAAGCTATACTGTACAGAAGTTTTATTTTAGACAATGAACCAAGAAAAGGTTCTATGTGATTATGATGCTCCAGTTAATAATAGCAAGAGACAGCTTACTATATGCAGTTATACCTAGATTTCATGACTTGGAAGCCAGAGGTATTTCTTTTTATAGCAATATAAAGCTTTACTGAAAGAACAAAATTGAATTATTGGGGGAAAGGAATCAATAGAGTCAAACAGCAAAAATAAGGTCAAAGTCTATCAGCCGAAAGGGCAGCTTGTGATGTTCTAATTATTTATTTCATTTATTTATTGCAATATCTTCAGAATTTCTAAGCAGTTTACTTAGAGGTTTACAATATGAAATGACAAGATTGGCTGCAGTTTATCAAGTAAGAAACACTGGCTTTATGATAGACTGATGTCACCACACCACTAAAAGCAATTCTGTGTTTGCAATTGATAAACATACTACGAGTATGACTAAACATTCAGAAATGAAGAGTTATGTCTCAAATATCAATCTTGTGATGGAACTGTTGTGTGCTGCAAGAATAAGGAATTTCCTTCCATTAATGGAAGTCTTAAAATATGGCAAAAGGCAGAAGGGAATAAGAATGAGAAAGGGCTATAAAGATAACAAATGCATACAAAACCAGTTCCTGTTTATTTAATATTGGAATGAGAAGTATAATTATTCTGTAAATTTATACTGGTTTAGTTACTTAAATGATATACAGTAGTATTTTTTTAAAAAAGTTTCCAATATTAATCTTTTTCAGTGTGGTTTTCAAAGCCTACTTTTTCTAATTTACTTTCTTCAAGATGGCAAGCACTACTGTATATAACCCACTTGTTCAGAGCAGCCTAGCATGCTTGGGAAACCATATAAACGTTCAGCCAAGATCAGCACAACTGATGACTCAACAAGCGGAACACAGGACATCAGACTTGGGACAATATTCTTCCAAGGGTCCTATAAACTTTCTGTATTCAGCTTGGATAGGTAGCATTATATGTCTGGTAAGCTTAACTGGGTATCTTAAATCACGTGCTCAGCAAGCATGGCAAGGCAGAATAGGGTAACAGGAGATGTTACAATAAATCTGAAATATTATTTCTCCTATCCCCTCCAAACTGCACTGGCAACTTATGCATGTTTTGAAACTGTATTGAAATAACCAGCTATTAAGGCAGATCCTTTCCTTACCTCCAGTTAACTTAACATAAAAATGAGAAGGCTTAATGATATTAGTATTCTACATAAATATAGGAGGGAAATTCATAAGATCTTCATATTAAATCTAACCTTTCAACGAAATAACTGCTCTTCACCATTTATTTTTCTGTTTTTGAGAGTAAAATGTCCTACCAAACCTTCTATGGAGGAAGCAGAACAAAACAAATTCTGTGGCACCAACTGGGATTAATGTAAATTTATAGATGATTCCAAAATAGAGAATGAATAATTGGCCTGGGTATCAAAGCAGATATCCAAATTCTTCAAGCAGCGTTTGAGTGACATTTCAATGTCTTTCCTGCAGTCTGATTCCAGGAATGCATGCACTGGCAGCTCAGCCATAAATTTTCGAATACATCTAAAGGTACAATGTTCACTTAATGAAAAGACCATTATCCATGAAAGCTAATATACGCTACCAGTTTTGTATGATGATGCTATCATATGACTGTTGTTGCAATTACGCCTCAAAAAGGTCATGTGGATTTAGCTGTCTGCTAGAGATGATTCACATAACCCTATGTGAATATGCACTAAACTAGGTCATATGAGTGTCTTACAACATATCCCCAAATTGTTGATCACTGTCAGCCTTTGATGAGCTGATTGAATCCTTGTCCTCAATGCAGCAATTTGGATGTAAGGCTGCTATCTCTTTCATACCCTCCAGGCTCAACAATATTGAAATTTAGCAGACAACGCTTTCCCAGCATAACGGGGGCGGGGGTGGAATTCACCTCCTTAATTCACATGTGTTAGGCTGCTGTTAAAGGATGTAGGAAAACGACCAACAAACTGCACAGTGACCTGATCTGGGTGCATGACTGCTTTGGTGCAGATGGGTGGGAAATCTGTGGTCCTTCAGATGTTGATGGATGATAATTCCTATCATACCTGACCACTGGGCATCTTGGGTCGGAGTTGGAGTCCAACAACATTTGGAGAGTTCTCCATCTCTGCTGCAGCCTAAAAGTTCACCACATGGCTCAGATGTGACAAAGGGCAATATTTATCAGCTTCTGAAACTGGCGCTACAGCATGAACCAAATGAACAAAAACCGTACCTGATAATCCGAAGGTATGACAGGCCCGCCTGAATTAGTGCCTGAAGGCCCTATGCGTGGTTTCTTATTTGGAGGCACCTGGTTGAGGCTGGAGTCCTGGCTATGCTGGAGACCTGCCCCAGTACCGCCACCTCCTGCTCCACCTCCCCCTGTAGTTCCATTTGTCTGGGTGCTGTTCTGCTGCTGCTGAGGTGCTGCTTGCTGCTGAGGTGCTGTTTGTTGCTGATGTTGGTTCTGCTGCTGTTGATTCTACGAGATTGAACATGGGAGGGAAAGCCAGAGTTTGAATGAGTATGTTTTAGCAATTTCTTCAGTACACAAGACTGTACTGGCTATGAATATTGTTTATATACTGTTGTCAAGGGTGCTTCACAGCCAAGGGAATGCACATGGCAGATACTGTAGTTAACTCTATAGTTAACTGTAGTTAACTGTAGTTAAAGTCAATGATAATATAGTCGTTTCTACAGTTCTGGAGACCTACGCGCACCAATCTAGCATCTAGGCAGCTATTCTGAGGTCTGAGCCCTATGGAGCAGCTGCCGTAATAGGGGAACCCTCCCCCCACCAGTTTATGTACCTTCCTCAGAGGCTATGCCTGCATAGAAGCTTCCATTGCTCATTCCTTTTCAATTCCCTCCTGGTTCTGGGACACAGAGGTGCAGAAGAGGGTGGGGAAGCAGATGGCCTTGCACTTGCCTGACCTGCCTCTTCCTCCTGTTGTTCCGCCCCATCCTGTGCTTCACCCTCCAGCACAGCAAGAGCATCTTAGAGGCAAACTAGCTCACTCTTCAACCTCTTCCCTTGTAACACCTGAGCCCAATTTTTGTAGGATTTCCATAGCATTACATATCATAAAGTAAGTGGGGTTAATAGTGAGAAAGTAAGAATTAAACAGCCACTAAAAAACAAAAGAAGCTTTGGTGTCAATTTCTTTTCCCATGTCTCTCAGTGTAATAAAAGGGTTTCATTGTTTATAATCAGAAGGCTGAACAAAAGGCAACACAAAGCAAAAGGAATTTCCACCACCAAGGATACAAAACTGTTTTACCACTGCGAGAAGTTACAATTGAAACCATGTTTGTGCTTTTATTGCAAAAGAGGACATGTCACTATTCAGTGGGACCAACCAGCCAGGACTACAGTTTGCAATTGTTCATCAGGTTTATGGCCAAAGGAATGTGCTCTTGGCCAAAGATCAAAGTAGCTGACTGAAATGTAGCCCTGTGAACCAGGGGTAAAAGGGAAATTGGTTTATTTGCTTTTGTTAACACCTGAAATGATTAAAGGCCATTTTAGACCTAGGGGGGTGGGAATTCTTGTAACAAGAATTAGCTTCACCTAAGGCCTGAGAGTTGAAAAACTGTTTTGAAAATATATGACCAAACATGCATATCCTAAACTAGCTGTTGGGGATGCTGGATGCTTCATCATGTCACAAGAACCTCCTACTCTTTCTGCTTGTGGCTATGTGATTGGAAATAGCCAAATGCTGGGGGTCTCCTGGAGCTCTAAACATCAAATTTGGGTAAGCCAAGAGTATGGACAATAGCACTGGCTAAAAAAACTAGCCTTTACGGGAATGCTGCTAAGGGAAAATCAGTTCCCTTCTCGTTTTACAACACTGAGCAGCCCTTCATTGAATATATGTGGCAGGAGGATTGTGCAAAGAAGCCACCCCAAACATATAGAAGAATATGGAATCTTATGGACTAATTTAATTTGTGTCAACTCTGCATTCTTTATTTTATGAAGGTCTGTGGACACCAAAGTCCTCTTGTTGTATGTGTTTTTGTAAATGGAAAATCAATGAAAACACTTAAACAAAAAACCACCCAAGTCAAGGCCCTCTGCTACCCAGAATATAGGGCATAAAGGGCTGGAGGGAAATTTCTCATCAACTGAAAGATATCCTCATCAGATGATTAGAGCCAAAAGCATCCTCTCTTGCTTCCTCCAGCCATGTGTTACTAAATTAGCTGTTCAAGATAAATCAACCCATGCCCCTGTAAAGGATCAGGCGTGAAAATGCTACATATTTTAGAAATGTCCCATGACACTGTGCTGGGATAGTCTTGACCAGGAATGTGTGTCTGATACAACCCCCTGTGTTCTGTCAGTGTTTCTGCCAAAGAACTATATTTTCTTCTTCTTTACTGTTAGTTGAGTAATCTTTGAACTATACCTTATCCCCCTTCTCCTCAGGTTCATCCTCATTGAGAAATTCTCGTTTTGGGTAAGGAATCTGGCAGCCAGCAAAAACACTGAGGCAGAGAAAGAAAACATTGAGGGTGTTATCCTTCAATCTTGCATTTATTTAAAAGTACTACAATCTTAAAGACTTCATTTGGAAATAATACAAAATTACAGTTTAGTGTTCCATGAACAAGCTTTGGCTAATGAATTTCACAACACGCACACCTTGCCAGGCATGGATGTGAAAACGTTGGAATTTTTTTTAGTTCATTTTTAGCTACCTCATTGGTCATGTTGGGATGTCATCATAAACTGTGTTTTATCATGATGGAAATGACCCTCATTTCACTCTGGGCTTACATGTTCTTCTCCAGTGGTGTGGCTGTGAGAAATTTGGGAACATTCACTTCCATTTTTTCTTAACCGCAGCTTTTCATATTGGTCAAATCTGACAAAGCTGTGTTTAATCTTAACCATAGTTTGGAGCAGGTCCACTTCAAACCATGGTTCATAAGCTACTGTGTTTCAAGCTACAGTTAATATTAACCACAGTTTAGGGGTGAAGGGTCAACTTTCCACTGCAGCTGCATTGTTCAAGAAGGTTGCATTGCCCCAACACTTAGGCTTGAAAAAATGCATTATATTTAAAAATTTCCTCCATGCTTTGTTGTTTAGTCGTTCAGTCGTGTCCAACTCTTCGTGAGCCCATGGACCAGAGCACGCCAGGCACTTCTGTCTTCCACTGCCTCCCGCAGTTTGGCCAAACTCATGCTGGTAGCTTTGAGAACACTGTCCATCCATCTCGTCCTCTGTTGTCCCCTTCTCCTTGTGCCCTCAATCTTTCCCAACATCAGGGTCTTTTCCAGGGGTCCTCCATGCTACAAATAGGCTTAAAGAAAGCCCACTACAGGAACTGATAGAATGCTTTTTTTTCCAGTCATGCTCTGCTATGGCTCCCAACCAAACCAAGAAACTATGGGAAGTATGTCTCATTGAACTCAATGGGACTTACTTCAGAGTAGGACTGTACCATTGACTGTGCTGTATAAAAATAAAGTTTATGTTCAGAGGAAAAACCTGTAAATAATGTTTGCAAGTTCTCTTCACTTTTACTAAATTTGATAACTCATAGGGAAATCTCTGTCCATTTAGTGAACTGCATCATCAAGCTGACTGTCTCCTGGAAAAGGCAAGTGATCAAATGTAAGTTTTTCTTTTTTTATCCCTTGCACTCAGCTATTCCTTACTGAATGGAGAAAGCATACTTTCACTTGGTACGTAAGTAGGTGTTTCAGGGATATAGCCAAACAAAAAGTCTGCCTTGTGAACTATTTAGACCTATTTATTTTTATATATTCAAAGGGCACACAGATAGCCAAATTTACCGTTAACAAGAAGGGGAAAGCTCTAAAGAAGGAAAAGGTTAGCAGAGAGACATACTCTGACGTAGGCAGTGGGTCCTCTTGGAAGTAGGGATCCTGCAAAGCTTGCTCTGAGGTAATTCTTTTTGTAGGATCCATAGTGAGAAGTTTTTGAAGCTGTGTAGCACAATATTAGAGAAAGTAAGTTTATATGAATAGCACTCACTGGGTTATATGCCAAAATACCAAGTATTAAATGGTAACTAAATCAAAGAAAAACTTAGGATTTCATACACAGAAAGAATGCTGCTTATCTTTATAGTAACACAAAAATTGTGGTTAATACATGTGGTTACACCCTCAATTTATATCATTTGTAATTCAGAAAAAAAGACTTTTCAGGAGAAGAAACTTAGTTGTCTCTCCTGTGTCTACAATAAGATGTCATAAAAAGTTCAGAACAAAAGTCTATCTCGTCTAGCATCTCGTTCCCTACAGTGGCCATCCAAATGCTTCTGGGAATCCCACAAGAACTAATATTCAGTAGGGCAACCAGCAATGACACATTTGAGTTTCTTTACTCTTGGATGATGACATTTGGAACTGGTGGCTCGTTAATTTTTAGTCAGTCCTAAAACTTTAGGGCTAATTGAAAAAATACCGTATTTTTCCCTCTATAACACGCAGATTTTTTCTCCTAAAAAGTAAGGGGAAATGTCTGTGCGTGTTATTGAGCGAATGTGTGGTCCCTGGAGCCGTTTGTCCCAAGTGCATGGCAAAAATCATATTGCGCCGTCACGGAGGAGAGGAGGCTGCTGCTTTCCTGCATTCTGCCTCAGGGTCTTACTGCCCACCCTGTTCTGTTTCAGTTGCTGTTTGCTCAAACGGAACAAAGAGCAGTGAAATCCCCTCCCCTCCAGGCAAGCTGAGAGAGGTCCTTCCTTCTAATTCCTCTCCGTGCTCCCTCTCCGTGGTCCGGTGCTGCTGCTGCTGCTGCGTCTGGGGACTCGGCAGGCAGCGGAAAACATGCAGATGAGGGGGGGGGGCTGGCTGGGGTGGGTGGGTGGACTTTTGCCTTCCTTCCCCCCCCTTTAAACCCCTCTCCTGCATTCTTAGCCAGCTGCTTCTCCGCACACCCCTCTCGTGCTCCTTGTCCCTTTTATATTTTTCCTTCCCTCCCCACTTAAAACGTGGTTACAAAGCACGGATCCACATGGATCCTCAGGATCTTTGCATTGGGTCACCCCAAATTCACCATCAGATCACATAGCAATGATCTGATGCAAAAACAGGGCTGCAATGGTGCAAAAACGTGGTTACAAAGCATGGATCCACATGGATCCTCAGGATCTTTGCATTGGGTCACCTCAAATTCACCATCAGATCACATAGCATGTCCACGGCTACAGCCTGCCCCCCCAAAATCACGCACCCACTGTTGCCTGGGGCTGCAATGGTGCAAAAATGTGGTTACAAAGCATGGATCTACATGGATCCTCAGGATCTTTGCATTGGGTCACCCCAAATTCACCATCAGATCACATAGCATGTCCATGGCTACAGCCTGCCCCCCCCCAAAAATCACGCACCCACTGTTGCGTAGGGCTGCAATGGTGCAAAAATGTGGTTACAAAGCATGGATCCACAGGGATTCTCAGGATTTTTGCATTGGGTCACCCCAAATTCACCATCAGATCACATGTCTGTGGCCACAGCATGAAGCACAAAAATGATACATCCACTGTTTCATTCAGAATGTTTTTTCCCTTGTTTTCCTCCTCTAAAAACGATGTGCGTGTTATGGTCAGGTGCGTGTTATAGAGCGAAAAATACGGTAGTCAGTCAGGCCAGTAACATTAAGAACACCAAAAATAAAAAAACAGAAAACAGATTTTTAAAAGTATTCAGTACTCAAATCCGTGCATCTTTATCCTCATTTTCTGTCAGAAAAAGGGACGCCTGTAATCCAATACAGAGATTTCCTGGGAGGAAGACCAAATGAACTCTACAGGAATTTATTTTTGAACAGACATATGTGGAACTGTGCTTATTATTTTACAAAATAAGCAGTCTTCAACAGCACTATAAGATGGGCAGCGTAACTTACCAAAAGAAATACTTTGCTATCAGGCTTAACTTTGTGTTTTTCCATATATTTTATGAGGCTACTATTGGCATACCTGAAAAACCCAATGGAAAAACATGTTTCAAAAGAGTAACACATTAACAAAAACATAGAAATGTATGTAGTAATTTACATTCCAAATAACACTTTCTGAGTTTTTTTAATTTACCGAGACAAATGATGTACTGCAAGTCAGGTGGTGGTATTTTGTTTGTGTGTCATGAATATCACTTTTCTTTATTCAAACATGTAAACATGGATATGGCAGTATGTTTTATTATGGGATGTGAGGTAAAAGGTATTGGTATTTATTGGGTATGGGATATGTTACAACAAATGCAGGGGTGACTGACTTGTCACAAAATTCCTACATTTATCAATCTGATTAATTGATATCCCATTTTTAACTGAGGTTCAAGGAAGCTAAAAATACCACAAAACAACATAAATAATACAAAATATAAACAGTAGCAATTGAAGCTTAAACCAGGATACAGAAAAAACATAAAAACAGAAGAATGAATATTGAAGGCTCGTCATCATACAGACTCATACTACTCTGCCTAGAGTAACTACATGGAGTCCTCAGCCCCAGGCAGCATGGCTAGTAGTCAAGGATGAGGAAGTTGCAGTCCAACAATACGTAGAGAGCACAATTGTTGACTACCCTTGTACTAAGCAACGTGTTACATATAAATGAAGTCAATAAAAAGTTGGTCCTAAGAATAATATTTTAGAAGCATAATTGCCATTAGTCAATGATACATAGCACTTACGTTGTTCTCCTAAAGTCCTTTTGAAGTGTAGGATATTCTGGCATCTTCCTAATGTCTTCCCAGTCTTTATCTTTGACAAGAAAAAGCAATTTGAAAACTTATTGAAGGATAAGAAAATATACTGTTCACAAAATAATGCATTTTTACTCCCTGGTAATATAAGACTCTAATTTATTGGGAGTGGTCCGAAATCAAATAAAGGATTTTGCATGGGGCTCCTTCGTAACATTAAATTACCTGCAGGAAATCCCATTACACTGAATATGCGATCAAGTTGATCATGATGAAAAGGATTGCTTGTTTTGATGTCTTCCTGACGACAGTGGAAGATAGGTTCTGAAGTCAATAGCTCAGCAAATATGCAGCCAATGGCCCATATATCTAGGAAAGAAGATCACATATGCAATCTAGGTATCCTCATTTATTTTTTCACTGAAGTAAGATACTTCTAATGTTCATCACAAAATGATGTGATGAAATATATAGCAAACATGGATAAACAAAAATGGCATAGTTGTGATGCAACTAAATGAAACAAAATGCCCTGTAAATTCCACATGAATACAGTACATACTTTCATAATCAGATATTGTACAGAACTAATTCAAAGCAGAAAAACTATTATGTCTGATGACAAACAAAAGCTATTTTGTTGACTATCTAAAAAGACATTTGAACAAACTCAAGTAGGAATTTTCTGCAACATTTCAAACTTCTTCAACCAAATTATGAATGCCAGCAATGATTATCAACCCTCATTTTGGAATTTCCCAAAGGAGGTTGTTTAGGGTGGGTTAGATGGGGAGGGTGCATATAATGATGAAGAATCAAACAAATTATTTGGCCCAAAGGTACTTTCATGACAGTCACATGAAGAAGTTTCTATTTATATAAAATTAGCTCAGGGCATTTCTGGTTGAAAGGAGACTGGTTGAGTTGTGCTGGGGAAGGGTGTGGAGGAGCTGAAACATACTGCTGCGATTGTCCCCCTGAAGGGCCAGCAGGAGTGTCAAAGATGACAAGAGAGCTTGTAGAATTGGAAGCTACAGTCACTGTCTAGAAAACTCACGTGCTGTGCATGAGAGTAACACTCTTACCCCTATCGTATGTCCCACAGCAATGGGCATTCAGAAGTACGCAGCATCAGAGTACAGAGGTGACATTTAGCTATCATGACTGGGAGTTGTTCAAAGAACTATCCTCCATGAATTTGTTTAACCCTCATTAAAACATACTCGTACTTGCACACGGTGAGCAATCCTTATTGAACCCAGTGGGACTTTCCTGGGTTAACAGGTAGAGGATTCCACTCTTAGCCAGGGGCAATCAGCTGCTGCCAGCACCATTTTCTAGCAGTCATTTAAATAAATCTATGTTGTGTGAAGACTTTCCTTTATTTGTCCCAAATCTATAGTATTCTGAGAGGGAGAGAGAAATTCTCTTGTATTATTTTGGCCTCACTATTCCTAGCTTTATTAATGCGTCTGCCATTGCCACACCTCCTGCCCAAATCCCCCAGGAGAGACACAATATCATCATGTAGTGTTCCCCACATCCAAGGGCTTTTTTTGGGGGGGGATAGCAGCTGCTAGCCAGTGACTGCCAGAAAAAAGCTTCAGAAATTAGCACTCAATCCTTTCCCCTCCCCCCAATTTTCTGGAGGTGTTTGGTTTTCCCATCCAAAATTTCAACTCCAGATTTCTCATGAGGACTTTCAGGTGAGCACTAAATTATTTTTGAGCTTTCTTTGAACTTTAATAGGAGCATTTATATATAAAAAAAATCTAGCAACTAACTAATCATGGCTTGCACCAGTTAAGCATTAAGATAATAAAGAAGGGTTATTTGCTTTAAGTTTAATCATAAATTTAGAATGAAAACACTGCCATTTCGAGGAGCACTTAACATAGCAAGAGAGCTGACAGAGTTACAAAATCACAATTCTTGGGATCATGCTTTCAGCATTTTCAGGGCATTCATTTATTTACTGTTCTGATGTATTCTTGCCTGAAACATATGCAAAAATAAAGGACACATATATTGTTTTACAGATACTGAAATTACTTCTCGTGTTAAATTATTCTAGAATTTTACCAGGTACACAGTCACCATTCAACATAAATAAAACTCAACGCACTGAGGAAGGAAATTTGTCCACACTCATACCACAATGAAATCGCTTTTACCACAGTGATTATTAAGGTCTCTTAGTTATATACTTTGGGCATAATCTACCTAGAGTTAGTCACTGCCAAGTTCTATTGTTTTCAACAGGAGAGCTAAGCACATGCTTTGATCTGTTCCACCAAAAACAAATTTGACTTGGGAACATGTAATTTTGGCTGGATTGTACACTTAGTTTTTTAAGAGCATGACATTTTGGTCTCAGGCTTCATGTACCATATTGCAAAATCACTCCATTGGCTGTTTACAGCAATATTTATTCTGTACATCTGTTATATAATTCTACATATTAAAAAATTGAGTCCTCGGTTTAAAAACCACTATGAATAATAAGGAAAAGCTAGAATCACTCTTCAGATATACGAAGGGCTCATCCCTACTGGAGTTCAATATGGATTTGACTCTGCTTGTGTCTCTTTCTTCTCTTTTTGTGGTGTTCACACATCCACAGATAATACAATAGGAGAAGAAAATCAGATATAAAACTGCGTGTTATGCGACTGAAGTGCAGCATTTGGGCAGGATTTTGCACAGGTGTGGTGGTGTTTCACTGGGTGGCATCTATCATCACCACCCTTACTTCCACCTTGCTTCTATCAGCCTTGAACTTTTCCACTGTTTCCACTAGTTGCTGAAGGCACATTTGCAGTATTCTTATTTTTGAATCAGCTCTTTTGTGCACAGATCTAGGTTAAAAATATCATCCTTGGAAGGAGAAGGGGAGGGGGAAAGTGTGGGTGATTCCAAATCCTTGCCTGACTTTGAGCAACACACTTATTTCTTTAACAAGCTGATATCCTCTCCAACTAAGGATATGCTCCAGGAGTGGGAAGAGGTGGGCTCTGGGAAAGCATGATTCAGTCAACAGGAATGCAGAAAGATGGGTTTGTGATGGATGAGTTGACTGCATGGTGAGATAGTATAGTGAGCACTCACAATGCACGTTGGCCCCCGTGAAGTCGGAAAATGTAGCCATGAAATCCTGGAAGCAAATTAAGTTGCTGGGTAGGATGCTGAAATCCAGGACCCCCAACACAACATTCTCAGAAATGCTACTGTTCTATGTGCAGGTGGTGTCAGAAGACAAAGTTCAGATGTATTAGGTACCAGAAAATGTTTTGGAGAAAGCCCCAAAATTTCAAAAGGATAGACTCCACTTGAGAAAAATGGTTTGGATGAGAGCCAATAATCAAAGTCAATCCTAACAGGACAAAGGTTCCATAAGTAGGTGGTTCGTCTCGTCTAAGAAATGTTGTTGTACTCCCCTTAAAAGGGTAAAACACCGAGTTTGGGCGTGCTCCTGGCTCCAGCTTTGTCAATGGAAGCTCAGATAGTGGCAAGGAGTGCCTTTCATCTGCTTAGGCTGCTGTGCCAGGCTCAGCTTTAGCTATCCATCCTTGAGAAACATCTAGGATTGTCTACCATAATGCGTGGTACGTTGGACTGCCTTTGAAGACTGTTTGGCAATTCCAGTCAGTTGAAAATGCAGCTGCCAGGATGTTGATCAGGATTGGTTGTTGGGCACATATCTCACCAGTTATTGCAATAAGTTCACTGTCTTCCAGGCTGTTCCCAAGTACGAGTCAAAGTGCCGGTGACTACCTTTCAAGCTTTGTATGGCTTACAACCCAGGCACCTGAAGGAATGCCTGCTCTCATAAGCGAGTTGTCCATACACGGAGGCTCCTTCCATTCTTCCGAAGAAGCTGTCCTCTAGGTGCCCTGCCAGGTAATGCACGTGGCCACCAGAGAGCCTTTTCGGTGATGTTGTTCTGTTTCTTGAACTCACTCCCAGATAGGCTTGTCTGGCATCAGTATTGTTATTCTTCTGGCGCCAAGCAAATGTGCTTTCGTTCTCCCAGGCTTTTAAATGTATTTTAATACATTTTCTGCTTTAACATGTTTGCTGTACTTTAATTATCTTGATTTTGTAAGCCATCCTAGAAGTTCCGCTGAAGGGCATATAGGTATGTATGGGTCTACCTATCTAGCCACACACACACACACGCATAATGAACAGTTATAGATGACACATTCCCTGCAAATATATTGGTTGTCCTTTCCCTACATGCTGAACTTCAAAAGGAGTGCTTATAAATCTACAAGCTATTACTAAATAAGGCAAGTCCTCTTAGGAGGGTTGTGCAATTTAGATTCAAATGGTATTTAATATAAATATATTTCAAGCTGTAGCGTGAGATTTGAATCACACCACAGAAAGAATGTGCATGTAATAAGCACTGTAGCTGCAAAGCATTATAGGATTAACTCATTAACTTTTTTTTGTAAAGTGTGCATCATGCTAGAGGCAAGTCTGGACTCAAGAGGTACATAAACAATTATAGTTATTATGTCTGCTGCTTGTCCTCCTTGCCATGAACCTTCATATGACTATCCTGGTATATTTATATGTCTTATCATGGCCTTCAATAACACATCTTGGAACACAGTTGTACCACAGCTTCTCTGACTTTCTCAATTAATCACACATATCCTTGGGCATTTTTCTCTGGATGTGTCACATGCTACAGGGATTTCACATTTTCGGCACAACCAAACTGCTGTATTTAACATCTAGGAAAATGCAGTGTATCTCCCATAGTGCCCCCAGCTTTGGTTGTGGCCACATGTATGTGCTTTGTGGGTTTAGTTTGAGATCATCACAAACCTTCCTTCCTCTTTATCCACTTTCCCCTATTGCATGAAGCACTTAAAACACACACACATACGTAGTTTTAGAGGTTGTGAACTCCCCTGCCCCTAATGAAACCATAGCGCTTTATATAACAGTAAGACCAACCACCCAACTGCTTAGCCATCATTTAGATAGGCTGGGATCCCACTATTTAAGGTGTTTGTTTGTATTTTCCACTATTGCTTCATCCTGTACTCCTGGTACAGTGCATTATGCAGAACACCTAGACAAGCAACTTTCAAAAGCCACTGCATGCAGTAGAACGTGCATCTCAAGACACTGCATTGGTCTGAAAGTGACCAAAAGAAACAATATGCCCATTGTATTCCATAATACAATGGTACAAACAAAGCAACATGCCATTGTAACTACAGAGCATGTATATGTATGGATATATGTGGAATGGGTGAAGCACAGTCAGTGAACACTTCAGCTGATCATATGAACCCTCAGTAACAAACTCAAATACCAAATTGATCAGTGAAAATATTACCATTTAATAGCTTGTTTAGAATCCTATACAGGTATTTCTCTTAGCCCTGATGTGATCTTGTCAATATTTTTTTTTAAAGGGATGGCCAACTTGTGGCCCTCCAGATGTCAGTGGAGTACAGCCTCATCAGCCATGACCCACCCTCTTATTTTCTTCCCCTGTATCTTCACATTTCTAGATAGCAGTATGAAAGCATAAAATCCAAGGACATGACATTTGAAGGCAGAACATCTGGGATATTAAAGGCTGCCAAAATGCAGAAGCTAAAAATGGAAAAGTACGTGCTAGTGATGTAATGGATGCAGATAATGGTACTGGAGGAATGTCAGGCAGCTCACTCAATGGGATAACAGTGATTGAAAATACAAGATTAATACTAAGTGGCCATTAGAGACACCTCACTTTTTAAATCTGCATCAGCACTAACACAAAGTTCTTAGACTGTTAAACTACTGGAGGCACCACTCTCAGATGTTTCAGCGATTAGCTCAGAGGATGGGTAAATGAGAACATGCTGCCATTTCCCCTGTAATTATGGAAGGCCTTTTGATAGAGATGGCTTGAAGCATAGAATCTTTGGCACCAGAGATCCTTGGAAGAGACCAGAAAAAGCCTGGCAGCTGGATTATAAAGTAAGGGTGGGTGGGCCAGCACAAACACATTCATGCAGAAAACACCCTCGGCCCATTGTGCATGCAGTTTACATGTTCACTGACGGGACCATGTCTTGTTTCTGAAACGTACTTGCACCAGAAATTTCCTAGAAGTGACATATTCTGGAGCCCTAGATTGCAAAACCTAATATCTATACATCTGGAGACTAAAAAGGTAAGTCTAGCCACCTGCTTACCAATGGCCTTTGTGTAGTGCCTTGCACCAAGTAACAATTCTGGGGCTCTGTACCAGAACGTCACCACAACTGGATCCAGATCTGCAAGTGGCTTAAGAGGTGAGTTGAATAACCGTGCAAAGCCCATATCAGCTGAAAAACAAAACAGTATTTTTATTATACCAAGAGCAAAAGCTTTGAAAGCAAGCTGCAGTGCACTGTACAATTAATATGGGGGGAACTAGACAATGCCTATGCCTGCTGAACCTCAGAGGGGAGTGGCAGAATAAAACATTACAGAATAAAGTCAAATATAAAGTATACTTTCAAAGCAACATAATTAACAGAAACTATAAAATTATCTTAAAGATTTCAAAATAAAACATTACAAAGGAAGTCAGCTACAGAACACACATTTAATGCAGTATATAAAATGCACATTTAAAACAGCATAATTAGCAATAAAATAAAATATTATCATGAGTATAAACATTGCTGCTGCTGTTGCTGCCAATCCCGCCAATGGTGGTTCATGGCGGATAGCGGCTGTGGAAGCTCAGGCTTGATGACGTGAGTCTGCACTAAGTGACAGTCAAGACTGTCTCTGGCCCCTTCAGCAGCCTCAGCTTTTGTAGCTGGAGTCAGTCAGGGCCAGGTGGAAAAAGACCTCCAAGTCATGGAGCAGGTCTTCCAGGATTCATAGCCATGATAATCTTTGGCCCTTCAGCAGTCATTAGATTACAACCTTAATAAAAGCAGTTGCAACAATTTGCATTAGAAATGTAATGAATACTCACCAATTTTAACTCTTCCTCTTTCAGGACCTTCTCCCATTACCAGAATATTTGCTGGTTTCTGAAAAAAAGGTAAAATATTCTGCTGACTAGCTGTTAAATCCACATAAAATTAAGTCTTCTGTGTACTTGAAGTTTAAAGTACTCAGATCATGATCACTTTTCCTCTTTGAAATACCGTTTTAAATTGTATGCGAGCAAATAGTTCATGAACTATTTTAAATTACTCTGTTTTACATTATGCAAAACAGAGTTTCAAATAATCACAATACTGGCCTGTTGCTGCAATGGCCTGTCTTTCCCCGCTGCTGTTGCCCATGGCTGTAAACCAGGAAGGCGGGGAAGCAAAAGGTACCAACTGGAGCAGTTCCAACTTTTGTACCACATTTGCTATTTGGAACTAATAAGACCGAATATCAGCAACACAGTTAAATCTGCTGTTTAGATTAGAAATAATTGCAACTCCCATAAATTTTGTAGGTTTCAAGCAAATATCCTGAACAAAATGAAATAAAACTGCATAAAATATAATTGTGAAATCTGTCAATGCATACTATGAGGTAGGTTTTGGTTCAATAGCAATCTAAGATGACGTAGGAAGAAAATGAATTGAGCACAACAGCATGAGCTATATCTGTGAAACAGCTATGAAGCTTGCAGGTCTGTTTCTGAGTACAACCATCAGTGAAAACCACCTTATGTCCCTCTCTATCTCCCAGCTTTTCCTTATCCTATTTTACCAAATTATACAAGTGACAGTTTAAGCTCTTCCCTCCTTCTCTTGTTATTCCACTAAGTTTGGCAGATCCTCCTAATGCACCTTCTACTTTTTCCTTCCTTCCTTCCAATAAACCAACCAACATAATACCATTTCGCTATGAATACTGGACAGATGTTTACAGAATATCATTTGAGAAGCACTATACATAAACTTTATATTGTTAGTAGAGTTTGAAAACAGGTCCTCCAGCACTAGGTGGAAAGTCTTGGGCAATTTTGAATCTCATTTGAATCTACTTAGAAACATAGAATCATAATTGCTTTGATGAAAACACCTTTGGAGATTGATTGATTTGTTCCTTACTGTTTTTTCCCCTCCAGAAGAATTCAAGAAACTTTACTTACATGTGAAGTTGAAGTAAATACATTAGACCATTTTATGGTGTTGAGTATTTTAAGGAATTAGTATGGAAGAATCATATTAGCAAATGAAAGAGTGTGTTTGCGCATCCACCTGAATACATGTAGACTAAAACTGTGGGTAGGGAGCAGGGGTGTACAAGAAAAGTCTGCAGGGTATTTTTACTTGTATTTGCTTGAACATGAGTAGAACAACATGCACAGTCAGGGACTGAGTGGGCGGAATGACTCACATCAGATGCTGGGAGTGGGGCTTGCATGCACGCTCCTGTACACGAATTCATTCTTCACGTGTCCAGCCATTTGCCTGGTCTAAATATATGCATGTATAAGACGACTAAAAAGCTTATGTAGGCATATATATGACTGAAGAAAGAAAGTATGTAGTTGTTGTTATCCATAAGAAAATGCAGCAAACATTATAAGCCAAAGACAGCATTAAGATCTCCAACACTAACGTCAGAAAAGACGCATGCGTTCAGCAAATCCAAGGACATCTCAAGGGCATGCCTCCGCTTAGGACACTGGCATTCATTCCAATGAAAACATGAGAATTCATGGTTCAAAATTACCTATCAGATCTCTTATAATGGTATATGTGCTTCCTAATTACGTCAACACCTCTGGGCCAGTTAACACCTAGTTTAAAGATCTTATACTTTTAAAACTCAGCTTACAGTGAACAGAAGATGCCAGCTGTTAAAGAAAATGATAGTACTGATCAGCCCATGTTTAGTTGCTATAGAAACAAAAGGTTAGATTTGGAATCTCATGTTTAAATTATCAGCAATAAAAACTGAACAAACAGATCCCTGCTGAGTGTGAACTATGGGGTCTGACTGTGTAGTAAAGGTGTAAATGTAGAATGTACAAGGTCAACAATAATAAACTGGAACCATCTGCTGCAAAAGTAGCATAGGTGTTATAATTTAAGGCAAATTCCTTAGAGCAGTAAACATGTAAATGATCATGTTTTCTTTCCTCCGGCTAGTGGGTGTAATGCAACGAATACATCTCTGAGAGGCAACAAGAGCAAGAGCCAAAAGTGCTCAGACAAACTATCATGTTCTTGAAGAATAAAAATAATTCAACATCAAACAGAAATCAAACCGTAAGAACTTTGGAGCTGCTTTAATGCATGCAGGGGCAATCAATTCTTTAGTGTGAAGGCCAGAAAGGAGCCAGCAAAAACCACACATAAGTAAAACTGTCTGCAGCTTTGAATAAGAGGAACACAACTGATTAAATGATAAGGGAAACAATGGCCAACAGAATGCTAGCATTCAGTAGCCTTTACTGTTCCTGAGCTTATCTAGGATATAATTCTTTAGAGATACGACCTTCCCATGAGAAAAATGTTATCCTCTGGGTACTGCTGGTTTTTGTTTTTGTTTTTTTAAATCATTCACATGCAAACAAAAGCAGTTAACTATTGGAGCGTGCCACTATATCAAAACAATCCGTAGAAAATGATTCATGAGCATACAAAAAGGCACTTGGCTTACTAAGCCATTAATTCAAGAGAGGATCAAAATTGTTAGCATGCTTCCACAAGAAAAAGTGAAATTTGGCACACCCATTATCCAAAACATCCTGATTACCAGGGGTGGGGTGAAAATGGGATATTTTACACATTGAAAGTTCAAATGTTCCCTGCTGCATGCAATGTGTAGCTGTGGGTAATGGGCAACTATAGCTGTCCCTTTACGTCAGGAGAGTATAATAACAATTAAACTTTAAAAAGCCTCTCAAATAATGTGAACTTGGCTCACCTCACCTTACTACCCAAAGTGTGCATATATGAAGCATACCTAAAATGGCCTCGCCTTTTTTCAAGATGGCAGCATCACTATTTTGTACAAGTTCCAGTATCTTTAATATGCTCAAGAATTCCCTACTGCCCAACTATAGAGTGCATTGTCTAGAGCAGAGACGAGCCTCTAGCCCTCCAGATGTTGTTGAACTCCAAGTCCAAACTGCCTCAACCAACATGACCAACCCTCAGAGGTGGTGTGAGTTGCTATCGAGTAACAACTGGAAAGCCACAATTTCCCCAGCCCTGGCACCTTTGTAAAGCTCTTAGTATGACTGCTGCTAGGGGACTTGGTGAGGTAGCCAAGGACTGCAATGTGACCTGTAGGCGGCCACGAGTTGCCCATGCCCACCTCTCATCTAGCTAGTAGTTTGCCCAGTGTCTCTCACTGACTATTGAAATAAAAAATTTAAGGTCTTAGATATATAAAATTTAAATGTTCGTAACTGCATATATAAACCACATGTCTGAAACCCCAGAGAAAAAGTCCTGAAACCATTTTGTCCCTCCCAAATTGACCTCAAATATTTCTCTGCAAGGTTGAAGGAAAATGGAAAAGCCTCCTCGTTGTCTTTTCATTCACAAATTCTGTCTTAAGGGTATGTCTGTGTATGAATAAGGTGAGCCTGTGACCTGGCTCAGGAACTAAGTATTTATCATTACAAAAGGCTGGCCAGGCTCCCCAGGGTATCCAATCAAGTAACCATTAACAGGTAACCTGCCATACAGGAGATAAACAACGCACTCAGATTTCTGTTGTAGACCGCCCTTTCTGTGATGTAGGTATGATGTATCTGGGGGGTGGTCTTGAGCTACACCCCTTTCTGCGATGTAGGTATGATGTATCTGGGGGGTGGTCTTGAGCTACACCCCTTCTGTGATGTATGTATGATGTTTCTGGGGGTGGTCTTGGACTCCAGGGTGGGCAATTTAAAATGTCTATATAAGGGCGGGCACACCTTTGTTCTGGGTCCTCCTCCTTCCCTGCATGTGAGGGGAGCACCCTGTTGCAACAGTTCAATAAAGATCAGGCTTACGAGCTGCTTTGCTTCTCAATATTCTCTGGTTGGCCTCTGTTATTTTCTCCAACCGAAGGAGAACCTACAAAGGGCTCTATAAGTTATCTTGTGTCCCCCATAAAGGAATAAGGGCAGATTTTTGTTTATTACAAAATGGAAGTCACTTTTTGAAGTCAGGTGCACAAAGTGAATTTAAACAGCAAATTATGCATCTGTAGAACCTTCACTCCCAAATGCCATGTGGCGTTTAATGGTTAATTTTAATAAGTAAAGTAACAGGACATTGTGCTTCTTCTATTATTGATTGTGGGAGAGCCTAGCAATTAAAAAATGTGCACTTTTTAATTATTAAAATATAATAAAAAGGAATGAGTAAACATGATACACCGGATTTCAAGATGTTTATCCTGGCCATGCTCACCTTGTGAATAATGTAGTGATGTGTCTGTGTATTTTACTAAAATTGAAACCAGTGGTCAATGTTACATGACCCTAGTTGAAACTTCATACAAATCACACCATTGAGGTAGCACTACTGGAACAAAACCAAAGTGGCAGTTAAGTATAGACTGAAATATAGGGAAATTGTTTCACAGTTTAGTTTTTAAAAGAAGTACAGTATAACCTGATATGATCAACAGAGATGGTATTGCCCACACAAAGATCCAGATACCTGAACTTTCAAAAATGGATGTCCCATCCCAATTAGTATTTTATAATGATAGCAGCAGATTTGGGGACAGCTCTTCTGCATACTCTAAGTGGAATATTAAATTCTTTTATAAACAGGTGAAAAGGGATTGAGTACTGAAAAGGAATCGGAGCTACTGAAATAAAGAATTACTACTATCAAACAAGATCTGTGCTAAAGCGGCAGAATTAATGTTTTGCACTTTCCTACTGTCAGTGTCTGCTAGTACATATTAACTTTTGAGAACTGAACTTTCAGTTGGGCTCAGTTTGCTCTAGACCATTGAACAAATAACAGTATTTACATAATCTGAGTAGCAACCTATGTATGGGTGACCTGGCTAGGGTAGTGTTCTGTATTGAAAACATTTTGACTGTTAACTTTGGCCTAGTAATTTGCAGATGATTCAAAAGCAACTGATTGGTATGAGAGAAAAGAATGGTGGCCATGATCTTTGGCATGTATTGCCCATGGAAGCTAATTGGCACTGTCCATTCTCTGGGTTGTCAGCTGGACCGCTCTGGATCTAGATGGAAAATTAACCTCTGATAACAACAAGGCCTTGTGCAGTAGGTGGTTCCAAAGTTACTCTGCACTGAGTGCCAACAATCCAAGAACCCGAGCCTAAAGGCTGAGAAAAGACACTCAGACAGGGAAGGAAGACTGCTTGGCGTGGTGTCTAGGTTCACTTTCAGGTGATGGAATGAACTGTACTGGAGTGATTGTTTTCTATTGATGGGTAGACAGCCTACCATGCAATGAATATCACTGAATTCCAGAACATAGCTGCATTTTAAGTGATATTTTTTAAAATGGAAGATCTGATCACTGATCTCTAACATCTGTTTAATTCGGCTCTTTCTTGAAGGCAGGTGATCCAACAAGCAGGGGAAATACAAAAGGGATAAATGGTTGGGGAATTCCCTAACCATCTAGCCCTTTTAATTTATTTGAGTCAGTGCAGTGCTTTGCGACTCCACAAATCATTCCCGCAAAGCTCTAACTGCTGATAATATTCACTTTTTGGTGCTGCTTAGCTGTCATTGCTACTCCAGTCTGCTGCTGCTTCTGTGTCTTCGGAGACGTTTAAGGTTCTCTCTCCTTCAGAAAATGATATGAGCCAATCAGTTTCATGAAGTGAATATGGTGATGAGACAGTGTGCTAAGGTTTCCCACCTGTGGCAGATTTACATTGGTAATATAGTGATGGAGAAGGGTAACCCCCCCATACTGTGGTCCCATTCTAATGGGAGTGGGGAGCTCTGGTAATGAAACCAGAGATCCAATCATGAATCTTGCTAAGTTTGGCCCTTAGAGGCTTGAAATGTATAATTCCACATTTATAATGCATGCTGATACTTTTTAGGTATTCTGATGAGTGTATTTAATAGAAGTAATAAATAACCCGGAGAAGTACTCTTTTCTACACAACACTCTCGATATGCTGAGAATGCATGCATGCGTGCATTTGCTAACTTATAACAACTTTCAAATATATGTGACGGTTAAAGTACACGCATGTAACTGCCCATCTGACTGAACTTAGTGGCTTTAGGTTAAATGAAACATGTATGAATCTTCAAGTGAAACAGAAGGTTTGAAGGGTGGGCAGGAAGGAGAAGGGCAAGAATGTGACATGACTATTTACAGAGGTTAATTTGTTTTAGTCTTTGTTGCGGTTGAGTTGGGAATACCTCAAAAGATACTATTTTGGGAGAACAAGTGGTAAAGAACAAAAAATAAGATTCCCCCCCCCAAAAAAATAATAATACGTTGTAGCAATTGTTCTGTAAAAATGAAAGTAACTGAAAAAGAAGCTAATTTTAAATCAAGGATTCTGTGAATTCCAGACTTTTTACAATAGTACCACTATATTATACAAATAATAGTGATATTTTTTCACCGTCTGTGCATGCTGTTTTGAATAGCAAATTGTTAAGACACAACCAGCAGCTCTATTTAAGAGCAGCACTCTAAAAATGCCTATTATAAATATTCCCTGAAGGACTTATTATATCTAGATGATACAAACAATGTCCATAAAATGTTGGCAAACTAAATATCAACATGGTACCAAGGACAAAGCCAAGAGATTAACATAGTTTTCTTTGTCTTCTTTACGGATACAGTCTTTTGCCACAGGACCGAACATTGAAGGAGAAACATAACCCACAGTATTTGCTGGGGTGGAATGAACACAAGGAAGCAAACCAAAAATGAGCCCCACTGAGCTGCACCCATAAAACATTTTAAATTGATGTTTCTGATAGCAAGTTAATATGCAGAGCTCTAACAAAAGCTGTTTTGAGCTAGACAGTCTTATAACAAACTTTACTTCCTTTTCATTTTCTGCACCCATCTGGCTCGGTTTCCCCAGCTAAATAGAACATGTTTAAGTTGACGAATGACAATGGGAGAGTGTGGTAGATCACTGCCAGTTTTTTATATTGGATGGTGGATCGCAACCTGTTGGATGCTGGATGTGCCTGGTATAGATCAGATATGGGGAAACTTTTTGGCTCCATGGCTCAGCTCTTTGTTTTCCCCACCTTCACAGGCCAATCGTCTGCTTTCAAAATGGTGATTGAAAGGTGCGGTGACCACCTACCTGTCAAAGTTGGCCCACAGGTGTGAGGTGGGGAAACACTGCCCAATCAGGCTTTTGGTAAGGCCTGAGCATGCCAGCCAGGTCCCATCAGGAACGCACAGGCTCTCCTGAATCAAGCTAACTGAATTCCCTTCTCATCAACTGACATTCAGCATTCAATCCTACTTTCTGCAGCTGCATCTCTACCTGTGTCTCTAGGTGTGGCACAAGTGGGCATGGATTAGGGAAAACCATGTCACAGGCCAAATGGGGAGACCTAGAGGGCCAGATTTGGCCTGCTGGCCCGACATTTTTACTCCAGATGTAGATGGTGCAGCATGCAGTTCAGCAGCTCACCACATGGGAGAGCTACATACAGATTTCAATAGTCTCACTTTTAGTCCTGGGCACCATCTCACTCATCTGGGATCGCCAGCAACAACTCGGTCCTGACATCTATACATCAAACATGTGCCTTCCCCAAAAATATGGTTCCAGGAAAACATGACTATGGGCTGGATTCAACAACCCAGTTCCATTAATGGAAAACAGCACAAGAATTCCCACTAGCACAATGGGGCTTTACCTCCCCACCTCTCCCAAAACCATTCTGGAGGGTCAGTGAAAACTCCCAGAACAGTATGTGGTGGGAGGGAGGAAGACTGTTCTGTTGGGCAGGCAGAAATACTTATGCTGACTGAATGATCTCCATAGCAAAGAGTTGAATTCCACTCCACAATCTCTTCCCACACACTGCCAGCTTTTCTAGCCTGCAAGTAATGTTCATCACCTATGGAAGCAAGCAGGTCACCATACATTCAACATGTTAACCACAACTCATGTCCCTATGTCCCTAATGATCGGATCCTGCACACTACAAGTATTCAACCACAACCAGAAAATGTATGCTCAGCATGAAATCATGTAGATGAAAGGTAGGTCTCTAAAGGTTTCCTATTGTGCCTTCTTACACAAAGATTCTCATTTTCTGTAACCATCTCTCTGAGGACCAAGG
This sequence comes from Podarcis erhardii, assembly GCF_964252035.2. NCBI lineage: Eukaryota > Metazoa > Chordata > Lepidosauria > Squamata > Lacertidae > Podarcis > Podarcis erhardii. The sequence goes on from NC_138507.1 coordinate 52,179,570, forward strand.
AACATATTATGTTAAATGCATGCTTAGATTTCTGTGCAAACCACAGAATCCCTAATCTGGGCCGGGTCTGCAATGCAGGTAAAAAAAGGGGGATAACCTTTCACCTTCTTCTTCATGATCCCAAAGAAAACTGCACATGCATGCACACAAATCAGAAGGAAGCCTCTGTTGATGCCAGATCTGGGTGGGAAGGTGTTGCAACTGCTATTTAAAATACACATACACAAATGCAAGTATGTTTTGCAAACAACTCTTGGATGATCTTTTCAAGTAATAGAATGCCATTCAATGGTCTGCTAGGCAATTCTCTAATCCAGCGCCCTGGAAATATTTAGCATCACATCCTTAAGGTTTGATACTCATCAGTTTCCAACTCCTGGGATCAGCAGCCTTAGAACACTGGCTCCTTTCTCCATGGAAGCAGAATTACTGTCATGGGCCCCTGAGGAAAGGCTGGCTTCCTGGTAACATTTGTTTCCTGTATGAGATGCACAACAGGATCTTATATTTGTTTTGTTTGCAGATCTATATCACCACTGAGTAGCTGAACTATGACTGGTTCTCACAATATTTCACAGTTGTCTATTACCGTATTTTTCGCACCATAGGACGCACTTTTTCCCTTGCTATTTAGGAGGGGAAATGTGTGTGCGTCCTATGGAGCGAATGCAGGGGGGAGGCAGGCGGGAAAAGCCCCCAAGAGCCGCACACAAGCTTCGTGCGCTCTTGCGGGCTTTTCCCCAGGAGGGAGAAGGGACTGACTGGCCGCATCAGTCCCTTCTCCCTCCTCGGGGAAAAGCCCCCAAGAGCAGCACCTTCTTTAAAGGCTGCGCGGCTCCTGCGGGCTTTTCCCGCAGAAAAGCCAGGAGAAGCCGCGCAGCCCCTTTAAAGAGTGTGCGGCTTCTGTGGGAGGTGGGGGAAGCTGCAGCAGATTCCCTCCTCCCGGGCTCCCTTTGAAGCGGCAATGTGGGAGGGGAGCAGCTTACACTCGTGTAAGCAGCTCCTCTCCCACTTTCCTGCTTCAAAGCAACTACGGAGGCGGGAAGGAAGGGGACCATGGATCCTCCGCTGCTGACGGCTGCAGCGGATTCCCTCCTCCGTGATTGCTTTGAAGCAGGAAAGTGGGAGGGGAGCAGCTTACACTTGTGTAAGTAGCTCCTCTCCTACTTTCCTGCTTCAAAGCAATCACGGAGGAGGGAAGGAAAGGGACCATGGATCCTCCACTGCTTGCGGCTGCAGCGGATTCCCTCCTCCTGGGCTCCCTTTGAAGCAGCAAAGTGGGAGGGGAGCAGCTTACACTCGTGTAAGCAGCTCCTCACCCACTTTCCTGCTTCAAAGTGGAGGGAATCCACTGCAGTTGCGAGCAGAGGATCCATGGCTCCGCTTGCTTCCCTTGAAGCAGGGTGCGGGGGTGCAGGGGGGAAAGACGGCAGGAAATAGATGCCGGGCAGGAAGACACAACCACACTTTGACCACTGAAAGTCCACCCCAGCCTCCCCAGATTTCCACTGAGACGGCCAGGCTAATCTTGATGGCCATAAGTCTGGTTCAGCATTATTAACTGGACTTAGATAAGCCATGGTTCCCCTTCCTACCCTCCTCTGAGGCTCGATTTAAAGCAGCAAAGCGGACAGGAACCGCCCGCTTTGCTGCTTTAAATAGTTTAGTGCAACATTTTATTCAGAATATTTTTTTCTGTATTTTCCTCCTCTAAAAACTAGGTGCGCCCTATGGTCAGGTGCGCCCTATGGAGCGAAAAATACGGTATTTGAAATTTTCAGCAGGGGTATTTTATTCTCTCTGTGAAAGAATCTCCTGTCAGTCAGGACTGGTATAACATGCTCCAGGCTCCCCTCTACTGTTCAACTTCATGGATATCCATGAATACTTTCATCAAACGCTTCCGCCAAAGGACAAGTGAAAGTTGAGCACTGTCTAAAAAAGCAAACAGACAAGGTAAACAGCTACCTTGTCAACGATCCAGGGGGGCAGTCCGCAATCCAGCATCAGTTACAGCCTGGCTCATGATCTAGGTAATAAAACTTCTATAGGTGGCAGTGAGATTAAGAAGACATTTAAGCACCTGAAATTGAAAAAAAATATTTCCAGGGGCTTATGCAAAGTGTGTGTGTGTGTGTGTGTGTGTATTTGAGATGCTGTTAGTATGTTACACTTTTTGTATTTATCCTGTATTTAATAATACTGTAAGGTTTCGTTGTGCTGTATTTTTGGTCATATTTTTGGTCTGATGAAGATAATAAACAGGAGAAGAAGAAGGAATGCATGTCATGATGGCACTTGTCTGAAGGTGCCCGTGGATCCTGTTAGCCATGAATGCCAACAACTCAGGAGCAGCATGGCCGGAACAGAACTGGCAAAATACTTTCCATTTTCCATGGCTGATTCCACATTCCACAACGGCTTGCAGGCCCATGCTGCAGTGAGACCCATGGCAGTTCTGCACCAGATCTCCAAATAGAGCCACAGCACCCTAAGGCTTTTCAATAAATTCAGAGCTCTCTTTGCCGCTACACATTCAAACTGGTTCCACTTATATTTCAGGGGTCTCTCATTAGCTGAAGGGCTTAATTTTTCCAGCTCCCATGAATACTACATTCCAAAGGCTGAAGAGACGAATCCAGCTATCAAGAGGGAGGAGGGAAGAAATCTTTTTTCCATTAGCACTCACTGATGAAACTTCATCCAGTCATCGACAGCATACCAAAGGATGGTCTCCCAGTATCCATAACAGTGCAATACAAAGTTGTTAATGTGTTCAGAGTTCAAATAATTTCATTATTTATTTATATACTGCTATATCATAAAACAACATCAAAGCAGTAGTATCTATATATAATAAAAACACATATTTAAAATCAGACACCATCAACTAACTATTATGGAAATATGTGTTCTTAATTGCCTGCATAAACATGGCAAAATAGAAGGATTTTCAGCAGGCATTTAAAGATTGAAACAGAACGCACCCATTGAATCTCTACTGGCAGAGTATTAGAGATTGACTACAGAATCATTTAAATTACACCCACACTGGACACAAACAGCTTATGAAAATGTTTCTTTCACCTTTCAATAATTATGTACAAGCCCCTGAGAATAACTGTGCCTTAATGCATTTGAGTACTATTTATGTGTGCACATGAGAGAAGGTAATAGCAGCAGTGAAATCAAATAGTGACTTTAGTATCTGCCCCCCTCCCCAATACAGTCGTACTTTGGTTTACGAACAGCTTAGTTCCCAAACATTTTGGCTCCCGAACATCACAAACCTCAAAGTGACTGTTCCAGTCTGCGAACTATTTTTGGAAGCCGAACATCCGATGTGGCTTCCGCAGCTTCTGATTGACTGCAGGAGCTTCCTGCAGGCAATCAGAAGCTGTGATTTGGTTTCCGAATGTTTGGGAAGTCGAATGGACTTCTGGAACAGATTCTGTTCGACTTCCAAGGTAGGACTGTAAAAAGGAATGGCTGCACCCAAATAAGCAATGTTAGATTAATAAGACAAGAAAGAAGCCTCTCTACTTTTTTTAAAAAAAACTTGCACTGTTCCCCCCCCCCCTTTTGGGAAGTTGGGGGAAGTTGCCACCTTGCGGAAGAGGTGGTTTCTTAGATAAGTTTCTAAACAACTTCTCATATTATTCAGTCATTTACGCTGGTGACAGAATTATGAGGCCAGTGGTTTGTTCTCATGAAACAACAACTGTTTCTGGACGATCAATATCTCAGCTTAACAAGCCTCCTGCATCTGCACACATCTGCTTTATCCCTGTTGTGCAAGCAGGGAAACAAGCTAAGAAGTGACAATTAACTCTAGCTTTCTATTGCATTGAAAAAGCAGAGGTCAATGGCTTCCAAACAAAGCAGGATATTAAAACATGAATTAATATTTTGGTTTGTTTGGAAGCCATTAACAACAGTTACCTGAGTAACTGTATAATGAGAAGCTAGAGCTCATTGTAGCTTCACGGTTGTTTTCCTGCTCATGTATGTGCAGGGAGGACAAAAATGGCTCTATGCATGTCCAGGAGGCGCTTTCATACATTGGCTTATTATGACAAGATACGATTGCACAAATGTGGCCATAGTCTCCTAAGGAACTTCCTACAGCTTGTTGAGTTTTAGAACAGTAGACAGTCAAAGTAACCCAGAGCAGTTTAAACGGCTACCTGCTTTTTCAGTGCAAAGTGTTCTTTGGCTGATGTACTGTTTGCTTATAAAGCTATTTGCTAACTGGATGCAGCACCAGAGACTTGCAGCAGATGTTGCTGTTAAAAGCCAGTGATGATACAAGTTTACTTTTGCCATGAAACCCCTAGGAGTATTTAAAAACATCAAGAAGTGAAGTAGTTTGTGAGATTCCCCACCCCCACCCTGTTTTATTCACTTCCCAAAAACAAAAATGTAGTCCAAATTATTTCTAAACAGTTAAAAATCACAGCACTTACTAAGTCTCTGTGAAGCACCCAATTTGCGTGAAGATAATGAATTCCATCAAGAATCTGATAAAGTAGTGATTTCACCATAGATCTTGGCAACTGCATGGGTTTCTTGTTTGCTTTTGAGGCACGATGGAACTTGATAATATGCTAGGAATAAAAAAAAAAAGATTACAGACATGAATGTTGATGAAATAAAATTCTTACAGTGAATTTTAAAAAATAAAAGCCTTGCATGTTCCAGGTGGCTTTCTGAAACTGAAGCATGCTGGCTAAGGGGACTCTCAGTCTGGTGAGTTGCAACGAGCTATAATATTACTTACCTGAGTGGCACCTTTTTTACATCTACATGCCATCTGGTATATTTTCAGCATCTATTCTCTCCTGAGGAGGGATTCTACTTGCTTAGTGTTGTTATTGTGACTTTTTGAAACTCAGTAAAATATAATTCAAGAAATATAAATTTGAAGCTTCTCTAGTTCCAAAATCAAACATGGTATGCAAGTACCGGTATGTCCCATCTTACATGCTTTTACATCTGACACTTCAGAAAATGAAACAATGTGATATGATATTTTAATCTCCTTGGATATGAGATTACTAGGATTGGAATGAATTTTATGTTCAGATTTGTTTCTCACACTTTCCCAATTTCTATGTAATTTCCCATTGTTTTAAAGCAATTTTATTAAATTTAGCACTGTGTTCTTAAGAGTCATAGACTCTGGGAGATCTGTGCCAAATAAATGTTTGGAGTCAGTGGAAAACAAATTATGGTATGCAAACCCCACCCCCACCCCAAATGTATTTTGCTTTGTTTACATTACATGTTTGGGGTAAGAAGATACAGCCCAGGAGTTCTTTCCTTAAATTTTTATCAGTAATTAGAGAAGGAAAGTTGAGATTAATGGGAAAACAGGATAAGGAGTATGGTCATGGGGAAAGGCTGGGGTCAATCATGAAAGAAGTAAGTCTCAGTTGGTGGGACCAGTTGGGGTTGGTCACAACAGCAGCACTGCTACCATGCAAACATTAAGAATTGAATCCTCAAATGCATGTTATATGCCTGTGAAGAACAGTGGGCTATGTGTGTGAGAGGACTGGTGGGTGCAGTAGCTGCTCCATCATTCTTAAAACCCAGCAGTCAGTCAGACCAGAAAGCAAGTAGGACTGACCAGAAGTGACTTGAGGAGGAAGAGGCAGGAGACTCTGCCTCCCTCAGGGGAATAAAGCAAGGCAGGGTGGGGAGGTCCCAAGAGAGGAAAGAGGCTGATAAGGCACTTGAAAGGAGTGGGGAGTCCATACATGGGAACAAAGGAAAAGCAAGAAAGAGGGGAAGAAGCTAAGAGGGAGCACATGCAAAAGAAAGAGAGTGACTCAGAGTAGGAGTTGTCAGTTTATATAAAAGGACAGGATGCTGGATGAATGCTGAATCTGTTGACCTAAGACTCAACAAATATTACACCAAGCATCAAAGAACTTTGTTAGACGTAACAAGTACATCCATCGCATTAAAATATTCATACTGATTTTTAATTGTATTTTTATTGCTTCTTCTATTTTTTATTTTTGGGGGAGGTTGCATTAAATTTTGAATTCCATTAAAAATGTTTTAGCATCTAGCACAGTGTATTACAACTGCTAAACAACAGGCAAAACACACACCCCCCGACACACATTAAGTGGTTTGCTAAGGCCCTCAGCAATTTTCAAGTGGTCTGAGGTGGGTGGAAGTTTAGGAGCCACTGCTCTAGAGTGCACAGGAAACTAAAGTAAGATGTTGCTGGAGATCTGGCAATTGGGGGAGATGTTACTTTGTTAGCAGCACACGCATACACACCCAAGAGAAGACAGGGACTAAGTTTGTGCCTTGGGTTGTTACAGATTAGTTCAAAGACCTGTTTCCAGTGCAATATCTCTGTCGCAGTGCAGTGAGTCTGTTCATATGTGAAGTGCCCTTCCCTGATCACTGAGGTCTAATGCACATGTATCAGCAGCTGCTCTCCCGTATGGAAGTTTTCAAATAAGGTGCAAACCCTGGGAATGCTACACTTGGTCCCCACCTTCCTTCTCCTATCTCCAGCACAACTCCACACCTTCCTCCCTGGTCAGCCTTTCATCTGCACTGCTGCTAACCATCCTTCCTCTCTCAACCGGGGCTTCCCGACATTTCAAATTCCAATTTAGAGGGTTAGTTGGTTACTGTTGATGAGAGATAAAATGAAAAATCATACTAAAGCTGACAAGAAAAGGAGGAGGGAATTCATGCCAGAAAGAAGACGAGGAACAGAGAGGAAAATGCCAATTCAAGGCTGTTTTCCAATTTGGTTGGCATTACAACCAGAACCAGGTCTCCCCACAGGAGTTTCCAGGGAAGAAGGGCTGACTTCTTAGACACTCAGCATCTAGAAAGGCACAAAGCTCTCCATAGTGAAGAGTCTATAGAGAAAAAGAGTCTGGGGAAGGAATGCTTATATTGAGATTCTACACTATTGCCTTAAACTTAATTGAAGTTGTACTGTTGATTATGATCGTTATGTAATGGATGTCTTCAAGAAGTACAATTAAGTTAGTGCTTTCTGTGGTAAGTTAAAGACAGATTTCTCCACCAGCCCTATTTAAAATATAAACTAAAGCCTGAGGACTTGCATAACCTGTTCACTGGACCAAAAAACTTAAAGCACCCAGAGATTACAGATTACAGTATTTGTAATTGCAAATATTCCTAATTAGGTTTTTCTCCACTTCATTGGCATGCAATCAGCTTAAATGTGGAAAAACAGCTAATGAAGAAACATATACAGAAGTTGCAATGCTTAGAAATCACTCCAGAAACTAAATGCTCAGCCCTGTTTCTCAATTTTTATTTAATTGTTTGCAAAAAAAAATCATACCTCCAGCATTAAGGAAAAAAATATGGCAATGAACAGCATAAAAGCAACAATAAAATTACCGGTACATTAGTAAAACAAGTACAAAAGACATCATAAATCAGTAGATCAGCTTAATACGAAAACCCTGAGGGAAGAGATGAGTTTTAAGCAGGCTCCTAAATGCCAAGACCTTAGCTGCCTGTATGATATTCATTGGGGGCATATTCCAAAGGGCAAATGCTGTGACACTTAATGCCCTGGTCTTAGTGGACAGTAGATGAATCTTGGGACAATAAGGCACTGCCATGTGTTTTTACTTAAAATATTATTGTATTCTACTTATGATCTGGAGAACAATTTATTTCCTATAACAAAGTGTACTGGAATTGATGACTCTTAACTAGTAGCATATTGACAAATGAATTGTGCAGTCTTCCATATTTTTGTTTGCCACCCTTTTCTTGGCATGTATGTCACTGCCCTCTGGCAACTGCAATGAGTTTCAGCTCTCCTTCCAACCTTGGAGCGCTAGTGGTGGCAGTGTTCATCCCAGAAGTCAATCCCCTCCCCAGAACCAAGGATGGGTGGCTGCACAGGCCAAGCTACCTAGAGCAGTGTTTCCCAACCTTGTGCCTCCAGCTGTTTTTGGACTACAATTCCCATCATCCCTTGCCACTGGTCTTGCTAGTCAGGGATGATGGGAGTTGTAGTTCAAAAACAGCTGGAGGCACAAGGTTGGGAAACACTGACCTAGAGTATGTTCACCATGCAGGGCCAAAATGAAAAGCCACCACATTCTGTCCCAGAGCAGGAAAGTAAAGCAAGATGCTTCCTGAGTCTGATTAAGGTGCATGGAGCATTTTAGCTAAGCAACAACAACAAAAAGATGTGCTCTCCGGTAGGAAAATAAGGTGCAGGGCCTCCTCAGCTGCGTAGAAGCCAAAATAGCAAAGTAAGGCTAGAGATTTAGCAACCATAATTTTTGTCTTGGTTTCCAAGTCTAGTCAAAACTGTTGATCTATGGAAATGTACCATCTTTGGATTTTATTTTATTTTTCTAAATCTGCCCTTTCTCGCAGAACTCCTTCCTATAACACCTATGTGACACATCCTCTCTCTTCCTTCAAATTATACCTTAAATTCAGTCCTTCTGTGATACTTCAGCATAACCCATAGTCCTCATCCCCTACTGAAACTAAGCCCAAATATTCACAAATGCCCCATCTTTCTCCCCTCCATTCATCACCTTTCTCTAGATTGGATTTTTGATTGTAAAATCCTCAAGAACAAGGACCTGCCTTTTTGCTTATTATTCTAGTGACAGTAACACAACAAAAAGTGTTACCTTCTGCTTGTTTATGTCCTAGCTCAGTAGTACCCAAGTATGGTCATATTATTTATCACTGAATTATTGTGCCTATGAATTTACAAGTTCTAAACTGAACTGAGATTGAGGTTCTTTTTTAAATTGTTGAGCACAAACAATCTCAGGGAGAAAACCTGCTTTATCTTTCTCGCACGAAGCAGCTGAGGAAGAAGATATTTGAGTACAGCGAGAAGGCAGAGACTAATAGTGGCCATTTAAAACAACAGTAGAGATTTGAGTAAAGCAAGGACGGAGAAACACTGGGGGTGCTTTAAAAAACCCCACAAAAAACCAGTTTTGACAAGGAGAAATAACAGAGGCGTGTACAAGACAGATGCTCTCACCAAAAAGCTAACACAGCAGAGGCTCATATTGATAATATGGCAGTTAACTTTTCAAACTTTGGTGAAAAGAGAAATGTGGAAGTAATATATTCCTAGCTTATTATCTGATTTAAGGAATGCTAGCAAGCTGTACACTGACTCCCTTGGCAATAAAGCGAGATGAGCGTCACAACCCCAGAGTCAGCCACGACTGGACCTAGTGGTCAGGGGTCCCTTTACCTTTACCTAAGTGCCTCTAGGACCACCTTGCACACAAAGCTAGAGAGGCTCGGATAAGCTTATACAACAACATTTGTACTGTGTGTGGAAAGGAAGGTCATACAGCAGACTATGTCCAAATTCAGAGCTCTTTTTAAAGGCCACAAATCAAACTGTGGCAGAATAAAGTATTCACATGCTCAGGAAAGTAATTATACCCTGGACTGCAGCACTACTGCTATTGCAAATGTTCCAGCTATGATGAAATCTAATTGCCTGACCCAGGAAAGGAAAAGCCCTGGACAGACTTCTGTTTTTTAAAGAAACAAAACCATGGGATTCCGACTAGCTTTCTTGATTCTCTGTCTGGTACATAAAAATAGGAACTTTTTTCAGCATCTTCAACCTCTAGAGACCACCCTGTTCAGTACAGAAATGGTGCACAGAGTTTTAATACAGATTTATGCAACTAACTTATCTAGAACTGTATTTTAAAAGGTAGATTAACCAAATCAGATATATCACTGATTCTATTAACATTTATACTTATTTTACTATGTTTCATTAAATACATTTTTTTAAAAAAATAGAAATAGAAATGGCTTTTCCCCAGATACTGTTGGAACCAGCAATCTATCAATTAGAAAACAGATGGAGGTTTTTCACCAACTTATAGACCTGGTTTGGACATCACATTTGACCACAGTGAAAAACAAACTATGGTGTAAACATGTATGAACAATCTGCTGCTGCATGTTGAATAAAGGTCCCTACTTCACTATCTCCCCTGCTTCCACTGCTGCCACGCTAGAGAGGAAACAAATCAGAGGCTGGCTTTGCACTATGTGTGAACCAGTAGTCATGGCTTGCTTATCTCTGAACAAACCATGGGCAGTAAACCAAACCAACATCTGTTCTTGGTTTGCTGCTTGTTCTTTATTTGGAGAGAAAAAGTGGCAAGTGCTAGTTCACATGTAATGTGAAGCTAGCCTCTGATTTGTGTTCTCTCCAGCAGGAGCAAGGACTTTTGAGGAGCGCACTCCAGCACACTGCTTGTTCATGTTAAGCCAAACTTTATTTTTAGCTATCATTTAATGTGATACTTGACCAGGCCATTCCAAGAAGACTTCAAAGCATCTATAGTTGTTTTACTTCTTTAACGTTATGAATGCTTCTATATTTTCCTTATTTATTCCCCAATAAAGCTTGTGATCCCAACTAGATCTTATCTCTGTGCTAAATTAGAACCTTCTTCATATGACTTGGTTTCCTCATAAGTCACGGCTTATTAAATTACTGTTTATTGCGATGACTTAGTGTTCCATATGAACCTTGAATTTAAGTATAGCTTGGTGTTGACATGTAAATCTAGCATCCATGGTTTGAACAGGCATCCCACTGCAGATGATCACCAAGAAACAAAGGCATAAGACAACAGCAATTGGAAATCAAGCTATGTACTGGAGAAACAACCCATGTTAGGCAAACTATGGCTTAGCACTGTGCATGAACCAGGGCATTATTCATTTATTGTACTTGTATTTCACCTTTCTTCCAAGGAACTCAGAACGACACACATGGTTCACCTCCCTCCCATTTTATCTTCACAAACAACCCTAGGAAGGTTAGGTTACGAAATAGTGACTGGTCCAAAATAACCCAGGGAGTTTGATGGCTGATTAAAGGTTCAAACCTTGATCTATCTGCTACTATTCCACTGCTCTAGTCGCTACACCACGATGGCTCTCAATCTAAAATATAAAATACTACTAGTATAATTAATGGCCCAGACTACCATCTTTTCTATCCTGAAAATTTTAAATACTACTCTTTATTTATAGCACAGAGCATGCAAACAAGTATGACACAAAGAATGTAAGTGATCTGATAAAAAAAATGTGTCCTTAAACATGTGGGTTTTAAAGTTGGTTTTGAAGGAGTAGAGTGAAGGAGCTTTACATACGTTGATTGGGAGGCTGTTCCAAGTGTAAGAGGCAGCATGGAAAGAGACAAAGTTGGGAGTGAGCAAAAAGACAACGGGGGCGGGGGGAGGTGGAGTGATGCTTAGAATACGTGACAGAGGGAGAGTTATTCAAAACATGAGGGATAAAGTTTTGGCCGTCAGCAAATTTCAGTCACTCCCCAGAGAAAGCAAACATTATTCAAAGATGTACATTATGGAGCTCAATAAACAAAGAAGGCATGGATCCTCCTAGAGTTGTGCCCTTAGCAACAATCTTTTCACATTTCATTTCACTTTTTAAGTTTCTCACTGGCCCAAAGTAATTAGTTTCTCCACACCTCTGAAATTCCTCCTCTCAGAATTGCATGCTTCCTAAATGATGAAATAGTACAATTGCCCCTATACATCTTCTAATGTTTTATACAATATATAAAAAACCAATTACAGATAGGTAGCCGTGTTGGTCTGCCATAGTCAAAACAAATTAAAAAAATTCCTTCCAGTAGCACCTTAAAGACCAACTAAGTTAGTTCTAGGTATGAGCTTTCGTGTGCATGCACACTTCTTCAGATACACTGAAACAGAAGTCACCAGATCCTTCTATATAGTGAGAAGGTGGGGAGGGGTATTACTCAGAAGGGTGGTGGGAATGAGTGATTGGCAGATAGCTGTGATGAGCCTGTTGACGACTCTTAACGACTGCAATAGGTCTTACAGGAAAAAGCAAGGGGTGAGAAGGTGAAAAATGGCTTTGTCATGTATAATGAGATAAGAATCCAATGTCTTTGTTCAGACCAGGTCTCTCCATGGTTTTAGTTTGGTAATAAGTTGCAATTCAGCAGCTTCTCTTTCCAGTCTATTTCTGAAATTCCTTTGTAATAGAACAGCTACTTTGAGATCTTGTACAGAATGTCCTGGGAGATTGAAGTGTTCTCCTACTGGTTTCTCTGTCTTGTGATTCCTGATGTCAGATTTATGTCCGTTTATCCTTTGGCGTAAGGTTTGGCCTGTTTGTCCAATATAGAGAGCTGAAGGACACTGTTGGCATTTGATGGCATACACAATGTTAGACGATGAGCAATTAAATAGTCCCGAGATGGTATGTGTGATGTTGTTGGGGCCAGTAATGGTGTTGTCCGGGTGTATGTGGCAGCAAAGTTGGCATCTGGGTTTATTGCAGGCTCTGGTGCCAGTGTCCGTGTTAAGTCTGGTTGTAGTATTATTGTGGGTTAGGAGTTGTTTAAGATTGGGTGGCTGTCTGTAGGCAATGAAAGGTCTTCCTCCCAGAGCTTGAGAAAGAGAACTGTCATTGTCCAGGAGAGGTTGTAGATCTCTGATGATGCGTTGTACTGTTTTAACTTGGGAGCTGTATGTGATGATTAGAGGTGTTCTGTTATTTTCTTTTTTGGGTCTGTCTTGCATCAAGTTCTCTCTGGGTATCAGTCTGGCTCTGTTGATCTGTTGTCTAACTTCATCTGCTGGGTATTTTAGTTCTAAAAAGGTTTGCTGTAGATCTCTTAGGTGAGAGTCTCTGTCTGTAGAATTGGAACAGATGCGGCTGTAACGTAGTGCCTGGCTATATACAATGGACTGTTTGGTATGTTTGGGATGGTAGCTAGAGGCATGTAGATATGTTTGTCGGTCAGTTGGTTTACGGTATAAGGTGGTGTCTATGCGCCCATCCTGTATTTTTATAGTAGTGTCCAAAAAATGTATTTCTTGCATAGATTGATTCATTGTTAGGTTGATTGTGGGGTGAAAATCATTGAATTTCTGGTGGAAGGTGTCCAGGGTCGGTTGACCATGTGTCCAGATGATAAAAATATCGTCAATGTATCGCAGGTACAAGAGAGGTTTGAGTGGGTAGGAGTTTAGGAAACGTTGTTCTAAATCTGCCATGAAGATGTTGGCATACTGTGGGGCCATGCGGGTGCCCATTGCTGTGCCGTTGATCTGAAGGAACAGGTCATCACCGAATTTGAAGTTGTTGTGGGTAAGGACAAATTGGCAGAGTTTGGTAGCAAAGTCCGCTGTGGTTTTATCTGAAATGGTGTTCCTTATAGCTTGTAAACCATCGTTGTGTGGGATGTTGGTATACAGGGATTCCACATCCATAGTAGCTAGTATAGTATTGTTAGGAAGATTATTTAAAGATTGTATTTTCCTCAGAAAATCTGTGGTGTCACGTACATAGCTGGGAGCACTGATGGCATATGGTTTCAGAACAGAGTCCATATAACCGGAGACACCCACTGTAATAGTGCCAATACCTGAAATGATGGGGCGTCCTGGACTATTTAATTGCTCATCGTCTAACATTGTGTATGCCATCAAATGCCAACAGTGTCCTTCAGCTCTCTATATTGGACAAACAGGCCAAACCTTACGCCAAAGGATAAACGGACATAAATCTGACATCAGGAATCACAAGACAGAGAAACCAGTAGGAGAACACTTCAATCTCCCAGGACCAACAGCATTGGTCCCATCTATATGGCTTGATCATATGCACATTCTCAAAGCAGCATGGTACCTCCCTTACTCCTTACCACTGCAGGTATATGTGAAGTAGTCATTAGCCTGTGGCAATTGCACATAAATACTTTTACTTCCTTTAACGAGCTGCATGATTTAATTAGAAAAATATAAAGTACCTTTTTCAATGGTTCAATGTACAAACATATTTAAAAAGTGGAAGCGTATATCTGAAAATTGTTAGTGATAATAAAATGGTGCATTGCACAGAAAGTGACAGTGCACAGTGAAATATGTACACTTTGCATTATGACTGCATAACAGATAGCTAACAAGTAGCGGTGACCCGCCAAACCTATTGTTCATGTGGCAACTTTCACACAGTGCAAGCAGCATTCAAATGGCAAGACCTGCAAACTGAATTCTTAAGCGCACTGCTCATTTTAGCAGCAAAATATTGTTTTGTGGTTGCTTTTAAAACAAATAAATTCAACTGATGCACAGAGTTAAAGTTCATGCATATAAAATGAAGTTATTCATATTAAGACTGTGATACTTTGGGATATTAATTGTACACTCGTTCTTTGTGCAATTAACTTCAATGGGGGAAACTTCGAAAATGAGTGGGTGCAAACTAGTAAATCTGTAAGAACAAGTCTACCCAATTAAACTATAAGCAGCAAGCAGTAACATGAAACCTCATGACTTTATATCATTTTGATCCAAGTTTCTTTGAACATTGTGTGTGTGTGTGTGTGTGTGTGTGTGTGTGCGCGCGCGCGCGTATGTGTGGTTTCTTTTCCTTGACAGTAAGCTATTACTCATGTATTTTGTAATGGCTTTTCAAAGTGTGGTTTCCTTGCTACTGTATGTTTTACAGAAATTTGTCCCAGGCAAGCCTAAATTTCATGTTAATGTAATCCAAGTTCAGTATAGTTTAAACTGATTAGGGAAGACCGGTGGTAATTAGACTATTTCCACAGGAGGTTATTACAAACAAACTGCTAACAAATATGTTTGATTTTCATATTGTACATGATGCACAAACTTAAACGTTCGCACGCCAACTTGTAAGCAATATGTGAACAGGCTCCTAATTTATATTGTTATTAAAGAATTTATTGGTTTACGAAAGTACATGCTGTGTCTCTTTTTTCAGGTTGTACAGTCTTTCTTACAAATCAGTTACATTTGTTGTGAGACCTTAGTGCTAAGTACAGTATAAGGTTGGGGAAGAAGAGGGGGGAGAGGAGGGTGGGGTGGTGAGGCTTATATTCTTTTGTATAGTGTACTGTGGGGTTTTGTGTCAGCGTCAGCTGGGTAGGTTCTCTTTCTATTCGTTTATTACATTCCCTTGGCAGTGAGAGGTACTGGGGGGCAGGGTGTGGTTGGTTGTCTGTGGTTGGCTGCAGTGGGGTTTGCTTGTATTTGTGGGGGGTGGGGGAAGAGGGCTTGTTGGGTCAGGTAAGCACATTCAGGTCATAAGCCCTGATCTCAAACAGTTATCTGTATTGCAGCATTGCAGGCATAGGTATCAATATTTGCATACTCCTAAAACTATAAAGCGTAGAATAGGGCAATGTGAATTAAAACACAGTGAGAAAACCAGTAATATTACACATCAAAAAAGGGGAAGCTGGGGTGGGATATTTCTAGTCTTCATGAATAAAAAGAAGTCATGCCTCTAAAAACAAGGATGTCTCCAGACTGTAATTATTTTACAGGAGCAATTCAAATGCATACTGGATCTTTAGTGCAACAAATACACTTAAATCATAAAAGAATTGGACATTTATAAACTGACAGGGAAACACATTGATAAGTGTGGTATGAATAAAGATCCACAGGAAAACGTATAACCCCCATCCCTACAAGCAAATCAGGAAGAATATAAAACGAATACTCTATGTCACAGAACCACCCCATAAAAAAATCAGAACAAATTTCAATAAAGTCAAAATGAATGAAGTCTGACCACCATGTAAGGTTTGTGCAAGCAAATCAGAATGATGCTAAATAGACAGGTCATCTGAAGAAGCTCCTTCTTTTAGGCCAACTTTTTATAAAAATAAATAAATCATTTTGGCACTCAAGCTATGTCTCCATTTCCAATTTGCCTATATCTATATAATAAGCATATGAAAATCTGCACATGTTCATAAATTATTCTGATTTCTGGGGTTTTGGATTTATTCATTTTTACAGATTTTTACCATCCGCAACTATGGATATGCAACCACAGCCAGTCAAAGCACCAATAAATTCTGAACTTACCCACAAATCATGTTCGGCATAATCAAACAGCAGCCACACTTTTCTGTCACTATGGGAAAGGAAAACTTTCTGTAATGCAATCACATTAGGGTGCTTCAGTTCTCGCAAAAGCTGTAAGTGAAGAGACAAAATCATCAATACTTCTGTCACCACAAAATGGACAATTTGCTTTTAATTTGTCAAAAGGATTTGAAAATTCCAGCAATTCCGGAATAATCTAAGCACAAGAAGTACCTCATTTACAGAACAATAACGGAGTAAGCCTTTCCCCCAAAGTAGTACAAGAGGAGATCAAACAGGAACAATGTGTATAATCCCCTCCAGGGACTGATCTCTGCAGTGGACCCACATACATTGCCTCGAAAGTGAGAGAATTATGGAATTATGGGTGCTCTTTGCCGATTCCTCTTTTTCCCTGCAGCCCCCACTCCCACCTTCCCAGCCCCCAGCCCCCACACTGTTCCCCTCAGCCTCTGGAGAATGTTTTCAAGAGGCACAGGTGACAGCAGATGGGAGAACCCTGCAGTGCAAACTGAAACTATCCAACCCCCTTTCTCTAGTGCCAGCAGAACTCCACTTAGTGTAAGTCAGGGTGCAATATATAGAAATGTATCCTAAAAGCATAGTCCAACTTTCAGCCTAACTCTTCAGTGTTCAGGTTGTTTATTGCACTAAACTGATAAATAAATGGAATGCCATGAACAACATAAACCAAAGGCTTCATTTTGTTCTAGGATTAAAACATAGTAGCAGTTGGCAAGTATTATATGGTCATTTAAAAATTCTTAAATGACCTTTACAAGCTACTGGCCTATGATCACAAAAGAGAGATCAGTATGAAGTTCAGGAAGGTTATTATTTAACCTGCCATTTCACAATAATTTAATTTCTCTCTTTCCCCACTTCCCAATTTTTAACACAGGGTATTGAATTCAGCATTCTTAAATATAACCTTTAAGAAATGTCAATCTATTGTGGATTTTGACTTTGACAAAAGTTCCAATTGTGCACAAATATTTAATTACTAAACATTGCATAATCTGGAGCATGCTCAAATATAACCAATTCTTGTCATACTGGGCATGTCTTTAACATATTAAGTATATGTAAGAAAAAAAAATATGTGTGTTGTTGGCAGTGTTTAGGTGAAAACGTCTGAGAGTAGTTTTGTGATTTGCGGGTTGATTCCACCACAAGAGAAATCTCCCTAAAATACAATGTTCAGCAAAGATCGAATGTGCTTTCTTGGAAAAGTCCAGTGCAGTGACGCAACAGACTCACTCACAAAAGATAAAGCAAGCCATATGGAAAGGAAGAGAGTTCATTTCTAAATCAATACAAGTATCAGTAAAAAAAGTGCCAAGCTTTAATCCAGGAGAGGCAGGATGAGAGAAAGAGAGGAGAGGATGCCCTGTCCTCCCCTGGCTTCTGCTTCATCCGCTGCCAGTGTAGTGTCCCCCCCTCCAGGGGAAAAAGTGGGAGGAGGTTCCTCATCCTTGCTTCCTCATTCTTGCTTTAATCTGTTATTTGACATAAAGCTTTAGTTGAGTAACTGAAGAAGCCTATTTTTATAACAGTGAGCCAGAGAGCAAATAATCTCTTTTATTTGCCTAGGCTATTTTGATGCAGTCCTCTAACAAGAAATGAAAAAGACCCTTAGAAGATAAGACAGCCGCTTTTTCAATCGGCACATGGCAGCAGCTTATTAAACTGAAAGAATTCCTACACTTCTTTCATTAGCTCCACAAGGCACCTATACTGATGTTTTGGCAATTTGAAATAACTATTGCTCCAGGCCAGCAGAGGCTCTTGTCAGCGAGAAGGAATTTTTGCCTACTCTACAGCCCATAGAGCACCACCTCCCATGAGGTTCTGGAGGGTCTTCTAATCTCCATAGCAATTTATTCTTCAAAGGGCATAGAGGTTGCAAGGGAAATTTAGCTAAAATCACCTCTCCCCCTTTACTGGCAGGAGCCTTTGCTGGATCAGAGCTTAAATACGGAGCTTATACAGTCATGGGGGGAAAGAAAGTACATCCTCCTTGAATTCTGTAGCTTTTCATATGAGGACATAATAACAACCCTCTTTTCCTTAGCAGGTCTTAAAATCTGGGGGATCTGGGGGATCATTCAACTAATCTCCCCTTTAGGTCCAAGGTCTAGGTGGAGAAAAGGAGGGGGGATTTCATGACTTATTTTATTAACAAAGCCCAACTTTCATACGACTGCCATCATTTAGTATCACTTGCACCCTTAGCATATTAACTTTCCAGTAATCCCTGATAATTGTGGGATGGAGGTATGGTACAAAGTCGAATATAGTTACTATATTTAACAAAGATAAATAATAAACAAACATTCATGTTTATTTATTACAAGATTATGTAGCACCCAATCTTGTGGTTACTTTAATATGCAGTACAGCTTATTTTACACTACAAAACCAATACAGGTTTGATGAAACTGTTAACTTATTAAAACTCCTTTGCTGGGTTGCCCTTATACTTACTCCACCCCAGTTAAGCCTCACCAACACTAAAACCTCTGTTTCAACTCCTACTGATTGTTTGGAGCATAGATCTGTTTTTACTGTGCTATCCTGGAATCTTCCTCTGGCTTTCCTACCAGACACTACAGCCTAAAATTCCAAGCTGCCTCTCATTTCTTCACCTTTGATGGATATACCATACATATTTTCCCCTCATCTCTTTAGCCTGAGGCAAGTAATTCAGCTACCCCAATAAGTCTTCGGCCACCAAGCCACTCTGTTTTCCTTTTGGGTCTTCCTTTTTCTTCTTGACCCTCTTCCTCTGCTGTCTTCTTGCTGTCCACCACAAACACCATCAACAAACACTAACTCCCTCTCTGATCAACACAAACTGATACAACCAACGCCAACTCTCCCTGACTAGCACCCAGCCGTATATTCACTTATTCTGGCTCCTCTAGTGCAGCCTTAGCAAACCACACTGTCTAACTCAGAAATCTGAAGCCACCTACCATAATATACATATCTTCTAACCTACTCTTGCACACAGGCAGATGGGAAGGGCCTCTACATTTTTATTGCTTAAATTTCTAAAGTTGCAAGAAGTACAAGACAATTTATTGTAAAAGCATCACTAAATGCCAGATCCTTCAAACAGGCTGGATGCTGACTGCTCATAGCTTGCAGAACTATTGGGATGCCAGTTTCGCCTTCAAAACCAGAATTAAGAGGACAAATCACTTAACCAACTAAGAATGGCTATTCACTGCCTAGGATAAATGGTGTGCAGACATCTGAAACCGAGCAAGGGAACTAAAATGCCCTTAGGATATTTTACACAATAACTATAGCTTATTGAATCCTTGATTTTTAAAAATACTTTCTTGTGCATTGTTGGCAAGTGCTGCTTTTCTTTTTTACTACAATTGCTCAAGTCATGCAACACCCTTGTTCCATAACAAGCATTTTGAAAAGCAGTTGTTCTATAAATAATTTCATTTCAAGATCTGAAAATGTTCTGGCATTAATGAACAGCATTCTTCTTAAACAAAAGCATTTCAAGTGACTTTAAAAAGGATTATGCTTTGATTCAAGTAAAGGAAATGAGACAATTAGCATTGTGCTTTCATTCCATGGGGTTCACAGAAAGAGCATAAATAAGTTTGGCACTTTTACTGATAGGAGGCGCAGTAAAATATCACAATCACTAGCCTGCATATTTTTCAATAGGGATGGGCTAAACCTCTAATTCCATCCTATTTCAGTCTTGCTGGCTCTTGATCATAGCTGTGTTCCATCCCATTGCGTCCCCTGGTGCCCACTGCATCCAATTCATCTGCACTTGTCCTGCTGTATGCATTCCGTGCACACTTAACTTAAAATCAGCAAGCAAGCTCAGGAGCATCAGATCAGGTTACTGCACTGCAAAGTGGACCAAACAAATTTCCTCCTATGCCTAATTTTTAGTGCAAAGGTAGAAGCAGTCAAACCCACACACAAATATCATCAAGTTAACAATTGCTTATTCTGAAATAGGGCATATACCACACCCAATCATAGTGACCAATGCAGGAAAGTAAAAACAGTAGCAGAAAAGTTTAATAAATCAGGCAAGCTAGATGATTGCAAGAAAGAAGTGGTGCTCTAGCTGAATAAATGATAAGTAGTCTGCAAGTGTGCACAATATAATTTCAACATATTTTATCTCTGCTGATTACATGGGTGTAAATGCTTCTGCAGACATTAGACAAGGAAATCAATGAAGATTTGTAGCAATATTAAAATCTCTTCTAAACCTCACACTTGAGTGTTGTTGTTTTTTTAAAAAACCAATATGTACATGTAGAATTTTATGAAAAGCAAAGCAAAAGAATAGAAAATAAGAATTATATTCAGACTTTAAGAATGTGTCTTCATTATATTTTCATCTGAGCTTAAACTATGCAATGTGATAGGAGTAAGTAAAAGTTGCAGATGTCTATTAAGCCACCTAACAACGTACTGAACACATTAAGAGTCAAATAACTAAATATGATTAGAAGTCCAAAAGGTAAAGCATACAATATTCATTTTTCTCCCTACAAAATGCTAATTGTGTAAACTGTGACTGAATTAAGTTTGCACAGATTATTTCCATATCTGATTTGTTTGTTAAGTGTTTTTAGCTTGCTCTTCAGCTGAAAAAAAGGCTTCCAGAACAGGTTTACAAATATCAATAAACAGCAACTTCATTCCCAGCATTGCTCGGAAATACTAAGAAACAAAAAAATTAGTGCAGTTTTGAAATCAGTGGTAAAAATCAGTGTGGTTTTGAAAGGTTCAATCGACAATTTTGATTCAAAATGACATTCAATTGTACTCAGATACAGATGAAAACCTGTACCTTGATCTCAGAAGCTATCATACAAAAATTGGTTAGCTTCAGAGGTATTCAAATGCATAGTGAACAAACTTTCAAAAGGAAAGGAGATTGGGAAGGAAGGAGGGGAAAGCAAACTTAGGCAATGGATTTTAGTAATAGAATTATTTTAACAGCCAGCTGTATTGGATAGAGTTCAAGGGCAGCAGGGACAAAAGTTGGTGTTTTTCCAGTAGAGCCAATGGAGAAGCCCTATAGTCCCATCTCCCTCTGCTAGAGGCAGGTGGAATGGCTGTTTCATAATTCACATGGATCTTAGGATCAGCCAGGGGGAAATCTTAAATTCATGCCAATTGGTTTCAGTGGGAATGCTTCTTGCCAGCTTTGCATAACTGCACAAGAACTCCAAACATACAGAAGCCACTCTAATTATTTGATGCATAACTTTAGCAAACCACTCAAGAGCATGTGTTGAAAGCCAGCTGCAGTAAAACATCACCCTTAAAGCACTACCACTGCTAATCATTCATACATTTTAAGGGGGGAGTGAATTATTCACTGGAGGTTATGAGTAGAAATTATATTTTCACTTCATTCAATACACCCCAGGGCAACTCCAAGGTGCCCATCAAGACTCTGTTCTCCTTGGCCATTTAGGTCAAATTGTAGGGAGTGAAACTCTCCTAGTATAAATTGACATACGAGAGAGTTCTTTCAGTTAGGTCCTAGTATTCAGTTTGGGATATGCTCTCAAATAATCCATTTTGTGGCTCCAGAAAGAGGATTAGTTTAAGAAACAAAGGAAGCTTTGGCTTCCTTCACAGTATTCCTTGCCTTCCTCCATTTTTATTGTTTTGAACTTAAATCAGTTCAAGATCCAAGTGAGCACCACTACACCCTTCCCTTCCTAGTCCCATTCAAAGAAGCTTTGTAACTTAATAGGCTTCAGGCACCTGCAGAATTGGGAAAGCCCTAGCCCCCCCCCCCTGCAACCAACCCCAAATACTCCAATCTGGTGCTAAGAATGATGTCCATATTCAGTCCCTGCCTCTTCATCTCAGGAGAACTAATATTATGGCTTGATTAACCAATGCTTTTTTTGCTCTTAACAGCCTGCATATTAAATCAATGTTTTGCTTTGTAATAAAACTATGCATTCCATTTCTGAGCACTGGCCTGTTGTCTGAATACTGTCTCTCAATGGCGGTCCATGATTCTGAGAAAAAGACATGTATACACAGTCATAAACATGCATGGCTCAGCTTTATGAGCTTGCCTTTAATAGGTTCCTGGTCTCCTGTTATTTGTTGAATAACGGGTCCATGCTTGGTTATCCATTCCCCTCATAGAAAAAGGTGATTGAGCTATAAATGCAGAATGACAGAAATATCCTAGAAGTGGGAGGAACTAAAGGAAGAGAATCTGTGTCTCGCACCTGGTGGCATATTCAGCTAGTGTACCATTTCATATTTTGTCAGTGGCATACAGGTCAGAAATAGTCACTACTGCTGAGGATTGCATTCACGGATTTAACTTTTCATTACTGAAAAATGAATGCATACACCCCTAAGGTAATAAGCACCAAATTTCTTTTTAAAACACCTTTATTTTTTAAAAGTTATTTCACTACCTCCAGCTACCAAAACAGGGAGGTGTTCAATTTATACACTCAGTCCAAAAACCATGTAATCTCTCTTAATTACACATCAAAGCATTTAAATAAGATCCCTTCTCATGATGGCACAAGTTCAAGAAGCTCCAAGCTACAAATTGTTTTCAAACCCAACTGGAGTGGTACCAAAAGTTCTGCAAAAGTTTCTTTTTAAAAAATTCTTTATTTAACTTTCATACGCACACACGCACCCCACATAATATTTAAAAATCCCTAGGCAGTCATCATAAATCACAATAAGGTGATTACAGGAGAAAAAATCTATGTACATAAAACATTCAATAAAATAACAAGAAATAATGGAGCAGGATTATGAATCTGATGAACCAGGAAAAGCCTGCCCAACTAGATGGCTGTTCAGGATGTATTTAAAGCTTGCATCTTAAATTTAACAAACTACTTTATAAAAATAGTTGAAACTTGAATAAAGTTTCAATTAAGAAATTTATCAGATAATTAAACCTGAACTTTTACAAAAGTTTTTTTTTTAAACCCACCACTAATTATAAACTTATTTAAGCAATGTATTCACTTACTGCTATTTCTCTACATGCCGACATGGATATCCCTGTACCTTCAATCTGCTTCAATGCATACTCCTTTTCATCTTTTCTGGAAAAAGAAAACAGTAAATGGTACAGGGCTTATTTATATTTAAAATAGTTAAAGAACACATATACTAATCAATCTCTAGTCTTTATTTGTCAGGGATGACAAAGTTCTTCTATTAACCAGAAAACAATAAATCTGGCATGTGATATTCTAGTGAAAATACCTCCTCTTGAAATGGCAGTTTTCCAAATACCACCCAAAAACAGAACAAAAACAAAACATGATGAAGATATGGTATTTTAACAAAAGCACACAGGGCTGCACCAAGCATAGCCTGAAAACCTGGAGAATTCCCAAGATCTAAGCAGCCCAGCTACACTAGCCAACAACAGCAAGATAGAATCTCCTAGGGAAACAGAAATATAGCTGCACCCAGGAAATACAACTAAGACAGACAAAACAAGCTAGCTCAACCCAAAAACCTTAGACAAGTTACAGGGTTAGCACCAACAAGGTGCAGGGATCATGGCACTGATGGAAGTGAAGTTGAACCTTTCCCTGCCCATCTGTGATAAATGAACATTGCTTCCCAGTGCAGTAATTAGTCTTCAGAACAGATCTCCCATTGGTACCAACAGGATCATTTTTTACACCACACTGCAGGTTGAGAATGTTTGTGCATGTGTTTTTCACTGGAACTGGTGCTGGGGAGAGAAGGGCTAAACCTCTTGATGGGCTGCATGCCTGAATAATATGAGAGGGTTGGAGGAGAGAGACTGTACAGTAGGATTAAATTTTAAAGCTCTTCGGACATGCTAGCCACACATGTAATTCACAGTTTGATTCTCTGTCAAGTGATAAGGGAGGAAGCTGGTCTTACCATATTCTTGACATCTACTGGGAAGTGAACAATCCACATACTGCAAGTTTAAGACTGCTTCTCCCATTCCTAATGGGTTTGAAGGTGATGCTTATGTGGGCGATATCTGCCTCCTCAGTTGGGTGCGTACTAAGTCAGCGATGCAAAGGCATCAGGGAAGAGGGAGATTCCAAACTGCCCACCCCCAAATTATGCTACTGCAAAAACTGAGAATCTGAGAATATAATACTCTTTCTTTGAAAATAATAGGTGAAATGCTTTTCGGAAGTAGCATTGAAAACAAATATTGTTAGCACTCCATTTAAAGAAGGATCAGGTATCAGGAGATGGGGAAAGACCTCTGCATAAGAACCACAAGAACCTAGAGAACAACTGGAAAACAGAGAAAACAATACTGGGTTGAACAAATAGCCTTGCCTACTATATAAAAGCAGTTTCCAGGGACTGTCTTTGGACTATTAAACAAGCAACAATCTTGTCTGGAAAATGTTTTCAGAAGTTGAATACAGAGCATGTTAAGATATATGACTCAACAAATTGTTCTTGCAACGTAAAGCTAAGACCTTTGCATGGGGAAGCTTCAGACTCCAAACTGCTCTTCACTTTCCTCAGATTCTTCCCTCTTCTGCATCAAGTGACATAAAGCCCAATGAATGATTGTCAAACATATACAACCAATGAAAAAACTAACATGTGTAAGAGAGTGAAGAATCTTCTTCCAATTCATGCCATATTCCATTTTCAGGTGTCCATGAAGGTCAAAATGAAAGTTTGAAATCAGAACTATCTTTCAGATACTGATCAGAAAAGGAATTTGAGCTATGCTAGTTTTTTCAGCGATATATTATTTATACCCAGCTCTCAGAAAATAAGTATGGTTTTAGGATACCAAGGATGCAATCCTATACACACTTACCTGAAACCAGTCCCAATGAACTCTATGGGTTAAACTCAAGTAAAACATGCTCAGGATTGTAGTCCTGGTTTTCTATGTAGTTAACTTGGATCAGGTTTCCTGGTGTTCTCCATACATTATTCGACAATTCCCAACTAGTTGTTGGGAGTTACAACAGTATCTGAGTTGTGTGTCTGAGCTTACATACATGTTTGCATATGTTTCAAGCTACCTGGTGGTCTCCAGAGTTACCAAAGCATTCCACTTGGATAGTCTGTGGTAACAGTTATGTTATGACAGTTAAACTGTTGTCTTGCCAGCTGGAAGCTTATGTTTTTCCTTCAGTTGCTTATGCACGTTTTCTGCCAACATCAGGTATGGAAAGCTTGAGTGTTCCTGTACATGATCCAGGTTGTTCAATGAGGATCATCCTCAAATATGCATAGGACAGTAGCATTTGTAAAATGTTATGTTTCTATTAAGTTTACGCTAAATACTCAAATTCACTGCTACGCAATAATCATGTTTCATTAATGTTTATTTTCTCATCTTTAAAAATGCACATTTAATTTGTTTATGCATTGTTTTGCTCTGGTATACCTACTTTTATGCTTAGTTAATAAAAATCTTCCTCTCCTTACTAGATCAGTTTTCAACTTTTATTTCCCCCTTACTTTTCCAACTGACAAAGCCAAAGATGTTCTTAAATTTTTTTAAAAAATTATTTATCAATACCTATTTAAACATTGAACAGCTAAAAGAAGAATATACATACTTGGAAGCAAGCAGGAAACTACCAAACCAGTAGACACTGACCAAACTTTGCTCACTTTTTAACTGAGGAGAAACTGAGCATAGCATCACTGGACCCAATACTTCCACAATGTCAAACACCAACTTATTTTTATACACAATTATTTTCATTTTAGCTATTATACCCCATGTTTTACACAATAACACCTGTGGTTTGTATAGGAGGATTCATTCTATTTGCAGCATAGTGAACACCTCTGCTAACAGGAGAGGGGAGCCAACATGCATCCATTTCCCAACCTCTGTTGGCTACCCTCACTACCTCCCATGCTGTTCTAGAGGGCTCCTATATAGAAAATAGAGCAACACCGGTCAGGGTGGGGTTGCAGAGGAGACTCAGAATCAGCTAAACTTTCCTCCCATTTCCATTATCAAAGATGACTGCTGGATCAGAAATCCTTAAATTTAAGGACCACCTACCTACTGAGCCCTAGACACGCTTCAGGGAGCATAACCAGAGCAGGTGTTGCTCTGACTACCTGGCAGATGGGCAGATGCAATCTGATCTTCTGCCTTCCTCAAGCTATCAGGGCCTGCTCATTAAAATGTAAAATAGGTACTGCCTAAAGCCAGCAAATTATTTTTAATTGGGGGAGGGGGGTATAAGGGGCCACAAAATCCTTTTGACATTACAGCTTCCCAGGTAGAAGCCCATTGGAACAGCCAAATTTAAAAACTTTGAAAAATTAAATGACAAGTGGGGGGGGGTGCAGACTTGCTCATGAGATAACCACCTGTAAGGTAGCTCTGTGGCAAACAGGAATTCAACATGTTTGAGCCTTTTCTGTTACAGAAATTAAATTATAAGAAAAGTTTCACCTGTTGACAATCTGACTGTTAAACATTCTATTACTTATGTGTAGCTCCCCCGACTCATATTTGGACTCTCCACCCAACCTGCAACAGAGGATATATTTGGTGGGACTGGATTTCACGGCCAGATATAGAAACGAGCACTTTACTCATACTATAACCCCAGTGTAATTTGTAGTCCCTGAAAAAGGGTGGTATCCTGGGAAATGGAAATGCAGTTTAGGGATCCAGGCCGGTTTCTGTTAACTCATTCCCACCCAAGGAGTGTTCCCAAGATATTCAGCTCTGGCAAAGGACAAAGGGTTGTTGTGGTTCAGTGTCATTCATGCTATTATTGTGTAAGTAACTGTCAGAGTTTGCAGCTGGTACAATCAAGTGTCTTGCTGCTGCTGTGTTCCTTGCCTCGTCCTTGAAGTTTCTATACCACCACCACAACCCAAATTCACTATATATAAAAAAAGAAATGCACAAGCTTTAAGAATATGGAAAGTGCAATTGATTACTATTATTTGAATTCAGGAATCTATTCCTCAGTTCAGGACAGCTAGCGACACTACAGCTGGTTTTGCCTTTCTTTGGCTTGCCTGCTTAAGCCACACTGCAAGTCAGCTACTTGCATGCACCTTGATGTGAGACATCGTGCTCAGTTGTGCTGTCTGCTTACGGCACACTGTAGACAAAATCATGTGAATTCTTTAGGCAGGGGTGGGAAAGTACATTAATGTGTAAAGGATACTTGTCATGATGCAGAGAGCTGGCTCCCTAGAAGAACCTCTCCTCATATCCAGCCCTTAGATTTTTATGAACCATATGTCACATTCATAATAAGGTTCTACAACCGCTTGCTATGCATCATCATCCTAAAATAGTTTCCTACTGGGAGTGTCACCTTCCTGAAACCAAAGTCTTCCCCCTAGACACAACTCATGTTAGAAATTGCTATAGTACTCAACAGAAATTCTGAAGAAAATTGAAGAGAATCGAAATCACAAAATGATAAGAGATACCAGTATTAATAATGTGATCCAACAAGTTAATAAGCTACCTTTCACACCCTTTATATTTGGATAGAAATAAATGTCAGCAACAAGACAGGACAGATGATGCATACCTAAGCAATTACTATCACACCAAAAGATTTGTTCTACACATAAATCCCAGAGAAATAAGATTAAGCCTATGCAATTTTTAGTATTTATCCCGGAGAAGAACAGTAAAAATTGAAGCATAAGCCTACTTACTGAGAAAGCTATGAAATGAAAAGCAGACATGCTTAGTTCATTGCATATACTCTTGATGAATTCCATGGGCAACTGTCCCATGTGCTGACCTACATATAATGTGCATTATTTTTTCCTCTACTTAATTTTATTTACACAAGAAATTAATCAAGCCTGATTCAAGCACTGCCAAGCCCATTAGCAGCCATTATTTAGTTTTGTTTAGTCAACTAGCTATGCCAGGTTCTAGTGGCAGTGACTGAACCACTAGCAGGCCAGCAGCAACTGTTGAGATTAAAGATGCTATTCGTGTAAAAAGGTTATCAGCTCCTGGTTTTGTTTCATGCATGGTGACAATATAATAAAACTGAAGTTAAATTATAAAACATGTAGAATAAATTATCAACAGGAGTTTGTAAAAACTCATTCATAGGAGCCATATTCCACTATAAACAAAAACTTTAACATACACAGAAGAAGAAATTAAATTAAATGTATTACATATTGGTTTCACCTACAATCATGAGCCTAAATGGAGTATGTACAGGTAACACAACATCTTTCTATTTGGTTCAACATTCCTATTCATTTTGGTATAAAGTTGGCATTTGACCAGTCAAATATTGTAAAATAGAGGCCAAGTATTGAAAGCATTAGTTTATTGGAACAAAAAAAGACATACATTGAAGTATATCAATTACAAAAAAGTTCTGCTTTGAAGAAGCCTCCAGAATCCACACCTCCAAAAAACCTTCCAGAGCACCGAGTTACATCATATGGTGGCCCCTTTTCCATAAAAAGTGCAATGAATAAAGCTTCTGGAACCTAGAGCAGAGTCTCTTAGAATGTGCAGAGTTCTTTTCTGAGGGGAAATCTTTTCAAGGTGCCACTAAGCATGTGCAGGCTGCCTTTCCTTTGAGAAGGGAATGCTTCTCACCTGTCTATACCCTCATCATCAACCTACCTACTTAAAATGGCAGAGGCCACGTGGATGCTGTACTGCTTGAAAAGTGGCCTGTAACACTTTTCAAGAAAGTTGGCAAGCTAGCCAACATAGCACCCAAAAGATGCTAGCTGCTAGTTACAATGGCTATGCTCTTCCTCCACCGTCAGAGGCACTATGCCTCTGAATACCAGTTGCTGAGAACTGCAGGTGGGTAGTGCACTGTTGAGCTCATGTCCTGTTTGAGGGCTTCACACAAGCATCTGGTTGGCCACTGTGAAAACAGGATGCTGAAGCAGATGGGCCATTGGCCTAATTCAGCAGACTCTTATTATGTCTTAAGACCAATACACAAACATACACACTGAATCTCACTAAATGCATTCTATGGAATGGTGGCAGCCACCTCCACGGCCCTCCCATAAAGCAGCAGAACGATAGGGAGCAGAACATGTGTTTGTATCTACAACACACGAAAGTACTTCGCTGCAAATGCTGACATGAACCCTTCAAACCTGTGAAGACTCTGTGTGTGTGTGTGTGTGTGTGTGTGTGTGTATTTGCTTGCTGTAAGCTTCTTCCTGAGCATTATGCTCATGTCGAGAGATATCCGACATTAAGTGAAAGGACAGAAGGGGAAGTTAGGCCATGTGGCCTAGATTGGGAATGGAGAATGGGTAAGTCTTCTGAGGAGAGTTGAAAGGAATAACCAGTCCTATCTGAGAGGCTAGAGTGTGCATGTGAGAGTGACCTCCCTCACTCCCACCGAAGAGGGAGACAAAGGCTCTACAGTGGTACCTCTAGCTACAGACGCTTCAGGTTACAGACTCCGCTAACCCAGAAATAGTACCTCGGGTTAAGAACTTTGCTTCAGGATGAGAACAGAAATTGCGCAGCAGCGACGGCGTGGCAGCAGCAGGAGGCCCATTAGCTAAATTGGTACCTCAGGTTAAGAACAGTTTCAGGTTAAGAACGGACCTCCAGAACGAATTAAGTTCTTAACCCAAGGTACCACTGTATAGCCCTTCCATTGCTATCAGGTGAGCCTATGATGGGAAACAGTGGTAAGCTGAGACTTACACAAGGGCATTCTTGATTTCATGGAACATTTGATGATGGAACTTTTGACCAAGTTCAAACAACAGGCAGTCTATTGACATAACTGTTCTATTAACTAAGATCCCAAGCCGACAGGACTATATTTGCCTTTTCCCTAGAAGGATTGTACAACACTAACTACCCCAGCGCACATTCGCACACAAGCACACACTATGACGCTAGAAGGCAACACTCCTCTTTACCTTCTGCTGAATATTCTGCTACTTCCAAGGCTTGAAGTCCATATACGAAGCCCGATGGAATCTATGGACACAGCAGAAGTAAAAGGCAGAGATTTATGTAGATATACAAGATTTACGTCTCAACAGCGCCAAATACCTAGATATCCACTGAGCAGTTCTTTAATAAATAGGCACAACATTTGGAAACATGATAGTTATCAGTCCAAGACTTTCAAGGAAGTTCAGGAGTCACTAAAACAACAAACAGGTAAAGATTATTCTTTGATACTAAACAGAAATATTTGAGAGTTGAAAGTGTTTGTGAGTGGCTTAACTTCCCAGACCATACCCACAAATAGACACATTTTATTGGCCAAACTTTTGCTTCTGGTTAAACATATTTTGCAAGTCTCTGAAACAAATGTTTTTTTTAAAAAAAAACCTAAAAAAACTTCTTACCAGTGGGATGAGAGTAAACACTATGAGCAATCACTTGCACTTTCAAACCATCTTAAACTCACTGAAAAAAACATCATCTGTATCCACTTCAGTATTGCTGAACTACATGCAGTACACAAAAGCAGTTATGGCTACCTTGAAAATACAACTTACTCAAAAGTTTTTTTTCAAAGTAAGCACTGATAAGATCTTCATATACCTTTTATGGAATATAAATGAATATCTTCACTTATCCTACTTTTATCACACATGAGCTAATAAGCTCTTTATTTGAGGGGTGGTGATTCAAAATCCTCTCCATTTATAGCAAGCTAGCTGTCAGGCCTGGTCGTTGTCCTCTTCAAATCACCACACAAACACTTCTTGTTCTTTTATAAAACTTTTTATTGCGTATTAACAAAACAATCTTATAAACGGTTCTTAAATATTATTCCTCAGAGTCACTTATTTCAGATACCTTCTGAGCTCTGCTTCTCCATGACCAGCCACCCTCAAAATGGCGAAGGCGCCCTTCCCTTTGTTTTCCCGCTCTTTTTTCTAACCTCCTGGCTAGAGCTGGCTTGTATCTCCCCTCCTCCGAATCTGAGCTAGAACTTAACCCTTGCCTTTCCTGGGAACAGCCGGTCCCTCCCTGTTGTTCCTCCTGTTCTCTTCTATTAGATTCACTGCTCCCCTCCCCCCCTTGGGGAATGCTTTCTCCCTCTGAGAAACTGGAAACTTCCAACTCTTTCCTGACATCACCCCCTCCCCTAAGCCCCCCTTCCTCCTCCTTGCTCTCCTCTGTTTCTGAAGGACCAAACCCTATGAACTCCTCTTCCTCGCTATCTGTCTCTTCAAAAATTTCTTGAAGATGCCAGTTATGGGGTTTTGGCTTGTGGGGATATTTTCTATGAAATTCTCTCTGCAATTCTGGAACTTTAATTTTTTCTGCTGGTTCCCATGAGTTCTCAGACTCATCTAACCCTTTCCATGCAACCAAATACTGTAATTTCCTCCTACTTATTCTCAAGTCTAATATCTCTTCCACTTCGGTCTCCTCTTCCCCCATCATGGTGGGAAAAGGAGGTGGTTCCCTTGAAATTTGATACTTATGCGCTGGTACAAACACTGACAATAAAGATCTATGAAATACAGGGTGTATTCTCATATTTTCAGGTAAATGAAGCTTGAAAGCGACTGGGTTAATTTGAGCCTTTACTTGGAAAGGTCCCAATCTCCTTGGTTCTAGCTTTTTACACCTCCCTCGTATTGGTAGTCCCTTGCTAGATAGCCATAACCAGCTCCCTACTTGGATTTCTTCCCCAACTCACCGGTGCCTGTCTGCAGCTCTCTTGTAAGCCTCTTTAGCTTCTTCCAAATCCTCTTTCAGTATCTCATGAATGCACCTCAACTCCTCTATCATTTGTTCTGCTGCTGGTACTGCTAACTGCTCCTCTTGACTTGGGAATGCCCTTGGGTGCAAGCCATAGTTTGCCACAAATGGGGCTCTGCCCGTAGACACATGCATTGCATTATTATACGCAAACTCTGCTAGACTCAATTTCTCTAACCACCCGCTCTGCTGATAACCAGCATAAAACCTCAGATATTGTTGTAGTGTTGCATTCGTTCTTTCAGCTTCCCCATTGGTTTGCGGGTGTCTTGCCGACGTGAGGCTTAGCTCCACATCTAGTAACTGCATTAAGCTCCTCCAAAATTGTGATGTAAATTGGGCCCCTCTATCTGAAAGGATTTGTGATGGCATACCATGCAACCTAAAAATATTATCTAAAAACATCTTTGCAGTTTCCTGTGCGGTTGGAATTTTGGCACATGGTATGAAATGTGTCATCTTGGTTAGCATGTCAACCACCACAAAGATCACTGTTTGCCTATGTGATGACGGTAGATCCGTTATAAAATCCATAGACACCACATCCCAAGGCCTTCCCGGCGTGGGCATAGGTTGCAACAACCCTGCGGGAGCTGCTCTGGATGCCTTGGCTCGTTGACATACTTCACAACCTCTTACATATTGCGTTACCTCCTCCCTCAACTTTGGCCACCAGAACTGCCGTGTGATCTGATACAGGGTCTTTTCTCTACCAAAATGTCCTGCAGTCGGGTTATCATGATGTTGCCTCAACACTTTACCTCTTAGTTCACCTGCAGGTACATACAGCACCCCTCTCCTGTACAACAATCCACCTTTTTCCTTGCAACCTTCCTCTTCCCCTCTACCTTTTCTCAGTTTCTCCATTTTCTTTTGTGCAAACTCATCTGTTACTGTCAATCGCTGGAATTCCCTGCCGTCCACTACTACGGCTGCACACCCCCACTGATCCGATCTCAGCATTTCTCGCAACTTGGGAGGTGCTTCCCTTCCATATACTCAGGTTTGCGCGATAGCGCATCTGCATGAACGTTTTGATGCCCAGGTATGTACTCAATCCTAAAATTAAACCCAGCAAAAAACTCCGCCCACCTAATTTGCCTTTGGTTTAGCTGTCTAGCAATTCTCCAATACTCTAAATTCTTATGATCTGTTTGTACCACCACCTGATGTGACGCCCCTTCCAAAAAATGTCTCCACACTTTAAAGGCAGCATGCACAGCTGAAAGTTCCTTATCAAATATGGTGTAGTTTTGTTCTGATTGATTTAATTTTCTAGAGTAGAATGCACAGGGTCTCCAGTCCCCTCCCTTGTCCTGTTGCAGCAGAATGGCCCCAATAGCCCAATCAGAGGCGTCAGTTTCTACCTTTATACGTTTACTGGGATCTAAGTGCATAAGATATTTTTCTGAAGCAAACACCACCTTTAATTTATCAAAGGCCTTCTGTGCTTCCTCAGACCATCTGAATGGCCCCTTGCCTCTTAGACAATCAGTCAGTGGCATTGTGATTTTGGAGTAATTACCTATGAATTTACGATAGAAATTAGCAAATCCTAAAAACCTCTGTAGATCTTTCTTAATTTTAGGTGCCTCCCATTCCACCACTGCCTGAACTTTACTGGGGTCCATGTGCACCCCTTCGTGGGAAATGCAATATCCCAGGAACTCCACCTTTTGTGTGTGGAACTTACACTTTTCTAACTTCACATATAACCTGTTGGTCCTCAATCTCTCTAACACCTGCGTGACATGTTTTACATGTTCCTCCATACTTTCACTATATATTAAGAGGTCATCTAAATAGGAGACACAGAACTGATCCAGTATACCTGCTAAGACATGATTGATGAAGGTTTGAAATACCTCTGAGCCATTTTGCAAGCCAAAAGGCATTACCAAGAATTCAAATGCACCATACTTAGTACAAAAACTGGTTTTCCACTCATCCCCTCCTCTGACCCTTATCAGATTATATGCTCCTCGTAGATCAAGCTTGGTAAAGACTTTGGCTGACCTTACTCTCTCTAAGAGGTAATCTATACGTGGCAGTGGGCCAGGGACGCGGACTTATAAAAAATATTGGGGGGGCCCGGGAAAGCTCATGAATAATAAATAAGCTCATGAATATGCAAATAAAGTGGCGCCGCCTCCTCGTGAGCGAATAGGGGAGAGCGTGCTGCGCCTATTAATCAGCTCCAAAGGAAATTGGGTGGAGCTTTTGCTCGGGAGGGAGGGCAGGAGGCATGCAGCCCGCCCCTCCCTGTGCATTTTGGGCTGGGGGAGGGGCGGCGATGGCGCTCTGCTGGAGGGGCGCCGGAGATTATTGGGGGGGCGGAGCCCCCCCAAACGAATTTTTGAGGGGGCTCGGGCCCCCTCAAGCCCCATGGAGTCGGCGCCTATGCAGTGGGCACACGCAAGGCTTCATTTGGCTGTTAAGGATTCTGAAGTCACATACTAATCTCGGTGCCCCTTCCTCCCCTTTCTTTTTGACAAAAAAGACGGGAGCACCCCCAGAGGCCGTGGATTCTCTAATAAAACCTCTCTGCAAATTCTTTTGCAGGAACTCCCTGCAAAATGCTGCAGATTCTACTTCTGACATGGCATATATCTTGCTTGGTGGCAACTGTGCCCCAGGGACTAGATCTATCTTGCAATCATAGGGCCTACGTGGTGGAAGTTTATCCGCTTCTTTTTCACAAAAAACATCCCGATAAGCAATATATTGTGATGGAATCTCACTTTCATTCCCCATCAACTTCCCTGCTACCTCTGTTCCCATTACTTCCACCGAGATTTTTCCCTTTTGCCCCAAACAATGTGTCATACAATATATCGAACCAAAAACCAAAGACCTTTGATGCCAGGCAATCACCGGATTATGATGATTGAGCCAACTCATGCCCAGCACCATCGGGTGCCCAGCTAGTTTGGTCACATGAAATGCCCTGGTCTCTGAGTGATTACCCATATCCATTCTCATTGGTGGAGTCTCGTAAGTCACTTCTCCTGAAAGTAGTGGTCTGCCGTCGATTGTTTTCACTCGCAGCGGGAAATTCAAAGGTAACAAAGCGATTTTGTGTTTCTGTACCAATTTCTGGTCTATGAAATCTGCTGACGCTCCTGAGTCTAACAGCACCTCTACCTGGACCCTGTGTCCATTGGGTAGTTGTAGTTGCACCTTCACCGTTAGTCCTGGAATAGGTGGTTCCGCATGAGAGCTTTCTAGTGCTCCTCCACCCGGCTGCAAGCTCCCATTTCCAGCCGGGGACCTTCGTTTCCCTGATGCAGTTCCTTCAGGCAATTGTCTTCTCCCATGTCTGCTCCAGATAGAGACAATCCTTTACGATCGCAACATTGTTGTGCCAGATGCCCTGGTTTTCCACAGACAAAGCAACGTCTCGTGTCTCTTCCTCTCCCTGCATTTCCTCTTACCATGGAAGAGGTAGTAACTGGGAGGGGTCTGGCTGCTCCTAATTCCATGAGCTCTGGCCGCTCTCGTCCTGGCACGTTGCCCGCTCTGCTTTCTGTACTTTCAGTAATATTGTTTTTCCGCCACTGTGGTCACCATTGTTCCTTCTTTTCACTAGCCCTGCGTTCCACGCGTAGGCTCAATTGCAGGCACATTCGGACCAGAGAGTCCAAGGAACTAGGTTCTGGCATTTGGGCCAATTGGTCTAAAATCTCATTGTTCAGTCCTTCCCTAAAAAGGGCTGCAACTGTTGGGGAATTCAGATCCCATTTTAATTTCTGCACCAGCAAACTAAAGTTGGACCAATAAACTCTCACAGTGTCTTTTCCTTGTCTCATTCTCAACAGCTGCCTAGCTGTGGTTATTTCATGCGCAGGGTCTAAGAAAATCGTGTCTAGATACTGCAGAAACATTTGTAGATTTCCTAGGGCGGCATCCCTTCGAGATATTAGGGGTATAACACAGTCCTTAACCTTCCCTTCCAAGAAATTAATCACATAAGCAACCTTCTCTTGCTCAGATTGAAATTCTTTATCCTTTATCTCAATTATGTAAGAAATTTCTGTCTTGAAAGCCATGTATTCAGAGCTTTCTCCCTTGAAGCTACGTGGACGTACAGTAAATGTTTTACTCACTCTATCTCCACACGTCGCTTGCAGCATGGTTCTTCTATGTTCTCCCAGTGCTGCTGATAGTATGTCGACTTGACTTTTCAACTGTAAGTTCTGTTGCCATAAGTCCTGTAATGTTAGCTGGAGCGCTGGGGTTTCTCCTTGCCCAAATGGCGCCACAGCTCCATCCATTTTGGCTTCTCCTCCTTTCTTATAGTGAAGAGGCACAGAGCAGAAGGTATTCTGTCAGGCCTGGTCGTTGTCCTCTTCAGATCACCACACAAACGCTTCTTGTTCTTTTATAAAACTTTTTATTGCGTATTAACAAAACAATCTTATAAACGGTTCTTAAATATTATTCCTCAGAGTCACTTATTTCAGATACCTTCTGAGCTCTGCTTCTCCATGACCAGCCACCCTCAAAATGGCGAAGGCGCCCTTCCCTTTGTTTTCCCGCTCTTTTTTCTAACTTCCTGGCTAGAGCTGGCTTGTATCTCCCCTCCTCCGAATCTGAGCTAAAACTTAACCCTTGCCTTTCCTGGGAACAGCCGGTCCCTCCCTGTTGTTCCTCCTGTTCTCTTCTATTAGATTCACTGCTCCCCTCCCCCCTTTGGGGAATGCTTTCTCCCTCTGAGAAACTGGAAACTTCCAACTCTTCCCTGACACTAGCTATGTCCCACACAGTACAGGACCACCAGCCAGTTTGACATAGAAGAAAATTCCATTCCTCCTGCCTCAAGGGGAGGGTGAGAAAAGAGGACAAAATATTGTGGGAAAACACTTAAGAACAAATGTATATTCAAAAGTTATCAACAAAAACATAAAAACAGTACTATAAGAAACTAATAAACAGTGGAAATATTTGCATGGATGCAGCAATGACCACAATATCATTCATGATAAGGAGAAGCCTTTCAGACATCAGTAGTTCAGAAACTGACCTTAATCAGAAGTTTATACTAAGTATTTTAAAAAATCAGAATTCCAGGTACAGGTGGCAAAAAATAAATTGCCACTTAAACATTTTCCAAAACAGCACCATTTGCACTATATACTGCAGAACAACTGTAAAAAGGAATGGCTATTTGCAAGCGAGGCTGTCACCTAGGAGTCTGAAGTGTTTCTTCAGTTCTCGGATAAATGCAATCACACCTGTTTCCCAGCCTTTCTGAAGAAAAGCATTACACTTTAAAACTCCTGAAACACCACATTAAAAGTAAAATCAATGCAGTTTTTGAAGACAGGTTACCATCAAAATGAAGACTAATTTCTGAAATATTTATTCAAGCAGTAAATAGAGAAATCTGCTCAAATCAATTAGAAGCAAACAAAGGGATCAGTGGAAGGTCTGTATGTATTTTCATTGCTCCTACTGTGCTATAAAACTTCATAACAGAACTTATCCCCCCCCCCTTTAGGGGGCTATGCCAATATACATAGGTAAACAGCTACCATCTCCAATGCTCACTCAGCAAAGGGGAGAAAAATACAAACAGAAAATCCCAAAATGGTGTAAAAAAACAACAGACAAGCATATAGAATACCTGAAAACTCTGCCGGTACCAAGTAGCCAACATTTGTACTGCCAATGAAGCCCATAAACCGCCCACACATAGAGGAAGGCAATGAACTAGTGGTACAGCAATAAAACTCCTAACACATTTGCAAAGCCAAGCAGGATCTGGTATGGTTTCAAATTGGATGGGAGACCACGTTTTGAGATTCCTGCATTACAGAGGGTTGGACTAGATGATCATCAAGGTCCCTTTCAACTCTAGAATTCTATTCTAACCCCTATCAACAGGGACATACTCCCAGGTGAGTCACTCAAAGGTGAGTCATCTGTCATCAGGCGATTCGCAGGTGGGTGGCCCTATTCACCTATCAAAGTGGTATGAGTAAGCAGAGAGAGGGGAGAAGCCAACTCCCTTTTGCCCATGAAGCTCCTCCCATCTTCCTGAGAGAGTGCAATCCTGAAGCCAATTCAAGTAATGTGTGGGAAAGGAATTCTTATTTACCACTCCACAACAACAAAAACAAGCAGGGCAAAATCATAGTCTTTCTTGAACAGCATCATGGATAATAGGGTTCCTGTGTCTCAGATAGCTGTTCAACAGACAGCAGAGTAACAGGTGCAGTATCCCTCATGGAACTAGCTCTAAGATAGGAACATATTCATCTGCTGCATAACTCTCTGCCATGAAGCTTGCACGGGTACAGTAGTCTGCCTGGAACAAGCAGATTAACAACTACAAAGAGAAACAACCAGGAGCGTGCTGGGCACTGCTGCTCATCGTGGGATGGGTCTCCCATGTTCTCAGCATGGAAAGGGGTGTTGAACAGGATCCTATACCCAGTGCTTTTTTTCTTTAAAAAATGTTCAGCGGTACTCTCATTTTCCTACTCAAATTGAAATACTGCCCCTCAATGAGGCCAAACTTAAGATTCACAAAATGTTTAGGGGTATGCGTACCTTTGCATCCCCCCAGAAAAAAGCACTGCCTATACCTGTTGCAAAGCAGTCTCTGTTAGGGCAGACAGAGCAAATAACAGTCAACAGACAGAAAACATAGTTTGTGGACCTGGGTGCACATTGCATGTTAAGTATTTCAGAGTGCGTGAAAAAGGGAGGGCAAGTGGTGCTACCTTAGTGCTCAATCAAAACTGATGCCTCTGCACGACCTGGATGGGGAGAGGGGAGGGGGGAGACTGTGGTGACCATATGCATGTTTCTACTTAGTAGGGCTATACTGAAGCACTATGTATGTAGCTGCTGGTCGTTCTGCGATCTTCCAAGAAAGGGGGTGGGGAACCTGGGGCCCTCCAGATGTTTCTGGACTAGAACTCTCATTGTCTCAGACTATTAGCCATGCTGGCCGGGAATGATGGGAGTTACAGTCCGACAACATCTGGAGGGCCACAAGTCCCCCATCCCTGCTTAGTGCAGAGAAGTGTTAAAAATGTCCTGAAGTCCCTAGCAATGTTCTGGAGACAAGCTATTTTG
Source organism: Podarcis erhardii (assembly GCF_964252035.2). Taxonomy (NCBI): domain Eukaryota; kingdom Metazoa; phylum Chordata; class Lepidosauria; order Squamata; family Lacertidae; genus Podarcis; species Podarcis erhardii. The sequence goes on from NC_138507.1 coordinate 52,218,351, forward strand.
TACAAAGTATCCCGTTTCCCAACACTAAAGTTCACCTTGTGAACTAAACATGCATGGCAAGAGAAATATTGCCCCACACCACTGGGGCTCTAACTATGAAATAAACAGGTATAGGTGACAGCCTGGGCTACCCATGACTCTAGGTTATTTCAGCCTTTCTACCAGTGTATCTTAGCTGTCAGAATGGGCTGCAAACATAATGTTCTGACAGTATATCTAAAGATGGTGATTCATCATGCATTCTGCCTATGTAAGGGTGATTCAGCCAAATCCTATAGTCTCTCAACTGATAGATATTGAGTACAGGATTGTGCCTTAAAAGTCTTTCCAAAAGAAATATAACACCTTCTCTCCGCCACACAATACTACAGTTCCATTACACTTATACCATGTAATTGAAAGGACTATGCATTTTAATTTTTTTCCTACCCTTAAAGGGAAACCAAACATGGAAGACATGCATTGTAGCTCTGAACAGCCATATGCAGTAAGAAAATAAAAGATGAGGCACTGCTGTGAGGTGGTATGCAACTGAGTATCATGCAGTAATTAAACTCAATCTGAGACAGCAGCAGGACTGATGCTCATTAAATGTTGCATGACCATTTTTTCTTTAATTTACAGTACTTGCCAGAGAAGTAGCAATAACACCATTAAACCATGACCTAATAATCTATACACACTAGTATCCTGAACTACATCCTGCTTTTCTTCCCAAGGCCATCCTACATCCTGCATAAAAGCATGATATGAAAACACTGCTTGAAAACAACTAGATAAAGGAAATAAGTCTCACAGCACTAAGTAAACAAATATTATAAATTCTTACACCTGATTACAAATCTTTGTTGTGGAACTTCTTGATAGTGCTAAGCACATTATCTGAAATACAAACATCACTTTATCTGTTCCAGTTTTCAGTTTTGGTTTCAAACACTGTAAGTTAGGTTTCATATGTTTTCCCCTTTCAGTGACAGTTTATATTCAATTTATGTTAATTTTCTTCCATTTATTAAAAATGCTTTCACATTTGACATCAACAGCACCTTGCAGTCTGTCATATATCACTTGTGAATGTTGTTAATGCAGTAAGGAAGAAAGTCACTATACACATTTGATCTTATGTAAAACTGATTAATACAAGAAAAAAACTGGTGGCTATGGAAACAAGCTCTTTGTGAAGAACACAACCAGCAGGAAGTTATACATGAATGAGACTCATACCATAATTGATGTGTATTTTGCCGTTTCATTTGGGGGTGAGGGGTGGGGAATAAGCTCTGTGACTGAATAAAGAACATACAAGAAAGCATTGAGCTTCTTGCAGGTGGTTGGACTAGATGACCCTCACAGTCCTATCTAACTCTACAATTCTATGAGGGGGACATACACACCAATAATATTCAAAGACATTTTTCCACAAAGCGTTCTGAGCACTATAGTTTGTTTAGGGTCCTGGGAACTATAACTTTGTCAGGGATAAACTACAGTTTCCAGGGTTCTTTGTGGAGCGATGTGCTTCGAATGTGCTTTAAAGGTATAGTGTGTAAAAAAAGCAAACCCAAGGCTAGCTCAATCACAAGGAGTGCTTACAGCAACAATTTCCAGCAGAAAGTGTTGTAAGTGTTGTAGCAAAGATCCATGCAGCGCCTTAAAAAACTATTCTATTCTTTATTCTATTCAGGATAGTAACTGGGCTGGGTGAAGGAGAAATAGATTGCTCTGTTCCTCCTTCACCAGGTCATTTGGTTGTGTGCTGTAATAGCAAACAACAACAACAACAACAATTTATTATTTATACCCCGCCCATCTGACCACATGGATAAAGTTTTCCTTTCTCCTTCCTTCCTGGTCCCCATTTTTCACCAGTGCAGAGTTGATCTACTGCCACTACTGCTGTGGTTTGTTTCTTCCATCTGTGCACATGCCTCTCCCGTTTTTAAATCATCAGACAGCAACACAGCAAAGAGATGGTCATGGTAAACCAAGCCACACCACAAGCAGTGAGCGTGGCATTCTTTCTCGTACTTGTTCCCTCTGTTGGGATCTCCTCAGCACCCAGTAAGACAGCATTGTCCCATCCCTAGCCAAACACTCTCTTCAGTGCTGCAGACGAAGAAAACTGGCCAGCTGAAAAGCCTCTAGCCGTTATTACTCCTGACTCTTTGATACCTTTGCTGAGTACAAAGCGTGTCTCTGGTGCTTAGGGATCATGATGAAAATCCTTTTGGCTCCAGCTGCCACCACTTCTGTCTCCTAATACCATACCAAGACAAAAAAGGTTACTCTCCAGCTGTGTATTTCCAGAGTGGATGGCCCAAGAGGCTCAGGAACCCCCGCTCCATGCTTAGTTGGACCCACAAAGGACCTTGCTATTGAGAAGAAAGTGAGTGGCAGCTGTTTTGCATCTGACACTGGGCAGCTGGAATTAGCTGTACATCCTTAACGCTGTTCCACCATCACTAGCCCCTCACCTCAACTCTCTTTCACCACTAGTCCCCATCCATTCCCAGGGAGGTAAGTGCCTGGGGCCTCAAGCCTGCCTCCATCTCTGCTGGTCAGTATGCATCAGAAACACAGAAGGCCACTGAGTGAGAGAACCTCTTCTCCCAGTGTACAGAATTTCTAGCCTGCAATTTGTTTTCACTAGGCAACTTTTAATTCCCAGAATAGACTGACAAAGGAGAGCTGAGTTTTCAGGGCATACTCAACCTGCCCTTCTTACGAGTCAAAGCAAAGGAAGAAATTTGTCAGGCTTTACCGTCAAGGTGTCAAGGGAATACATTTTCAAAACGATCCACTTTGTGGGTCATGTGTACCAAAAATATTTTCCCTCTAATATTTTAAAGCAATATATTTTCATTAACATAATGTACCACAACTTTTTACCCCGTTACAATACAGTTGGAACTTTTTTTGGAGCTGAAGTTATTGAACAAGCTTGCAAACTCATCATAAAACATCCAGCTTGGAGCAGATTCAGACTTGAAACAAACAAGTCTTTTTTAGGTCAGCTGTTCATGTATTTTATCCAAGGTGAAACCTGAGATAAAATACTGCCTTTGTTTCAGTTCATGAACACCAACAAACAAGGTCAATAAAGGATACATATTTCAGAAACACAGTTTCAGTTTTTTAAATAAAGTGTGTAATCCTATGCATAGTTACATATGAAATCTTTACTTCTGAGTAAATATGCATACTACTATACATCTCCCTAGCTAGAATGTAAGCTATATTTGACTGGTCTACCAAAGCTTCTTTCCCTAAACAATTGACTTATGTGATGCTGACAACAATTAAAACAAACCAAAACATTCTTTCCAAACCTTCTGCCATTACTGACAATAGACTGGATACCACTTGACTTGTGAATACTTCCATTCCATAAAGTTTTTCAATCTTATCATTGGTTTTTCTTCTCAACAGTTTCTTTATTTAAAAAGAATGGGCCCTTTTCTATGGCATTGGTGTGGATATTTTTTCTAAAATGTACTAGAAGTGCAAAATACTGAAAGCCCTTTAAGTTTCATCCTCAAAAAAATTACTTAATTTCTCAGAAGGGTCAAGTCATTCATCAGTTTGATACATATAGATATAAAGCACCTTTATATGAAAAAATACAATCACAAGTAAAAAATGTGGGTTTTTTTGGCATAAACACACTATTCAGTTTAGCTGCAATCCTATGCACATTTACATTTAAGTTCACTGAATTCACAAGGATCTACCAATTAAACTCAAAATTATTCAAACAATTAAGCATGCTTAGATCATGCTGCATATATCAACATTATACTGTTAATGTTTTTTGGCAAGCAAAAAGGGGAAATACGTTATGCAGCAAACTGATTAAATGTTTGTCAAGTTATAACGCTTGGAAGGGACTCACTAAGCATGCTCTCCACAGAGGCTAGAAAGTCATTAAATGATGTCCCTTCTCACAGGTTGAATCTGATAAGTATTCATAATGGGAAGAAAATGCTTTGAAACAATCAAGGTGAGCAGGACTGTCTGAAGCCTTTCATACTGGATAGCAAAGGGAGCCTATCTGAAGTTTTGTCAGGTTTTACTTAGGGCCTGTTCACAGTTACAAATCCAGTCAATCTTCACATGAGGAACCTCAGTGTGAATGAGGCTATACATGGAGACTGCAGAATAACTTCCTGAATCTACCAAATAAATAATTGTAGGTTTCTCACAACGTAAACAGTCGGATTTTTTTTTTACCAAGATTGGTCCACATGATCCTGTACACACCAGAGATTGTACAGGGGGAAATGAACAGCTGGTAGTCATGTGAGCCAGTTCATAGTGACTTACTCTCATGACTGGCAGAGCAAGAAAGTCATGTCTGTACTTCCAGGAATCCAGTAGTCAAAGATACGGCACTAGGAGTTACAGATTCTCTGTGATAGAAAAGTAAGCTCAAGAGCAGAAGGCATAGTGCATAATGGACACAAAGTTTGAAGAGAGACTGCAGACAGGTAGGAATGGCTTTGGGGAGAGGTACTATGGTTACTGTAAGGATGAGTAGCAAGCATTAATACACTTCCCCAGGGAGGCTCACCTGGCACCTTCATTAAATATCTTTAGGCGTCAGGTGAAAACATTCCTCTTCCCCCAAGTCTTTGGCTGATTAAATAATCTATGGCCTTTTAAACTGGAAGGGGTTATTGTTATTTCGTCATTATGTTATATACTGTATTTTGTGTTTTTGTACTGTAAACCACCCTGTGATTTTAAGACGAAGGGCAGTATATAAATTTTATTCATCATCATCAAAATATTCCTGACATGAAGTAGCAGCTCTTAAACTGGAGCTAATAGATTTAAATTTTCATAGATGACGGACTTGTCTTACTAGTCTGGATGTTTCTATCAGAATGACAATTACCGAGATTCGTGTTTAAATAGCTTGCAGATGCAGCCCACCTCAACAGCCTCTCAAAGCTCTTGATTTACTATGAGTACTGACTTAGGAAGGTCAAGTTTAGTTGGCTGTCTCAGCAGCCTAGAAAGACAAGATCACTTCAAACACAGAATTCAAACATGCAAGGTTAGCACTATAATAAAAAGGTTATTTAATCAATACAACCAACAGTCTTTTAGAATCACTAAGCACCACCGACAGCCCACTGGTCTGACCAGGCACTTCAGGAATTCATCAACTCCCAAAAGTGTGTATTTATTTAGGTTTTTAAAATAAGCACTACTGGATTTTCTTTATTCTTACCCCTCTCTAAAGCTAGATTTGTGTAGGATGTGAGTCACATGAAAAGCTTTTATCTGGATAACCTTTACATGTGCTTCACCACATTTAAATTCACATACAAAAAAAATAGTGTGCTCATCCATTCATGTGCAACATTAGCATGCCAATAGCACACCCTGATTGTTGGCATGCTAATATTACATGTGAATGGGGCAACATATCCTGCAAGTTCTTTAAGATATAGCAAGCATGGGAAACTTACATGAGTAAGAGCTTTCACTGTGGTCCATATCATGTATAAATCAGGTCTAAGATTAGCTACTACAGAGCTGACCAAATCAAAGAGATATGCCACTGGCTATGCCATCACTCACTACAGGGGGGAAAGCTACTACCATAGCAATTATTTCTTTGTGTACCTATCCAAGCAAAGCAACTGTTTTAGAAGCAATATTTCATAGCTGACAAAAGTGTGATATAACAATATTTGTTGCATGATACTTATTGAATCTGTAAACTATAAAGTGGGCAAACAACAATCATGAAAATGTACTAAGTACTGAATGCATTCTCCCAATTTGTTTAAGATTCATCTGCAGAAAGATTAAGAAGGATGCTGAAACAACCTATAAGAATGGGTAGAATAGATTTTAGCTATAGCAGTGCCTTGGTACCATGGTGATTGGCAAACTATAAATATGCATCACTGCTGGGTTTCTATGGAGTTTTAGCTGGCAACACGGCTAGAGGCCTCCTTCTACCAATAACATTCCCACACTAAAACTTTGCCACAGCTTTTTCTATTCAAAAACAAGTATTTTTTTCAAGGAGCCATTCTTGCAACTTAGCATTGGTTGATGTCTTTTTTTCTAAATTATTTAACTGATACACCTCAAAACTTCATATACGTAATAGGTGTGATTTGCTTAGACACAATGAGGTACGCAGAGATATTCAGCGTCACAAAATTAAAATCAAAGCGTGATTTAAGCTAAGTTTATTTTAACACAAGCTTTGTAGGTATGATGCAGCCTTCTATGGAGACATTTTTATAATCCTAAATAAGCACTTACCAAGGAAAAAGTTCCACTGAACTGAGTGGATCTAACTTCTGAGAAGACGTTATAGGATTGAACTCTTAACGGTTTTTTTACACCTTTTTTAATGTATTAAAATCCCAAGAAAAAATATGTCTTAATATTAAGTGTTCTAACACTCCAATAAATTTATCAAACTTACTTCTAAGGAAATTACCCCTCCAAGAATTTTAATTTAATTTATAAAAGACTCCATTCATTTGAAGGCCACTATACGCAGGTGGCGCTGTGATCTAAATCACTGAGCCTCGGGCTTGCCAATCGGAAGGTCGGCGGTTCAAATCCCCGCGGCGGGGTGAGTTCCTGTTGCTCGGTCCCAGCTTCTGCCAACCTAGCAGTTTGAAAGCACATCAAAGTGCAAGTAGATAAATAGGTACCGCTCCGGCAGGAAGGTGAACGTAAACGGCATTTCCGTGCGCTGCTCTGGTTTCACCAGAAGTGGCTTAGTCATGCTGGCCACATGACCTGGAAAAACTGTCTGCAGACAAACAGCCAGTAAAGCGAGATGAGCGCCACAACCCCAGAGTCGTTCGCGACTGGACTTAACTGTCAGGGGTCCTTTACCTTTTTATACTATACACACTTGCTTGGGAGTGAGTTTCTTCAACTCAATGGAACTTACTTCCGAGTAGACATGCATACAGGATTGTACTGTAAAAGTAACATTCCACAACCATTTGTTCCTTCCCCCATTCTTAAGAGAAAAATAAACACATATGTAGTGTTTCTTCCCTCTCTGAATATCCTCAATATTTAGAATGTTTAAAGCTGTTTCAGAAATGTTGGTATCCCAGTAACTGACTCATGAAAATAAGTTTTTAAACTATATAAATTAGTAATGAGATATTAACATGGCAATCTGATAGCATCTACTCTGAAGTAAGCCTCATTGTTTTCATTTCCACTTTCTCCCAGGTAAGAATGAATAACCAACCAAAATAACTGAAAGACCTGCCAGATGTTCGCAGGATTGCTCCCCCCTGTTTCTACTTATTTCTAGACAAAGTATGGCGGTAATGGGATCTTTATCTGAACAGAACCCTAGGTACAATCCAAGAACACATGAATACCAACACCTAAAAACATTTCATATGGAAGAATGCATTTACTAAGGCATATCGCATTGTGGTCTCTGGGAAGCCTCAAACAGCAAGAGCATAGCATGTTACCCAGGTTGCCCCCCCCCCTTTTTTTACAGAAGACAGAACTCCTGCAACTTAGATGTAGAAGAGGAATTTCAATTACCTTTTCTATACAACTATTAAAGGCACAGGAGTTATGGTTGTAGCCAGGGGGGGCAGGGGGCAGCTGGTCTCCCAAATCAATCAGTTAAAATACATAACTTACTGATGTTCTGGCCCCCTAGCATAAAGCCTGCTCCTCCAACATAAATCCTGGCTATGCCCATGACAGGAACCCTATCCTCTTTTTCATCTGGCCACCCTAGTTTTATGTAGTGACTGGGTAACTCCCCTTTGCTTGATTCCAAATCCATTCTTCTTTTCCTGAAACCTTGTGCACATTCCTCCCCCCGCCCCCCAAGAACATTCAGGAATAAAGGAACAAGGAGAAATGAGCTTCTCTTATCTTCAGGTTCCCCTGTATCCCCTCCCCCTCCCAAAGAAAAGCAGAGTGAGGAACCAGCAGCAAAGAGGGATCCTAAGAGAGTGGGAAAGTCTGCTTGTGAGCCTTGTCCTTAATTAGAAATGAATTCTAAAGCTTCTCAATTGCAAGGACTTTGCTTGGAAAAGCAGGAGGACTGGAGGCAGAGCTGAGTAGCAAGAACAAAGACAAATCCCATTACTAGCTATACCCAAATTCAGAGGGATCTCAACACTCTATAATGGGGCAAGGCTTTCTGACCTAAATTCACCCTATCACTAGCTTTTAGTGGTCACTTCTACATTCTGGAAGTGCCTTCCCAAAAGCTGAACACACTAACGATGCAAAGTCATTTGATGTAGCATAGAAGACTGGAATGGGCAGCAACATGTTTATTTTGACAGTACTTTTATAACTTGTTTCTCTACTTGTCTTGAGTTTTTGGGGGTGGGGTTAAAAGTCTAAGTACTGTAAATAAAAATAAAATTTGAAATTGTGGTACACAAGTTAAATGTAACAAAGGCAACTACGTATGTAGCCAGCTCCATTGCTCCTATTCCACCAATACTGAATCAAAGGACATACAACCATTACACCCACGAGAGCCAAAACCACCAGCTTATAACTGTATTTATATCATAAATGTACCAGTAAACTACAATACAGGCAACAAACCTGTTTTAAGGTGCAATAAATTTTGCAAGCATTTTTATACACAGAAAGTTTTAAATAAATGCAAAAAGGTTTAATCAGATCTTTTGCATTCATTATTCTTTCCCAAACTGTATCCTTTATGGCAGCAATAACCAATTTAATTATAAGACACAACATAAGAGACTCTATGAATTTCAGACTATTACAGCTCAACATTTCAAATTTGTTAAAACATATCTCAATATGGATGTTTTGTGCAATAGTGCCTTGAAAATAATCTACAACATCTGACTTGCAAACAATACCGTTACACTGTAACAATTTATCCTGGCCAATAGGCAACCAGATGCTCCATGAAAAAACACCAATTACAGAAGTGAGGTGATAAACTTCCAGAAAAACTGCAGCGGCAAAGTTAATAAGCCTTCTGCACTGGTTTGACATATTGACTAAGAGCCAGCAATGACCTTCAAGGATTTTTCCCTAGGACTTCCCTGAAATCGACATGAATCCAAACATGACAAAATCAGAACCAGAGCAGGCCTCTTATCACTCTTGCAAGTAGTGGATTAAATCTTCCTCCCACCTCTCCACCCTCACCCACTGGCTCCCCCTTTTCCCCTCCCACAATCTCCCTTCTCGTATCTCCTTCCCTGCCATCATGGTGCTTTTTCCACACCTACAAAAGGCAGTGCAGCTTTCTCTTTCCCTTTTAAAACTGGAACAGGTATCCTGAATGCGGCCACCACACATTTCCTCCAAAAAGACAGCAGCAGGTCTCACAAGCCTGTGTATAAGAGCAGCTAGTGCAGTAAGGTGGTACTGCAGAGATATGTTTCCAACATGGGCATTGCTGCTGCTTACCAAGAGGTGTTGTAGGGGCAGAGTAACAGTGAGGTCAAGGCTCTGAGAGCACATCAGAGGAAGTGCTGGATTGGTTCCACCAGTATGCCTGCACAGCCCTGACCTCCCACTACTAACCCAGCAAGTGAAAGAGAAACCCTCCTGATATTTGTGGTATTGCCTCACCAAGCTGGCCTCTCCAAGCTGAAAGAGGGAGGTGCATTAATAAAGCTAGAACAATGTATCTCCTGCATTGAAAGAGGAATTGTGCATCAAGAAAAGCCAAGTGTTAAAGTCTGTTGATACTATGCAAATTGAGCCAAAACGAAATATCATGCAGGTCTGTCACATTTATTCTATTCTCCTAGACATTGAGAGGCAGAAAGATGTATTTTAAAAAATTGCACCTCCCACCGCTGGACAACTGAGAAGCCAGACAGGTGGCTAAATAAGGTTTCATCAGGCCTTGCAACATACTTTTAAATATCTTTGCAGGAGTAAGGACAGGGAACTCACTTTATTTCAAATTCAGATACATTCCCAGGAGGCAGAATTCTGTCATCGTGCAGAATCATGACATACTGGACTTATGTCAATGTCATGTGTAACACTCAACTCTGTAACCATGGCTAACAGCACTTCCGCAGCTGTGATAGGACAAATATGTAGTTTGGTGCTGCTATTCATTTGGTTGACCAAACACAATCCAGGAAAACAAGTGTGTTGAGCTGCTAATTCCTTCCATATAAATGGCCATAATGGGAAATTTTTAAGAAAAATATTATCTTAAACAATTTAAGTTCTTTTTGTTTATTTACTCCAAAGAGATGCAGGAAGATGCTGTTAATTTCAGCCCGGCCAGTTGTAAGTATCACAGCTATTGCAGCTGCATCAAAGTAAAAGAAAAAAACACAAGTTTTAATAGATCATGCTAACGCAGTTTAAGGCTGCAATTCTAACCCCACATGTTTAGGAATAAGTACTACACTTGAGTTGGGATTGGACAGTAAGTCTCATTTAATTCCATGGCACTGTTAGTCAGTTTAATTTTTTTTTATTGTTAGTGAGGGAAGGAAAGCACAACTCAAAATTTGTGATCACACCTGATCTCTTGATAACAAAGTCGGTGGACGGAGGTTGTCTAATCATATATTTTGCTTGAATCTTTGGCGTGTGAGAACCTGAGCAACACCTGGTGGGAAACTATTGAAAACCACATGCATGAGGCTTCTGAGCATTCAAAAGGACAAGTGGAATATAAAAATAGCAAAATAAATAACTGTCAATATATTAACACAATATTTGCTGAAAAGCAGTAAAACTTTTTTGTGATTTTTTTGTTTCAATATTGCTTTTTCTGGGCCTAGTATTTTGATGCCTCTGAAATCTGCCCATGCTTCAGAACAAAATGTAGAGGTATTGGAACAAATATTGGTTCTCCCTCTCCCTACTGAAAAAGCTGTTAATCCTAAAGTTGTGTTTCCCTTTTCCCTACTGCATAATAAATAGAAGGGTTCTCATCTCACGACTTGTGTTGGAAGACTACTGTGATTAACTTTGTCAATAACATAACTGAAACTGCAGGCTTGGTTCACTTACAATACATTTATCCACATGTATTGTAAAAGAAAACTACCAAGTTGAAAAGACAACACACACATAGCTATGTTGATCTATCAATGTATTACATGGGAATGTCTCTACCTACTGTGATTTTTGCTATCATTTCTATCAGTTAGCATGAAATTAATATTGAATGTCTGCAGAAGAGAGCTACTAAGTGTTGTGAATTAAGGATTTGTACACTCAATGAGACAAGCAGTCCAATCCCGTACATATTTACTCAGAAGCAAACCCTACTGTTTCATGGAGTGTATTCCAAGTAAGGGTAAATACACAGGACTGCAGACTTACCAGAAACTGGGTTTTGTGCATCCAGATTTTTAAGCATTTGTACATACTGTAATCAAAATACCTGATTTGCCAAAGCAGAATAGTTACAAAAGGGCTTGATTTCTTTTTCATGGTGGAAACCATTGACACTATATAAACATAAAACCACTTTCAATACTCAAGGGATTTTACATCATCAGCCTGTATATATAGCATTACAAAAATATAGATCAGAAATTTAAACATGGGAGTATACTTTACTCTTTGTTTTCATACATTTAACCAATCCTAGATACACATATATAGAATACTGTAATAATACTGAATAGACTTTTCGATCCAGAGGAGTTCCAAAAACTATCTAGTCAAAACATCTACAAAGCATCAGACTCCTCTCTATCCAGATATACGCCTACACAAGACAGTGCAGATTATTATTATCCAAACAGGTAATACCTGTGTCACATGAGATGTACTTGTAGGACAAGTAGTAAAAAGAATTTTTTCTCAAACAAGTAATTTGTGCACTAACCGCAAAAACCCTTTTATTCCGAGCAGCTAATATGAATTTGGGGGGCTCTCCCCCTCAAATGTGGATCAGCTAAAATCAAACTATGATATTAAGACCTATTAATCCAACAAAGACCGTTTTCTTAGCTCCGTGACCAGGATACTCTCTCAAGCTCCAAACATTCCCAGTGCCTCCGACCGAGAAAGAGGGAAATTTTGTTCCTTACTCAAATCAGGTCAAGCATTTAAATCCTCGGCTTTGAACGGCTGAGACTTGAGAGGATAGTTTTAGTCCTGCTTCAGACAGAGAAAGCACGGCTTGGGCTGGACCCTACAAAACAAACGCGGGGAGAGCGCGGGGCGAACCCGGGTCCGTCTCTTCCTGGATCCCGTTCGACCCCGAGCCTCCTTCACACCCCAAAGGCACGAGGAGCGGAAGGAGGGCTTCGCCAGCGCGGGACAAAGTTTGTTCCCGCCCTCAGCCGCCTCTAGCGGGCGGGGTTGGGGCTCGAGAAATAAAACCCGCCGCCGCCGCTGTGACAGCAATCGCGGAAAGCGGCGGGGCTTCAAAGTTCAGCCGACCTCGCCGGCGCCTCCTGGCAATCTGCGCTTCCTCGGCTCCCGCCCGGCCGGCTCCCCCCCCCCCGCTCTCCCCCCCCCCGCCCTTCTCGAAGGAGCTCGGTTCCCTCTTACCCGTCCTTGCGCCGCGCTTTGAAGACGTGCCCGTAGGTGCCTCTGCCGACTTTGCACCCCTCGTACTCGAACAGATCCTCCACCCGCTCGCGCTCGGCCGCCAGCTTGGATTTGAACTCGTAGTCCATGTCTCTCACCCATGGAAGGGGCGGCCGCAGGGAGGGCGGGATGAGGCGGCGGGACCAGCGGCCGCGCGAGCGTCAGGGGCACGAAGCCACCGCACTGGGCACCATTTCCTTGTTTTGGGTTTTTTTTGGGGGGGGGTCCGCTCCGCCGCCACCCGCTTCAACTAGGGCTTCCAATAGTTAGGGCCGCAAGGGATTCTGGGCTTCGTAGTATCGGAGGAAGCGCGAGCTCGAAGGCGTCTGGGGAAGGTTGAGGAAGCGAAGACTACAGTTCCCGGCGTCGCTTGCAGCACCGAAGCCTGTGTGCGCCTGCGCATTGCAACCCGCTCCCCGGTTATTGCTGAGCGGGTGGTGGGAAGTTGCTGACTCTTCACGTTGCCGGGCAGTGGCGGGAGAGTCAGACGGTTGCTTAGAAGGGAGACGGCGGCGTCTCTCTTTGCTTCGTTTGTCCGCCTGCAGAACAATGAGTCGCAGTCGCACTCCTAAGCGGCGGGGCGGGGAACGGGGTACGGCCGAGGTCGGTCGATTGAGGGTCTCGCGCTGGAGCTTGTTTATCTCCTGAGCTGTCATTCAGGTTGTAGCCCCGCCCTTCGCTCTTACATTCGTCACCGTTGGCTAGACTTCGTCCCGCCTTTTCGTCCTTCACCATTGAGCCCACCCAAACGCCGAATCTGAAACGCTGGCCTTTTTGTCAATCAATTGTAGGCGGAGCCTCAAGTCTGAGAGTTGAGGGAGAAAGGCTGCCGCTTCGGCCGATCTCCGCGTCGTCGTCGTCCCCCCGCAGCTCTTCCCAAGCTTTCGCGTTTCTCGCCCTTCCCCCCTTCGCTAGCATATTGACAATGGCTCTGCTCACGCGCCTCTCGCTCGCTCCCACTCCCGCCTCCTCCGGCTCGCTCGCTTGACATTGCGCAGCGCTGTTTTCCTGGAGCGTCTCATGTTCTATGAACGGAGGAGCAGCAGAGCACCGGCAAAGCTCTTCTGCCCTCAAATTAATAATTAAAAGAAAAGGCAGCAGGTGCACGTTCCCAGGCGCTAGAGCTGGAAGACGCTGCCCCACAGGCAACACGTACAATATGCCTCACCGACCAGGGACTACCTTAGGACGCGGAAGGGGGTGGAGATAGGGTAGAGCAGTTTTCAAGCTGGCGTTGAGTTTAATGTCTCTTGAACATGAAGCCTAGAGACTTCGAAACTTGACGTAGAGGAACACTCAGCTTACAAAGATAAAATTGATTTGGCACCTATTGGTTTGCCTCCACCTCTTCCTAATGTATTTCAGGTAACTATCAGCATTCAAAAGGCATTGTTAAATGACTCATACAGTTTACTTTACATGCAGGTCTGCGCTTGCTCTGCAAGGTCTTTCTCTTCTTCAGATAATGTGAACTTACAGTTGTGCAGACTAACATATCACAAAAACTGTGTTTTCCCTTTCATATCATTTATACCTTAAAAACAAGTCATGCCAGGCAAATCTCATTTCTTTTTCTTTAAATGGAGTTACAATCTTGGTGGATCAGGGGAATGCTGTGGACACAGTGTATGTTGATTTCAGTAAGGCTTTGGACAACTACAAATACACGCACACACCGTGATATTCTTGTGAGGAAGCTGGTAAAATGTGGCTTGAATGAAGTAAGTGGCTGACTGACCAAACCCAAAAGTACTCATTAATGGTTTCTTCTCATTCTGGTAAAAAGTGACAAGCGGGGTTCTGTCCTGGGCCCATTGTTGTTAAATGCCTTTATAAATAACTTGGACGAAGGAATTGAGGGGGTGTTAGTCATGTTAGTCCACCTACCAATGCTACTTCTGTACTCTGTGAATTAAGTTTCAGCTTCTTGTACAGTATCCCGTCCTTCACAACAATGAGCAGTTCACTGTTTCAACTACCTCCCTTGGTTCAGCTGAAAATGAGAGACAGGGTTGGGTGTCATCAACATACTGATTATTCTGCATATGAAATGTCCATATAACCTCCCGCAGTAGCTTCATTAAGGAGTTAAATAGGGTGAAGGATAAGAAAGAACATTGTGGAACCTCTAATAACAAGTAGAGCCCTGCTAGATCAAACCATAAATAAATAGTTTACCACACTGTTCTCACAGTAGCCAAGCAGATGCCTATGGGAAGCCCACAAACACAATACAAGCACAATAGCATTTTCCACATTTGTGTTTCCCAGCAACTGGTATTCAGTCACATATCACCTCCAATATTAGAGGCAGCATACAACTATAATGACTGGCAGCCTTGATAGCTTTATCCTCCAATAGTTTGTCTTATTCTTTTTATGTTTGTGCAAGTTGGTGGCCAATGTTAAATCTTGCGGGATAAAATTCAATAGTTTATGTGCTGTGTAGATGACTTTGGGTTCTAATATTATGGGAATGGGAGAAAGCCTCTCTATCCACTTTATCCACACCATGCATAATTTTATGCACTGTTTCTAACCTAAAAAGCCCCAAATGTTGTAACCTTTCCTTACATGGGAATTGGTCCTACCTTTCTATAATTTTGGTTGCCTTTTCCAACACCTTTTCCAGCTCTAAGATAGTATTTTTTATGTATGACAACCAGAAATGTTCGTACTATAATCTGGTCTCACCATCAATTTATATAACACCATTATGATTGGCAGTTTTATTTTCAGTCCCTTTCTTAAGGGACTTTATCAAAAGCTTTTTGATAAATGGCCATGTTTATGTTATTGTTGATCACCCCTAGTCATATGCATATGGACACTCTGAACTCTAAAAGGTTAGTTATATATAACTTAAATTTGCAGGAGCCATACCGATTTTGCTTCAGCCAAATTTGGTATTTTATGCTTGGTAATTCTAATTTTAAGAATAGTTTTCATTACAGGTTGGTTACTTGAAAACCAATTTCCTATATATTTTCTGGATCCCTTTTTAAAAGTTGATTATATATTGACCACTTTCTGGTCCTCAGGTATTTGGCTGATCTCACATATGTTACTTTTTTTTGTTAGAAGATCAGTTATTTAAATTCAAGTTTTTAAAGGGCTCTCAAGTAGATGCTACCTCCTGGATGTGATGTCTTCATTTTTAGTTTGTCATCAAGACCTAGAACGTCAATTCTTGTCACCACCATTTGCCTCTTCAGACTCAGTTCAGGCGCAGGGATCAGCACTACAGCTTCTCTGCAATCTCCTTTTCCTCCTTTAGTACACCTTTGACTCATTTGTCATCCAAAGGACCAAACATCTCTCCAGCTAGTCTGCTGGTTCTAACATCTTTTTTAAATGTATTATTGTTGGTCTTTAAAAACATTTGCAATATGAAATGTTGTCTTGTTGTCTGCTTGCATTTATTTTGCCGAAGTTTCTGTACCTTTTTGTTCTCCTCATTTGGATAAGACTTACATTTTATAAAGGAAGGCTTATTTTCTAACGTGACTGGAGCATTCATTTACCCAATTGAAGTCACCCATTACATTTCTTCCTTTGGATGCCTCCTTGGTTTCTGTCTCCATCTCAAGATCACACTGAGCATTTTGGTCAGGGGGTAATAGCATGTAAAAGGTAAAGGGACCCCTGACCATTAGGTCCAGTCGTGGCCGACTCTGGGGTTGCGGTGCTTTATTGGCCGAGGGAGCCGGAGTACAGCTTCCGGGTCATGTGGCCAGCATGACTAAGCCGCTTCTGGCAAACCAGAGCAGCACACGGAAACGCCGTTTACCTTCCTGCCAGAGCAGTACCTATTTATCTACTTGCACTTTGATGTGCTTTCAAACTGCTAGGTGGGCAGGAGCAGGGACCAAGCAACGGGAGCTCACCCCATTGCGGGGATTTGAACCACCAACCTTCTGATCGGCAAGTCCTAGGCTCTGTGATTTAACCCACAGCGCCACCTGCGTCCCAAGCGCCACCCGCGTCCCAGTGATAGCATGTACTCAGTACTAAATTTATATTGATGCCTTGGTATTGCCATCCACAGCAATTTTGTGGAGGAGTCTACCCCTTTTATAAGTTTTTGCTTGCTGGACCCTGTGTCCTTTGGCATGCAGAGCAACACCACCTCCAGTACACCCTCCTACTGACCTTCCCGTAGTTTACATCAAGAGATAGCTGTTTTGCACTAGTTCTCCCACTGCACTGGTTCTCTCCATCTGGTTTCAACTAGGCCCACTATATCAACACTTTCCTTTAAAACCAAGCAGAAATTGTGTGATATTCTGTACAATACACTGGCTAGTCCCTTGCTGGCTTTCTACTGGCCTACCTGTTATTGTTGTTTATTCAGCTAAAATCCAGCGTTGAATGTAAAAACATTACAGGGAAGGGCACTGTTGTACTGTATTGCTTAACAATATTTACCAAGGGTGAAGCTATGAAATGCAAGTTGTTCAAGTTTTTGATCTTTTGCAGATCTCAGGACCAATGCTCCTGAAGCTTTTACTTGGATATAATCAAAGCATGATATTAATACCAGCCTACATGATGGTTGGGCACACAACTACAGAGGAATGATCTTGAAATACTGTATAATCTCTTTGGGAAACTAATTCAGCCACCAGTTTCCCCACCACTCATATGAACACAGGGCTGTCCCTGGGGGAAGTGCAACACCTGGGGCAAATTACACTGTGTGACCCCATCTTCATCTCCCCCTGCCTACAAAAGAGGGAAGCAGAGGAGGGGAAATGCTAAAGCCCAGTGTTTGTCATAGCTTACTCACACAGTGATGAACGAACCATGGTCTTCCATTAGATCTGAAGTAGGCATTAACATTGAGGTATGAAATCAGAGCCTTACTGAGTAAAATTAATAAGAGTTTCAGTAGGTTTCTTGTACACATGTCTACTTTTAATTCCCATTGAGACATTTTCACTTCTAACCTCAACACGTCTTTTTACTTTTTTGTTTTTCCCTCTCACATACAAAACATGTTAAGCTTTTCCTGAGGTACTTTTATCCTCCACTAATTCATCATAGGATAGCTATCTTAATTTAGAAAACAAATACTGTATTATGACCCACAATTCTGCTGTCTTCTGCTTTCAGATCAGAAGTAACCATTTGTTCATGCTTTTCCCAGGGAAATCTTGTGTGCACTGTCATAATTTCCCCTGAATTAAAATATATTTTCTCAGATGCAAAAGCCTCCCTATAAGCTTGTGTTGTTTGCCTGCCCCTTACACATACACTGTTCAGATGTAGAAGTAGCTTAATTTTAGATACATTAATTCACACAGTCTCATTTGGGGAAATACAATAGCTCAAGGCAGTGGATTAATTGCCATTGTGATTACTGTGTGGGATGCAGTTACAAGTTTCAGTGGCGGCTATTGGGTATTTCCTGTGATGAAATTAGCAACAGAATGCTTATCTTCCCCTTTCCACACTTTCGGGAACTTTCATAAACTTTCATTTGTTATTATTTTAAAATAAATATATTTTGGATGCCCAGGGATAGCCCTACCATTAGGCAGAATGAGGTTAACTGCCTCATGTTGCAATATGTTGTGGGGCAGCAATGGTAGTCCTCTAGCTTCTACTCCTGAATCCCACAGCTGTACTCTTCTGTTAAAGGCAGAGCTCTGTGTGCCACGCTCCCCTAACTAGCCTGGTACTCTCAGGTGCAGTGGAAGACACTATTCCATTACTGGTCCAATTAGCTTCTGTACATGGAATGGTGGAGACATCATCTTGTCCTTTGCCTCAGGCAGGAAACTGTCTTGAGGCAGCCCTGTGGAAAATCCCAATGCAAGAATTCTCAACCAACTACCTCCCCCCTTTTATTTATCAATACACTGCATAATTCTATACAGTACTTGCTTACTCATAAGCCCTACTGTGAAGCTTACTGCCAAATAGGTTAATACAGGCATGGCAAAACTTGGCCCTCCAGCTGTTTTGGGACAACTCCCATCTTCCCTAGCTAACAGGACTAGTGGTCAGGGATGATGGGAATTGTAGTCCCAAACAGTTGGAGGACCAAGTTTGGCCATGCCTGGGTTAATATAAGATTGTAACTGTATGTCACTGAAGCTTGTCCATCAGCTCTCAGTAGATTCCCTATCTTTATGTGAAACTGTAAGTTCTCCCTCTCGCCCTAGGGCCTATGGATGCAAAACACACCCACGCAATAAAATCAACTGTAAGCAAAAAAATTGCGCATATTTGCATTTTTCCTGGGAAGTGGGTCTGTAGCTTTCATCAGATTCTCAAGTGAGTCTGTAACCCAAAAAAGTTTAAGGACCACTGTCACACAGCATAACTATGCTCTTCCAAGTTGTGTGCAGATTCATGGATTATTGTGCATTGAAAAGAACCTGAAGTTAAACATAAAACTGCAATCTTAAACATACTTACTAGGGAGTATGCACATTGAACACAGTAGGATATACCTAAATGGAAGCATGATCAGAGTGCATTGAATTATGTTGAATTATGCTTTGACTGACTGTGCAGTAATGCCCTTATATACTATTAAACTGGGGAAGATTTGCTTACTGTTGGTGGAATCCCAGTGGGTTTGGTAGAAATACATCATTGTAAATGGCTGGTTAATCTGCTTGCAGAGGACAAAATCATTGAACAGCTGCTTCAGTGAACAAGGGGGTTTCCTATAGCTTTCCTGTTCCTGAGTTACAGGTGCAGTCCAGTCCTATGCATGTTTACTCAGAGATAATTCCCAGAGAGGTCAATAGTATATTTTATACACAAGGTTCTATATATTAGGCAACACCCTATACTTTCCATTTGTCACAAATATACTGAGTCTGTCACACATTGCTGTTTTCCACCTTTAGCTTGTACTGAAAGAGCCATATTTCAGAAGGTCCCAGCAACATGCCTCAGGCACTCATGATTTAAGTGTAGTCCAAAATGCTCACGAAAACAAATGTCAGCTTTCCAGTACCTTTATACCTTCTCTCCTGAACAGAACCCCAACCCCCCTCTTCTAACCACAAACATATTTTCTGCTGCTACGCAGCTGTGTGCGGTTTCTTTGTATTCTTTCTGCAGCTATTCTCTCCCTCTTTCGCCCACTGGCTCCCGCGAGTGCCAGCCGGGGACGTTGCCTCCGTCCGCTTCGCCTTCGGGCGCCCAGGCTGGAACCGTCAGTAGCACGGGGCGAGCCCGTGTCGCCTGACAGACATCTTGGAGCGTCCTATCCGTGAAGGAGATGGGCGGGACTAACCAGCAAGGACCCAATGGCGGCGCTGCGGAGGAAGGGACTCGAATACCTGTGTGCATATAAAAGCTGCTGCGTGCTTCATTCCTCTTCGCTTCCACAGTATGGCCGGCGACATTAGCTAGCGCTCGCTCTGTGCTTTTCTCTGTAACAGGGGAACACACGGACTACAAGGAACCGAACCGCATCGCCTGCACGCCTGCCTACTCCGCACTTCTCTCCTTCCATCTCCCTCCTTCCCCTACCCCAAAGGACTGTGTAACAACCCGCCACTTTTCCCGCAACCGCTCTCTGGTATATATATCTATCTATATATTTCTCTTATAGCCTAATATAAGATTACTACCCCGTCAAAGGTGAAACCTGTTTGGGACGGGCTGAGACCCGGTGAAGGCGCCGCGGCCCGGAACAGCAGCAGTACCAGCCTTGGCCGGTGTGTAGGTGAAGAGGAGGGCGGCGGCAGCAGCAGCAGCAGCAGCAGTTTGGTCGGGGGTGTCTGTCGTTTTAATTTCTGTGGTTGTTGGTTTTTGCGGAGTTGTCTCACCATGATGGAGGAGAACGGTGCACACTTCTTCGAAGGGACTGAGAAGCTACTGGAGGTGTGGTTCGCCTGGCAACAGCCCTCGCCGCAGGAGCCGCACCAAACCAATGGGTCCGGCGATCTCCGCACCATCCCCAGGTTAGTTGCTCGCGAGGGGAGACGGGAGGGAGCCAGAGGGGCCGATCGGAGTGGTGGCGAAAAAGGGGAAGGTCCGCTCTGCTGGAGGGCGGCCGGGCGCGGGAGAGAAGCAACATGGATGGGTTAGTGGCGAGAGGGGAGGGGGGAGCGAACATGCCCGACTGGTGGCGCACATGCACTGGCAAGAGGACTGCCGCGATGCCGGCTCCGCTGGGCGGGAAGTGAACAAGGCTGATGGCCAGCAGAGGGGAAGGGCATGGCGGCTGCTCCATTCAGAGCGCAGCTCGATGTGTGGATGAGTGTGTGACGGGAAGGAGGGACAGTGCGGGGCTGGCCCGACGGAGAGGGAGGGATACGGCGGACATTGAAGTGACGCGCTGAGTTTCGCCGGCTTCTCTGGGCGTTGACGGGCGGAGGGGGGAGGCACGAGAACGAACAACCGCCAACCGCCACCAACGTCCCTCCTCGGCACGCGCGCGGGCCTGGCTTCCATGCACGGCCGTTGGCGGGCAGGCCTGCGTCCGAGTTCCAAGCAGGCCGCGCAGCCCTAGGAAAAAGTTGGCCGAGTGGAGGAACTTGGTGGTGGTGGGAAGAGCCGGGGTGACCTTGCACGGGCGGAATGTGACCTTCCGCGCCGGTCCTTTTAAACGACCTTGCTAAAAAGGTGCCTTCGGGAGAGCTTCCGACTTCAGCTCAGTCCGCGTGGTTCCTCTCTTCCCCCGCCCCTGCTCTGAGGTAGCGCGGAGCGATGCCATCGCCGCGTGTAGTCGTTGCCGGCCGCCCTAGTAATGGTCGGGGCGGGCGGCGGTTGGCTGGGCCTTCGGGGAAGAGTGGGAGGCGCATGAAACCTTAGCCGCGCGCGGGGCCACCGGCAAACCTGCTCGCCCGTGTATAAGCGGCGTCTACGTCTGAAACATATTTCGTGTGCGAACTGGGCACTGCCCGCGGCTGAGAGCACGCAAGCTCCTCATGGGAGAGTAACGTGACGGCGGGACACGTGTCTAACGCCTCCGCCTCCGAACGCTGCACCGGCGGCCGCCGTTACCCCGGTCTCGCCCCGGCGGGAGGGCGAGCGAGCGAGCAGCCTTGCGTGCCTGTGTCGTCTCCATTGGCGCCGTGGTTCCAACCTGGCCTCGATAATCTCGGACCAAATTCTGACAGAGCGGGCGCTTGGTTGTCTCTGTCAGCCCCAGAACTTGGCTTTGTGGAAGAGTTAATCGAGTCTGTCAGCTACCTGTGAAATGACGCTTTTAGCGGGCCTTACTAAATGCTGCGGAGCGTTAGCCCTCGCACCGTCTTGTGTTCAGCTTCTGACTGGGACAGGTCTAGTGTTCTGGGCCACATAGGGACGTTCCGGCGAGGAGAGCAGTGGCCGGGGCGGCTCTTATTTGCGCGATTGGCTTTTCTCCTATTTGGGCGCTGGGGCGGGGAGAGGCCCCTCCTATCTTTTGAAAAATGTGGCTGGAACCGAGATCACACGTGAGGCTTCTGGCTCGCGCCCCAGATGTGGTGGCCTCTCCTTCCCCATTGACAAGCTCAGGCCAATGAGATTGCAGTATCATTTTAAGGGCTGGGCCTGGGCCTGTCATCCAGTGGGCATTTCAGGAATGTGGAGGAAGCGCCAGCTCAGCCAACAGAGTAGTGGGGGGAAGGGCTGAGCCCTGCACAGCCTGAAATGTACATGTGCTTGCATCTTCCTTGCTTTGTGTGTGAAAGGGACAGTTCTCTCTTGACTAGTTTTTAGTAGAACTTTGAAACATGGGGCTTGTTAAGCATAGGAACCAGAGTGGGAATTAATGACTGACAAGGTTAACTTGCTGAAACAAGACAGAGAAAAGTGATGGGCAAGGGGAGCCCTGTTCAAATCAAGTCTTCTGGATAGCTCACACTTCTATAAACTGAGCTATTTGAGAATTCAAAACACACCTGGACTCCTATGGCAAATTATCTACATTGTGGTTGCCAATCTTGTTTGTCAGTGGTATTAAAATACGTTTTGGCCCAACATTGGTGAAACAATTTTTTGTAGTTTTGGCTATTGCATTGAAACATTTAATCCTAAAACAAGTTAATATCCAATCTGATCAACATGTAGTCTAGAAACAAGTACCTGTAATATAGTTGAGGTTATGAAACTTCCTTTAAGACCTATACTTTTTAGGAGATTCTCTAAACCTGGTATGTTAAAAACAGATTTTTAAAAACAGTACCTGTTGTAGTAATAATAATAATAAATTTTATTATTTATACCCCAGCCATCTGAGGTTTCACCTATAACTTTGATATAATAGTACTGGAAACAAATACAACTTTCCTGTTTTATGGAAGTCTACAGGAGCAGGTGTGTGCCCCTCATAAAGAGGCATAAATGAAAAATGTAAGCACCTACCCATGCATATGAGCATTTCAAGTGTGTCCCTTTTGTATATGAAACACCCCAAAGCTAGGACAGAATCGGCAGCATGCAAACCTCTTAATAAACGCATTACATCCATCTCCCCCTTGTTTGCAGTGTGTTACCAGTTGGCCAGAAATCTAAGACCATGGCAGGTTTCAGAAGTCAAGAATACTAGTACAGAACTTAAGTTAAATCAAGCCAACCAATATCTACACATATACCTTAAAATTTCACATAGTTGACGGGCAGGGGCTGTTGTGGATCACTAGTGAAGTTTATGTGTACTATGATTCCTGCATTGCAAGGGGTTGGACTAGATGATCCTTTGGATCCCTTCCAACTTAAAATTCTGTACAACAGTGGTACCTTGGTTTAAGAACAGCCCTGTTTATGAACTATTCGGTATACAAACCGGAAGTAGTGTTTCGGTTAGCGAACTTTACCTCGGTCTAGGAATGGAAGCCAAATGGTGGAAGGGCACCGGCGACGGGAGGCCTCATTAGGGAATGTGCGCCTCGGTCTAAACATAACCAGGGTTTTACCCTAGGCACTTTCTCCACGTGTGCTCCTCAGCAACAGGTATTCAGAGGCATACAGCCTCCAATACTGGAGGTAGGATCTAGCCATTGATAGCCTTATCCTCTTAATTTGTATAATCCTCTTTTAAAGCTGTCCTAAGTTAGTGGTCATCACTACATCTTATGATAGGAAATCCCATAATTTAACTCTCTACAATGTAAAGTACTTCATTTTGTCTGTCCAAGATCTCTTGATAGTTCTTTGAACTGGCTCTGATTTTAAGGGAGTGGGAAGGTTGATGTACAGTAGCAGCCATCTTGAAACAGTTTTTTTGCTTGAACAAGCTCAAAGTACACCGTAAGCCACCCCCAACCTCTCTCACCACAAGTGCATAGTAAGAGAATCCATACAAGTAACACTGACAAGCCCCCCTAAGTAGAATAATAGAAGCATAACCACCTGACCCCACCCCACTCACCATTCCCCCTCCTCCTCTTCCTTTCTTTTTTCGTCTTCTTCCTAATTGTTTTAAACCAATTCATGAACCAAAAACTTGTGTACATTGACCACTTATAATGAAACATATGTTGTAGATATTTTCCCACATTTATTATGCTATTTTGACACGACATGAGAAAACTTTGTATACTTATTTGTATTACATTATTATTGTTTATAAAACCCACAATGAAATAAATAAATAAAACAAGTGCAAAGTACAAGGCAGCAGAGCAGGATGGACTTAAATCTGTTGCCACTCTTCTGCACTTGTTTTGTGGAGGAGGAAGCATCACATTTTGCTTGATGCTGTTATAGAGCAGATAATGTTGATGGCAGGGAGCAGAACCTGTAGTCACCACTTACAGTTCACTTGTCTGGAGCCTAGAGAAGGCTACTGGCTGTGTCTTGGAGCGTTTTGGAAAGCAGCAAGGCTTCTCACTATTTGCTGAGTCTTCACTTCCTCAGTTGGTGTGAGGGGGATTTGTGCCTGCAGTTATGCAAAGCTAGAGGTACAGTTGTACCTCGGGTTACAGACACTTCAGGTTACAGGTGCTTCAGGTTACGGACTCTACTAACCCAGAAATAGTACCTTGGGTTAAGAACTTTGCTTCAGGATGAGAACAGAAATTGCGCAGCAGCGGGAGGCCCCATTAGCTAAAGTGGTACCTCGGGTTAAGAACAGTTCAGGTTAAGAATGGACCTCCAGAACGAATTAAATTCTTAACCTGAGGTACCACTGTATTCCCAACTGCCTGGGATGTTAGTGTGATATCACAGACAAGACCCATCCTGCAGCTTTGTTAGTCAACCACCAATAAGTTGTGGATCCCTGAACATTATGGTTCTGCTGCAGTTAAAGTTGTTAAAAAGTGTGAGCCACTGACTCCTGCTTCTTATGGGTGGGTCATTATGCAAAGAAGGAACAGAGAGGTTGCATTATAAAGGAAGGAAGTGCACCAGCATGTGCAATGTGGTCCTCACTAGCATAAAATTCTCTCAATTACACCTCCTTACTAAGCAAGAAATATGGCGGCCCCTCATCCTATTGCTCCATCTGTAACTCCAGTGGAGCAGCATGTTCCCCCCCCCCCCCAGCATAGCATTCCCTTCCTTTAGAGCTATTCATAAGAAAACTGTCCAAAGGAAAGCAGAGCAATGCATTTGGACCAGCTTGATTGCAGGAGTTGCCAGGAGGTGTACAAGACATCTTATGAGGACTCCACTCTGGATTTGTGTAGGATTTACTCCTTAGATTTTTCTTTTCCCATAGATGTTTTGCAAGGCAGCAGGTGCAGATTTTTCCTCAGATTTTAGTCCCGGAGCCTTTTTCATGGATGAGTATAGCTGCAAGGCAGTGGAGGTTTAGGATCAGTTTCCTTTCTCCAGATCTTATTTAGTAAGAGCTGAGCAAATAAACAGAACTTTAGCTTACTGTCTGCCAAGGCATATGTTGGAAGCCAATATGTCAATGGAACTGATTCCAAAGTGTTATTGGGATATAGAATGAGACGTCTCATAGAACTCAAAAGTTCTGTGTAAGACAAGAAAATAAAAAGGCTTTCCCCTCAAACATGGCTATTCAGAATCTGCTTAGTATGGACAAAGGTTTGTTACATTAAATTGAAACCTGATTCTTACTGAAAAAATTGGTACAATTGCTCAGGCAAAAGTAAATCCCTTTCATAATTGTGATCTAAAACACTACCAGTCTATGAATAGTAAGAAAACTGGTAAGGCTAAAAAGATGTCATTTGTTCTAAATACTGCAGTAGCAAACATGCTAGTAACTAGAAGCCAAATGCTTGTCCAAACACTCTGATATAAAAAACTAAGCCTATCATGCTATAGGCAGCTATGAGTTATGTAGGTTATGTGTACATTTGATGGTGCTTCAGTATTTTTATGGTACTCCATTAAGTTATCCTAAGGGTAGGGTTGCCAAACTCTTTGGGACTGGACACACATTTGCAGACTGGAGAAACACTCATTGGTACGTCACCATCTGATACATATATTTCTAAAACAGTGGTGTATATCTGACCACTACATCATGTTAATTACAGCTACCGTACTTTTCGGACCATAACACGCAGTTTTCCCTCCCTAAAAGATAAAGGGAAATGTGTGTGCGTGTTATGGAGCGAATGCAGGCGGGAGGAGCCGCTCTTGCTGCCTTTTCGGCAGCCTCTCCTCTCCTCCTCCGTCGCTGGGAGGGAAGCCGGCACAGCTGAGCACAGCCTGTCTGCCTGCTTGCTGGCTTGTCTACTCTATGGCTTTTCGGCAGCCTCTCCTCTCCTCCTCCGTCGCTGGGAGGGAAGCCGGCACAGCTGAGCACAGCCTGTCTGCCTGCTTGCTGGCTTGTCTACTCTATGGCTTTTCGGCAGCCTCTCCTCTCCTCCTCCGTCGCTGGGAGGGAAGCCGGCACAGCTGAGCACAGCCTGTCTGCCTGCTTGCTGGCTTGTCTACTCTATGGCTTTTCGGCAGCCTCTCCTCTCCTCCTCCGTCGCTGGGAGGGAAGCCGGCACAGCTGAGCACAGCCTGTCTGCCTGCTTGCTGGCTTGTCTACTCTATGGCTTTTCGGCAGCCTCTCCTCTCCTCCTCCGTCGCTGGGAGGGAAGCCGGCACAGCTGAGCACAGCCTGTCTGCCTGCTTGCTGGCTTGTCTACTCTATGGCTTTTCGGCAGCCTCTCCTCTCCTCCTCCGTCGCTGGGAGGGAAGCCGGCACAGCTGAGCACAGCCTGTCTGCCTGCTTGCTGGCTTGTCTACTCTATGGCTTTTCGGCAGCCTCTCCTCTCCTCCTCCGTCGCTGGGAGGGAAGCCGGCACAGCTGAGCACAGCCTGTCTGCCTGCTTGCTGGCTTGTCTACTCTATGGCTTTTCGGCAGCCTCTCCTCTCCTCCTCCGTCGCTGGGAGGGAAGCCGGCAACAGCTGAGCGCATTCAGATTCTCAGTGTCTGCCTGCTCTATGGTTCTCCCTTACACACATGTAAGCGGCTCTGCTTTCTTTACAATGAGCTGGAAGGAGGGACAAAGAGGGCATCCCCTTCCGTCCATCCCCCAGCACCTCACCGGTAAATTCAAACAAAGCGGCTTACAAGGCTCGTGTCCCTGTGTCTCCTCCTCCTCTTTTTGCTCCCGTTCGAGGCAAGGCAGCTGCACAAATGTGAGTTCCCCCTCTCTCTTCCTTCCCTCCCTCCCTTCCTCTTCCAACTTAAAACAATATTGGGGGGCAGCCAGGTAAGCCCCACCTCACATACCACAATGGGGGGTGGGGGATGACTCCCTCAAATATTTAATGGGGTGAAAACATAATGGCACTTGGTGAAGGAGGAAATCGTTGCACAGTCATTCAAAAAATGTGGCATTAGCAATGGTTTGGATGCAAAAGAAGATGAGATTTTATATGAAGATGGCGAAGAAAGTGATGCCAGTGATTGTGAGCAGCTGAACTTCATAGATTCTGACTCTAGCACTGATGAGTTCTTGGGGTTCACAGAAGACTAGAAGAGTACTCGAACCTAAAATTCTCTCTTCATTTGTTAATGACAGTGATGATGGTTCTTAATGCCACTGTTGACTGCTGTTCACTTTACATGGTTGTAATATGATTCTGATATACCGGTTGTTTATTAAATAGTTTAGTACAACATTTGATTCAGAATATTTTTTTTCCTGTTTTCCTCCTCTAAAAACTATGTGCGTGTTATGGTCAGGTGCGTGTTATAGAGCGAAAAATACGGTACTTTTATTGACACTGTTTTATTTTGCTTTTGCATCTCTTCATTGTACTGTATACCTTTTGCATGCATTCTGTTTTACCTTTAGAGGGAATGACATTCAGCCATGACAATAATCAATAATTAAGGGAATATTGGA
This sequence comes from Podarcis erhardii, assembly GCF_964252035.2. Taxonomy (NCBI): domain Eukaryota; kingdom Metazoa; phylum Chordata; class Lepidosauria; order Squamata; family Lacertidae; genus Podarcis; species Podarcis erhardii. Next base: position 52,246,121 of record NC_138507.1, read on the forward strand.
ATTGGGGCACTGGACAGTTGTCATATTACTTGTGTTTCTGCTTCACTCTGCCTTGGCACATCCCCCCTGCCAAAAAAGCAAGCAGAAATAAATGTCCATGATTGATAGTTAATAAGAAGACACGAGTAGTTTATTTTCATCTAGTGCAAAAGAAATACCTATGTTTGGTAGGTAGAGGTGTACATATTTGTATATGAGAAATAATCATTTTAATTATTTTACATAGAAAAATCTCATTTTAACTCAAATGTACCTAAGAAAAGCACTTACTCAGTTCAGAGATCTCTAGGGAAAACATTAATATTAACCGAGTGGTTGTTCAAGGAAATAATTAAAAATATATTTAAGAAGCACCTTAAAAATAAATTTTAAAGTGAGCCTTTAAAAGCAATTTATTTAGCCACCATGCCAAAACTTTCATTTCACTTTTGTCTAATTTTTGAGACAATTTTTCATACTTCCAGTTTGTGACAAACCTCATAACTGAATGAGACTCTGTTTTAGTTCTTTCTGTGTCCTGTCTATGGCGATGTTTTCCAGGTTTGCAAAATGTTTTCAATGTGTTGTGAAGAATGGCTTGGACTATAAAGCCTTGAAAGATGCACTTGTGTTCACCAGATGGCAGTGGCAGAAAGCCTGTGGTCCTTCAGATGTTGCATTCCAACTTGCATGAGCCTCAACCAACATGGCCAATGGTCAGGGATAGTTGAACAACATCTGGAGGGCAACAGGTTCCTCATCCATGCCATATAGTGTCACATTGCAGTGTGTGAGGCCATAGCCAGGCCAGAAACAGGCTCCTATGCTGAAACTTCAGGCTTTATTCTGCTTTTGCAGCATTCCTATATTCTAATTCTAAAAGCATGTGATGGCTTGTAAGTGCTAATACTCAGATACCAGTAGCTTTGAGTGCCCAAATACTAAAATTCACACACAAAAGTTTCACAAAAGAAAAAATGTTCTGCAACATGTTGAATTGCAATCTACTATTACTCTTACATCTATGGCTTACATCTAAGCCATGCTGAGGCTGGTCATTATGTTACTACTCATGTAGTTAAACAGAATCTACAAACCACTTAGGAAGGAAAATAAGGCATTGGACACTACAGCTATGGACTTGTTTGTACTACCCGTTTATGGCTTGAAATAGTAATGTTGTAGTCGTATTGGAATTCTGCTTGAATTAAAATTTTATACTTTACTCTCCCTAACAGATTTGAGTGGGACAAACTTTTGGAGAATGTGCATTGTTTGATCATAAGTGTGACAAAAACTGACAAGCAGGAAGCTTATGTACTCAGGTAAGCTTACAAAGGTTAAACATAGCTCTTTAGAAACAATCTTATCATTAAGGTTCAAAGTTATGTATTTGCTTGATAAGTCTGTTGGCTTTACTAGTCAGGTAAGATCTTGGTGGTCCAGTAGAAAACTCAATGAAAACATGAATTCATGTGCTGTGGTTGTAAGTGAGGAAAAAGTCAGTGTTGAGAAATATACTTACTATTTCCAGTCTGTGTACCCACTTATAGTGTTTTATGCAGTTCTGATCACCACAGCTTTTTTTTTATTAAAAAACCCCTTTTATAGTATACTCTGCTCTGCTGATCATATACATCCCTGTACATATGGAGGCAGCTGGAGGCAACCCTCTGCCATCAGTTCCAAATCTAAATGCTTGCTTGAAAAAACAAGCACCAACTCAGCTCTGCAGCTACCCAAATGGTCTTCAATTGGAACAGGTTGATGGTTCTGATAAAATTATGCTGTGTTTTGGGCTGCATATGTACTATGGTATAAATATTGTGATAGTCTTTTATTGCCACCTCTTGGCTACAGATAGGGTAGAGTTGCTTGGATACTCAGGGGAGGGTCAGCCCAGAACAGCCCCGTTATGAGTTTTGTTGGAGTGTGTAGCTGTGGAGAAAAGGAGCCTGTCCAACTCCCTTTGTTACATTTTCATGCTATACTTATGAAAAGTATACTTATGAGAAGTTCATCCAAACATTCTGAAGCTAAGTGCAGTCTTGTGGTGGAAGTTAAGTCAAGAATACTGACTTGACCAAAGTCTGATCATTAGCTTTGTAGTCAAGTTGAGATTTGGATCTGGTCCCAACACTGAAGCCTCTTTACCATGCTGGTTTTCACCAATACAGAAGTCTTAAACTGTTTTGGCATAGTTATTCATTTCATTGTAAGGGATGGCAAACTAGATGAGATGTTGGAAGATTGTGAGTGGATTGTCTGTGGTGTTCTTTCTAAGAGGAAAATGCAGAGGAAAGTCAGATCAGAATGGCAATACTACAATGGGTGGTAATCCTTTTCAACGTGCTTCAAATTCAGTATTTCAGAATTAAATCCTTTCCCTTTGAAACTAATATCTGTCTGATGGTGGAAAACATATATGCACTCTTTTTCACCCTGTGGGGCCAGTTGCAGTTGTGGAAGGGATGATCTTAAGTTGGGAAATGGTATTGGGTAGGGAAAAGTCCTCCTTCCCCCAGCAGTGCAGCCCTGATCAGTTGGCTGTCTCCCTGCTCTCGGCAAAAAACGTTCGCTGTCATTTGTGAGAGATGTGATCATGTCTCTTCACATGGTATGAACCCATAGATAGACCCATAGAACGTTTTGTGGCTGCTGTTCAGGAGAAAATTGGTGTTACTGTCTAATATTCTATATGCCTACTTCATCAGCCATTAGTGGCTGTGTTTAAGATGGTATATAATGCTGTCATTGTGTTCCTTCCCTGTATTTAAGACCTCCACAAATCTGCATATTGAGGACATAGGCCTTTACTCAGTACCGTTAGAAGCTCCCTTCTCTCCAACAGCGAGAGGAGCAATTTGTCAGGTCACAATGTTGATGCAGGCAAAAGTCCTGCAGAAGAGCTGTTGGCTTCTGCCTGATCCAAAGCCCATTGTGGAATGATACACCCCCATCCAGTGTTTAGGGAACATTCCCAGGGATGCTTCTGAAGAACAGCTTTGAGTGAACCAACTCAGTTGACAGATAAATTTTGAGTTTCCCAAAGCTACCCAGGTATGAAATGTAACACTACCACTTGTATTTTGTTTTTCAGTGAGAGTAGCATGTTTGTCTCCAAGAGACGTTTCATTTTGAAGACATGTGGTACCACCCTCTTACTGCAGGCACTGGTTCCCCTGTTAGAGCTTGCTAGAGAGTACTGTGGGTTTGACTCGATTCAGGTAAGATACCCAGAATCTCATCCTTATGTTATAGCTGCATTGAAAGGTATATGAACTTCTTAAGTGTGGTGGTGGTTTACATATTTAAGGAAGAGAGGTGTAGAGTGCTAGACCTTGTTTCAGTGTTGTTTCTATGTTTAAAGCTTCAGCAGACATCTTATAGAAATAGATTGATTCCTGGATCCTGCACAAGAATATTCTTCATATTAATGTGTTTATTGGAGTGAATACAATATCTCTCACAAACCAATACCAGCAGGATGGCAACCCATATTGCCTTTACACATGCATGTTTCATAAAGTAACATTGCCTGTGTTTTTATGTACAAGCAGAAAAAGCTGTGGGAGAGCCAGGCCAACACTAAGGTCAAATTCACCTTCTGGTCAAATGCACGACAAAATTTATTCTGGTTTGGTCAAAGATGGTGCGTGATGTTCTTATCCATCAGTATACCATATGGATGCGCTGTAGTGTACCCTTCAGTTAAACATGGCTTGCTGGAACGTGCACAGTTCACAACTGTACAACAGGTCTATTCTACCCAGTCCCTTGCTTCAAAAGTTTACTTCTGAGTGATCTTAATCTAAAAGTTCTACTAAGGTTCCAGAGCACTATTGTCTGCATGGCCTCTTTTAAAGACTATTTAAGCAGTTGGAAATAATGCACTCATGAAAGTATTTTTCTGTATTTACAAGAAGAATAGTGTGTGGCACAATATCACCTTGTTGTGTGGCCTAGCTAGTGTTTTGATTGCATGAAAGTCTGCATGAAAACTAAAACAGCTAAGGTGCTTTGTCAGAGAGGCTGAGCTACAAGCACACACAGATACTATAAAATAGAGAGTGGCTATAGTTAGTATTATGAGGCAACTGTTGGAAGTGCAAGTAACTTGACTGTTCTTCCTGTTGTCAGGGCCATTTTTGAAAGCTTTTACATTTATTTTCCCCACTCACTGAGGCAAATCTTTTAAAACAGCTTTTTACCCAAGCCACCGTAATGAATACAGCATGTAATATGTTTCCTTATCCTTGCCCTATCCCTGCCTGGCACTGGGCCTTGAATTGTAGTCGCAGCATGTAAAGAGCACTCTAGGGAGAGGCCCTAGAAACACTCCTCCTGACATCCTGATGGTCATTCTCTCTCACTGCACCTTGGAAATTGGCAAGCATATTGGTAGTGCTTTCCAAAATAATCACTTTGTTAATGTACACATCAAAGTGCACTGTAACATACTAAAGCTATTTCAGTTTATATGTGCTTATGGGATCTCTGAATAGCACTAATCCACGTTAAGAGGAAGCAATACATATTAAGATAGTGTTCTTGGCTATCAAATCAATTCATTGTATCTTGTTTGGGGTAGACATTTGTGTAAGCCTAGGATTTCCAAGCTGCATAATAGTAAAGTAGATTGATGGTGTATCAAAGCAGCAAAACCAAATGTTGGTAGCTAAACAGGTAAAACTTTGAAAGGCATTCGTGGGCTACTGAAATTAATACCCAATACTGACAATCAAGGTCATGGCTTCTGTGAGCCCTTATCATTGGACTCTCCTTTATTTGACTCAGTGAAGGGAATAGCTTGGTGTAACAAAAGTGTTACCAGTTCTTCTGGTGACCCCCAACCCCTGCATTATCTATATGCAGTTGCCAATCTGTATTTTAAAGACACCACTTAAAATCTTTGCAGATCATTCTTATGTATTATATGTGAAAAAACTGGTGTCATGTTTTGTTTTTGCAGAGTAGTGCATTCATCTTTGAGTTGACAATAGATTAAATTATAGACAAGAAGGAAAGGCCTGAGCAGAAGCTTGTGTTTAAATAATTTCCTTTTGATCCTAATGTAACTTTTAAGAAAAGCTGCATATTTAATTTCACCCCTCTTATTCTTTAGAGCTTCTTTTATTCACGCAAGAATTTCATGAAGCCTTCCCATCAAGAGTACCCACATAGGAATTTCCAGGAAGAAGTAGAGTTCCTTAATGAAATATTTCCAAGTAAGTAAATGTGTATTTTTAATGGGATGCTTGTAAATAATAAACAACTGTCCAAGAGGCTTATGCGCAGTGGGTTGTTGAAACTAGCATGTAAACCAATATAAAATCATTATCATACTAAAAATGCAGCTTTGCCTTGATTAGAAGTGATAGTCTGAGTTGACCAAAAGATGTCAAGAACTGACTCTTACATTATCTACTCTTATGTAGACTTTCACACCTAGTCAGAATTATGGTATGATAAATGTAATAGGTTTATACAGTTCACACAGTTTGATGGATGTCCGATATTTTTATGTGTATCCTTGGGTGATAATACCCCCTTGTCTTCTGTTGACCATAAGTTCTGAAAAGGGTAAAAAGAAAACAGTTGCATGGACAAAGAGCTATGTAGTTCTAGCAAATCTAGTAGATTGCTTGGCAGTGAGGCATGGCTGTGTGTCTTTTGCAATAACATGGACAACCAATGCCTATAATAAGTAGTCAGAGCTTAGGAGCTCTGTAAGAAAAGCACAGCGACAAATCTCCAGTGCCAACTAGTAATATACTAATATTATTTTTTTTTGCTGCAAGCCAGTGATGTGGGGTTTCATGCATGCATTGGAAAATTTTCTGGTGCCACAGAGTGATCTAATTTAGCATGTTTATTTTAATAAATGAAATAAAAACATTGAAACTGTCAATCTTGCCTAATACTGGAATAGGCATCCTTTTTGTTGTTGTTAATAATGAACTTTCAAAATGGAAATATTTACAGGGGTTGGGGAATCAGTTTGCAGTACTAGTTTTCTCCCCACATCAGTGCTACAAACTGATGTATGGTGTGAATTACTCTCATGATGTTATGGAGACACTAATTAGACAATGGAATTAATTTTTAGCTGTACTAAACATTGCGTTTCAAAACAAAGATGATAGTCCTTGTTTCTAAGCTCTATTCCTGGTCTTGTTTGCTTTTTACAGATGGAGCAGCTTATTGCATGGGTCGTATGAACTCTGACTGCTGGTAGGTTTACTTTGAATTATTACTTTAATCTTGAGCAGTACAAATTTGACTTTTATGTGCTATATATTATCTTCTTTGATTCTCTACCCCCTGTAAACAGGTACTTGTACACTCTGGATTTTCCAGAGAGTCGGGTCATCAATCAGCCAGATCAAACACTGGAAATTCTGATGAGCGAGCTCGATCCAGTAGTTATGGACCAGTTCTACATGAAAGATGGTGTTACTGCAAATGATGTCACTCGTGTAAGTGTGGATTGTCTACTGTGAAGGAGAAGAACAGAGACTAATACAGTTCCTAATATGTAGGACTTTTGTCCTCACCAGCCCCTCACTTGTAAAGTCGTTAGGCAAATCCTTTCCTGATTGCCAGCTAATTTGTCTGTAAAATAGAAATAATACTCAAAAGGTTTTAAATGCAGGGAGTAGAAAAGTTTCCCCACAATTAAAACATGCTATGCAAGCTTTTAGTTTTAACTAAATTTAAGCACAAGTTATCGTAGTCACTATAAGAAACATTGACTTGTTTTAGGGTTGCCTAGTCAACAATAGAACATTCACTACATCTCTCATCCATATCTCAATGAAGACACCATTTGATCAGCTTAAAACACACATGGTGAAATGTATGCACCTGGAATAGTATTCCCCACTACTTAACTGGCTTCTCTAGTTAAAACTAGTAAGGTAAATTAACAGCCAGACATCTAAAGCCTTGAACTTATTTGAGAGAGGAAGAGAGGAACCATGGGTGAAAAGAACTGATTCATCAGACGTACATTAATCGGTTGAAGCAGTACTCTACACTGAAGATTAAATATGAGCATGCATTTTAAGACTTTATGTTTATATGATTACTTTTAATTTATCTTTTTAATTTTTATGTACACTGCTTAGAAATGTCAGCTACATAAATAGCTTAAATAAACAAACACTTTCTTGGCTTTAGGTGAGTGGAATTCGTGACCTGATAACAGGTTCTGTCATTGATGCTACAATGTTCAATCCTTGTGGATATTCAATGAATGGGATGAAAACAGATGTGAGTGCCATTTTTTTTTTATTCTTTGCTATGATAATTCACTTATTAACTGTTGCCATGTTGAGATTTCTAACTTGGTTCCTTTATTTTCTTCTAGGGAACTTATTGGACTATTCACATCACTCCAGAACCAGAGTTCTCATACGTTAGTTTTGAAACCAACATAAGTCAGACATCCTATGATGACTTAATTAGGAAGGTCATAGACATTTTTAAGCCAGGAAAATTTGTGACAACCCTCTTTGTTAATCAGGTACAAACATTTGTATTACTTTCAGTAGGCTAGTTTTGGCAGCCAGATAATCCCAAATGATCCAGCTATCCACAAGCATTACAGAAGTAATTGTATTTGTAATCCAGAAAATGTTTACCTAGTCAGTCTATTACAGCAAACCCAGTTTTGTGGCATCTTACAGCATTCTATTTTTATTATTGCATAAACCATAATAAATTGGAAATGCCATAAATAGCACATAAAAGGCTACTTCCACACAATCAACTTTACTGTTTCCACTACCATTGCCATTCAGTGTTCCCGTCCCCCAATGGCCATAGTTTTTGCATGTTTGTTTTGTTTCTTCAGAAAACACAAATACACTGATTTAAAAAGAAAGAAAGAAATGAATAACAGGTGTATTCCAGCTGCAAAAAGGAGACAAAATATGGTTTTGTAATGTTGATGGTCAAGAGAAACTGGACAGGAGCTACTTTAAACCACACCAAATGTTAGAGGACCCTAACTGATTTGAAGGCTATAATCCAAAGCATGTTTTCCAGATTCAAATTGAATTTATAAGTAGTAAACATTCATGCTTTTGCAGAGAGAACTGTAGATTTTTATGGGGCCACCACTTGATTGCAGAAGAGGAAGGCCTTGAGTGTTTCAGTGTCCTCCTGTGAAAAAGAACTATAGACTGAACAGTGTATTGTGATCTAAAGCTGACATGTCCAACGCCTCAATCACGATCGACGGGTAGATTGCTGGATGGATTTTGGTCAATTGCACTATGGCCAGGCAGCCTTTGCTCCTTCTTCGCAGCCAGGGCTCTGCTGTGGGAGGGAGCGAGCTGCGCCTCTGCTTTTGCCGTACCGTGAGCTCCGGAGCACATGTCTCTTGCTTTGCTCTGAAAAGGAAGCTGCTCTCGGCTGGGTGGCCCTTGCTGGGTGCTACAGGGCCACACTCGTGCGATGGGGAGAGGGTGCAGCGGTCCCCCTTGGGAGCAAAGGAAAGTGGGGCGTGGGGGTGCCGATGTTTCACGTTCAGGACGAGGCTGGATAAAAGGAGAGCGCCTTTCCTTCCTCCTCCATACAGAGCGGCCTGTGGCTTAATCAGCTGTAGTCTCCATTTGGGCAATACGTGGAAGAAGGCGATGGAATCAACCGTGAATCCGTGCTAAGAAAAGAAAGGGTGTTTTTCTGGCCGCCAACAACGCCTTACCCCTCGCCCCTAAAGCGAAGAAGTTGAAGAATGACAATGGGAGTGTGTGGTAGATCACTGCCCGTTTTATTTACTGGATAGTAGATCACAGCCTACTTGAAGTTGGACATGCCTGATCTAAGGGAAAGGATAGAGGAAGTAAGATATTCTTCAAGCAAGCCTTTGAAGACTAAACAATACAATACATTTTACTGGATTCCATTTTCATTTGTGTTATGCAAATAGTCTAGAATAAAAGATCCAATCATAGAAGATTTAGCACATCAAGATAAACTAAGAGATAAAATTCTGTAATGAACTAGCCATTCCTAGTTTCAGTTGATCCCTAGTCCTAAATATCATCTACATATGAATTCCAACTTAATATATTTACATTATTAATTTGCTTACTAATTCATTAGTTGCAAGTAAATCATTCCCTTTTTAACTTGCCTCATCCTCCTGCTTTTGTGCATAATAAATCTCTTTGGAGTTACAACAGCCAAGGGATTGTAAAATGTTTGCCCCCTTCAAACTCATGTGCACACATTTTCTCTGTACTTACAATAAATTATGCCTACTCAAAAGGTGTGTCATGTCACCCAACTTAAATGGAGCTCTGGCCCATTATGCCATAATTTATTTTTTAAGGTGGCACAAGGCTCTTGGTGAAGGGATGCGGGTGGCGCTGTGGGTTAAACCACAGAGCCTGGGACTTGCCAATCAGAAGGTCGGTGGTTCGAATCCCCGCAACGGGGTGAACTCCCATTGCTCGGTCCCAGCTCCTGCCAGCCTAGCAATTTGAAAGCATGTCAAAGTGCAAGTAGATAAATAGGTACCGCTCCGGCGGAAAGGTAAATGGCATTTCCGTGCGCTCCTCTGGTTCGCCAGAAGCGTTTTAGTCATGCTGGCCACATGACCCGGAAGCTGTAAGTTGGCTCCCTTGGCCAATAAAGCGAGATGAGCACCACAACCCCAGAGTCTGTCACGACTGGACCTAATGGTCAGGGGTCCCTTTACCTTTACCTAAGGCTCTTGGTTACAACAGACAAACGTGGTTACCCCTCTTAATTTGTTAGTATTCAATATTCTACCATCAAGATTCGTGTATCTGAAGAATATCTTTTTCTTTTTCTATTAGAGTTCAAAATGTCGCACAGTGTTTTCTTCAGCCCAGAAGATTGAAGGTTTTAAGCGCCTAGATCGCCAGATTGCTCAGTTTAATGACTACAACTTCGTGTTTACCAGTTTTGCCAAGAATAAACAGCAGAGTTGATTAAGAGAAATGAAGAAAAAGCGCAAAAAGATACCCAATAGAGGAGGTGGTGGTTGCTTTCTAGTTAATGATACAAGGGGCCATATTTTTCATATCCACCTCGTAGTTGCAGAAAGCCCTAAATGTAATCATAGTATAATTTTCAATTGTATGCATTATTATATCAAAAAATTAGATATATTGCATGAATACTCTCTACTGTGTTTAGGTATTCTATTTCACTTTTGCTGTGAAATTGAAATGCATGTAGAAAAATGTTACTGTATGAGACTCTACAGCATTTGTAAAAATTCCAATAGGATTACATGCAGTATAGTTTTTCTCAACGTATCACCAAAAATTCCCCACAGACAAGGCTTTCGTCCTCATTAGGATTTCCCATGGACCTACTTATCTGAAACAATTAGTTGTTGCCTAACTTTTTTCATATGTATGCTGTAACCTAAAATTTTAAAAATAATCTTGAATTTGAGCAATTTCTAATTGACATTTATTTTGTAACTCTTTGATGGCAGATTCAAACTTTTTGCAATTTTGAAATATTGAGACTGGTAGAACAAGACTACTTACACATGGTGGACTACTTCACTTTTTAAAATTTGAGGCTAGTATAAAAAATTATCACTAGGTCTGTGTATATTTTCACAACCAGTTGAAACAATATACTGGGGTTTAACGCACTAGCTTTTTACTTCTGGAAACTTAATTGCTCATTGGTCATTTTATTTTGAAACTTTTTTCAGTTTCGGCCAAGACCATTTCTGTTCTGTGTTGGTCTTTTGTTCAAAGGCAACACATAGCAACTGGTGAAAATTGTTGAACATCCGTGTAAGGGTACTTACACAATTGTGACAATATAGACTAAGCTGACTCTAGGCATTTGACAAGCTTCAAATAGTTGCAGCGTTGAGGAATCTAATTGGTTTGGAGCTTGGTACTTACTGGTAACTTGGCAGGGACATCTAATGGAATGTGATTCAAACTACTGCACAAAATGGTTAGTTACCATTTACTGTGAAATAAGGTGGCTCTATTATTGCATATTCAAACACCACAAATCCTTCCACACTGTGACTGACGTCCTGTGACAGCATTGTGCATGTGATATTTAAGCTGAACTTAATAATATTGTGACTTCATCTGTGTTTCTTAATTAACGTGTGGTTCCTTTTTACAAGATGTGGAAGGCACTGAGTGATTTGGCTGCAGGAGGCAAAATATGAGGAGCCTAGACAGTCAAGTACAACACTTTATGCACAACTTTTAATAACAATTTAGGCATGGAAATACCACTTCATGGATATAAACTTCAAGCTTCTGAGACAGTATATTCAAGTAACCTTGGAAATACTGTGGGATTTCAGCTGTTGAGACCAGGAAGTCTGTTACAAATTTGACACTCATCTTTGCTATGTTTTTGATTCTCTGAATATGACAATATTTTGTTCCTTCTGTATTTATAAATGAAACACTTTTTTTAGTGTTTCTAGGCTACTAAATCTGCTTGGTTGGATATCAAGCGGTTGAACACCTTTTTATTTTTAAGTAGATTTGTTTTCTACCAAAATTACCAATTTTGCTTATAAGTAGCACCTAACAGTTTAGGGTGCTTTAGATTTTGAGGACCAATTTTTCAAATGGTTTTTGTTCTTGAAAGAGTGCCTCAAGTTGACTTGAGGTCTGCTAGACTGAAGTTCCCTTCAATAATACTGAAAATGCAGATTCAGGTAAAAAGCCTTGGATAGAAAGAAAGCAGCTGAATTGGGTATTTTTAAACACTAGGGCGAACAATGGAGGGGGTGATGTTTGGTGTTAAATCTTCTCTCTTGTGGTGTTAGACATGGATCATTAAAATGTACAAAAATATATCTGTACCTGAAATTGTAATGCTTCAATAAAAGTTTGCTTTCTAAGCTCTTTCAATGAGTGAATGTTGTTTACCCTGACTTAGATAATTCTATTTTGAATTCATACATGGCAACTTCAAGCCTTGACCAGGTTAAGTTCTTGTCTACCTCCAGACAGCCCCTTGTATGCTAATAACTGTGATGGGGAATCAAATGTCAGGGTGACCCAGGAGGATTAAGCCTATTGGAAGCACTAATCCTGCTAATCAACTACCTGTCTGTACTATTTTTAATCAATGCAAAGGGCAGACTATTATTGTAATCTTGTTTTTAGAATGAAGGCACTACTTAAATAGCAGTTGTGTATAGTCCCAAGTGCAATTGAATGTGTGTGATTATATTCTTACAGAACACTCTGCCATTGCTTATAATCTGTCATGAGCAGCTCCCCTAAAAAGGACTGACAAAAGTCAATACCTTTACTTCTGGCTTTCAATAGAAAAGAGAAGTTTGATAGATCATGGTGATAGGGAGGGGTGATTCTAGGGTGGCTGAAGTAGGCACTGAGCAGTGTTTAAAATTTACTTTAGCAATGTTGCTTTTAAATGATTACTATGGTTAGTTTGCCTACAGCCAAGTTGGAATTGCCGCTACTTTTTACATTTTAAATCCCTCTGCCCTAATCTTGCCATCGTCTACATATGTATGTGTGCCTGCATCTGAGGCTACCATGTCATGTATCTTAAGTGGTTTCTGGTCCACAAAGATCTTAACAAAACTGTTACTGTATTTCTTTAAGGTACCTCAACGCTTGGTTGCAATTTGATCCAATTACAGTGGTGCCTCGCAAGACGAAAAGAATCCGTTCCGCGATTCTCTTCATCTAGCGGTTTTTTCGTCTTGCGAAGCAAGCCCATTGACGGATTAGCGCTATTAGCGGCTTTTAGCGGCTTAGCGGATCAGCTGATAAGCGGCTTAGTGGCTTAGAAAAAGGGGGGGAAGGAAAAAAAACACCGCAGGAACTTGCAAGACGGAAATTCGTTTTGCGAAGCGCCTCCAAAACAGAAAACCCTTTTGTCTAGCGGGTTTTCCGTCTTGCAAGGCGTTCGTCTTGCGGGGCACCACTGTATAGGTAGTGCTCTGATAATGAGAGGAGTGGACATACAGAGGAAGTGGTAAATGCAGTGGATGACTGGCTATAAGGTGTGAAAAGCTAGTGTGTAGTGGTTAGAGTGACTAAAACCTGGAAAACCAGGATTCAAATTCCCACTTGGCCATGAAGCTCACTGGGTGACCCTGTGCCAGTCACTGCCTCTGCTTAACTTGCATCCCAGGGTGGTTGTGGGGATTAAATAAGGGGGGAAACCATGTACACCAACTTGAGTTCATCTGAGAAAAAAGGTGGGTTATAAATGCAATAAATAATAAGACAATCATTGCTGGCAGGCAACAGAAAAAAGCAAATTTAAAATTATAGATGGTAAGCACTTATTTTGAAACTTGTTGCTGCTGGACATAGATAATAGAGACCAACATCTTGGAGGTATTGCTAACCTGTTGTGGAGTAGCACTTAAGAATCCATAACAGTAATGGTGTTTATATCAATACCCTTACATTGTTGTGTACACAAGTTGCCTTTTAACACCCTATACAGGTAACATTAAGTGTATGATACCTGTGGCTTTGCCACTACTGGTAACATTCTTGACTAAATCAAAATGAGATTGCTTAATATCAAATATGCATTAATAAAATAAGAACAATCAACTCCTTTTATTCTCTCATTTCTTGTGTTCTCCACTTCATGTATGTATCTCATCACAAACAAATGAATAACCAGCTTTATTATGAATGTAACATCCCATACCAGCCTTGGTTTGGTTTGGTTTTTGTGTGTTTCATGAAGTTGAGCTAGTACAGTACTGAAATCTCAGCTGCTAATTACTCCCTCTTGTCTTCACCAAGGAAACGGTATTAAATTATTTCCCTGCTTGTGTAAAACTTACGAGATTAATTTACCTACGTGCTGCTAAAATTCTAAGTCTTGAAGCAAGATAGTGTAATTAAAATACATAGTTTAGTAGGGGAGTGCAGGTTTTCAGAGCATTATTTATACAGTATATGGCTTACATCAAGATAAAAGGGAGAGTGCATCTGAGATCATGCAGAGTTTATCAAAAGAGAAGGTGAAACTGCAACCTTACGATTAGAAGAATTAGTTTGACGGATGACTGGCTTGTGTTCCCAGCAGCTGCTATTTTAAAAAGCAGCCTACTGACCTTAATACTTGACCTACGAGAGCTCTTCTTAAAACGCCTATTTTAGTTCTAAAATACGCAGCTAACATTAAGGTTTTGTCCGTTTCCTTTGGATGTACGTCTTGTTATTTTTATTACTATGGCACAGTGGGCGGCTTAATTTTTACACCGTGCGTTGCAGTTTTATACGCAAAGCGGAATATAAATACTTTAAATTTAAAAATGTATCCGGGACGAGATGATGGCCAGTGAAGGGAACAGTTAACAGAGAGGACTTCGCTAAACAGCAGGAAAGCCGCGAAATGACCACATTTATGTTAAAAGCGCGGAAGATACAAGCGAGAATTCTTTCCCACTCCCCGCCAAAGTTCTCTATAGGTCAGGATATATATATTTAAAAACACCCCAGTAACATTTTCAAGAGGATTATGAGTCATCACTAGACTGCCTGAACTGTACCTGCCTCCCCCTCGGCTGCTTCTGAGCAGAAGCCGCCGCCCCAAGCCTGCGAGCTGCGCGGCTCTCCTGTCCCTGCCCAGAGTCCTCCTCGCAGCAACCAGAGGCGCTGCTCTTGCCGAAAGGGTCCTGCGTAAGATGGCGGCGGCGATGGAGGCTGGGGGATCACGTGACGCTCGTTGAGGCGCTACCGGCATGGAGGCCGCGGAAGTACCCCGCGACGGGGAAGAGGTGGAGGTGGAGGTGGGTGGCAGGAATGGGCTCTCCCCCCACCCCGCAGGGTTTGCTCCGCGGCTCACTTTGCGACGAGGCTGCCGGCTGCCTTCCCGCTGCGGGGTCTAAGCAGGGAAAGCGGCCTGCCAGTGGTTCAGCCTGGGCCTTTCTTTGTGGCGCCGAGAGCCGTGGGAGCAGCGTCGCGGGTTCGTTGGGAGTCCCGGGCTGACGCCTACGGATGGGTGATGGGGATTGCGCTTCCTCAGGGCAACCTGATACATACGCATATTTACATGGAAATAAGTTCTGCTGAGCTCGGTCGGACTCGATTCCTGGTAACTGGCATTAGTCTCGTCATCGCCAGCGTTTAATGCCATGACTCACCTCTCCATACCTTGCAAAGTGAAACTAGAGCAGGCATCCCCAACCTGCGGCCCTCCAGATGTTTTAGACTACAACTCCCATGATCCCTAGCTAACAGGACCAGTGGTCAGGGATGATGGGAATTGTAGTCCAAAAAATCTGGAGGGCCGAAAGTTGGGGATGCCTGAACTAGAGCGTCTTGGAGCACCATTCCCTGTAGTGAAATAGGTGCAACACTTGGATCTCCTAATATTCAAAAGCCTTCTGCCTCCACTAGTCCATATCCAGGATCACTAAAATGATTACTTCATGGTATAAAAGAATACATGTATACCTTATACATGCTGTCAGGTTATATTGGTCCATCTGCAGAGTGCCAGCCGCTGCTGAACTACAACTCCCATTATCCATCCCAATGGCAATGGTGCCTGGGGTTGATGGGAGTTGGGAGTCTGGAAGGTGACATGCTCCCATCCTGATCCGGCAGAATACAGTCTGTCTACCTCCCTGAAGTCCATGTCCCTCTCCATCTCAGATAGGAGTATTTCCCGGCTCCATAACTTTTGAGATGCGGCTTTGAACTTGGCCCTTCTAAGGGCAAAGCATGTGTTGTACACCTGGAATATAGCCCCAAAGGAAAGGCAAAAAACATGCCCTTTTATTACTTTGATAATAAACATTAGTGAATTTCAACAGGCATTTTACTGCTGGATATTGTGTTGAACATGGCCCTGTTCCGCAGGAGTTACTCCAGGCCAGCAGTGACAGTAACTACAGCTGCATCTTCCATCAGTAGTTTTCATGCTGTCTCCCTCAGAATGGTTGAAACATTGTATGTAAATGGTTAAGGAGTACGTACAGTAGAGTGTACCTACTTTCCAACTGTATATAGCTCCTGCATACTCCCCTACTTGGTGGTGGAACAAAATGTGGGAGTGCTAGTACTTTTTATGTCAGCCTATGAAAGAAAGCAGAAAGAGGCAGCATTAGTTTACTCTGGGTTGAAATAGCAGTGCAGAATGTACAATAGTGAAGTGCTTTACTGCTGGAATTAAGTGGGAGTAAACTGCTGGTGTTTGAAAATATAAATATAAATGTGAATGCATCTTATGTTTCTTTTACTATAACTCAGAAGAGAAGAATTGCTTTTGTCTACCTCTTGCATATGTTGGTGCATATTTATTAGTAACAGTTCTAGTGGGCACTACTTAGGAATACAGAATCAGAAGCTGATACTTTAAACTGTTTTGAAAATGAAAGCCAATACTGTGGTACCTTGGGTTACGTACTTAATTCGTTCCGGAGGTCCGTTCTTAACCTAAAACTATTCTTAACCTGAAGCACCGCTTTAGCTAATGGGGCCTCCCGCTGCCGCCGCGCCGCCAAAGCATGATTTCTGTTCTCATCCTGAAGCAAAGTTCTTAACCCGAGGTACTATTTCTGGGTTAGCGGAGTCTGTAACCTGAAGTGTATGTAACCTGAAGCATATGTAACCCGAGGTACCACTGTATAAGACTTGAAATAGTCAGCTGCAGCTGCAAATTGGCATTAGAGAAAGATGCACATCACTTTCATTGCATTAGAGCAAAACTAACTAATGTGAGATATCCAACCTACTGAAACTTGGAGGGGAGAAGAAGGTGTGGATGTCTTGCTCTCCCATAGCATCACAAACTTGGTTGAAAATATAAATGCATGCAATTTCAACATAGAGGTTGATGGTTGGGTGGATGTGTTTGTATATGTTCTCCTGGAAAGTGGTTGTATAGCAGTAATATATTTGCAGATGGGCTCCATCTGCTGGACTGAAAGGGAGATGGAGTTTATGAATACATTGTTTTAAATATATTTTAAAAACTTTCTGCCCCCAGGAACAATTGGTCATGGTGGAACTGTCAGGAATAATTGATTCAGACTTTCTGGAAAAATGTGATAACAAATGCAAGATTTTGGTGAGTGTGATTAATACAAATTTCCATCTTTGCAGTTTTTGTTAAGAACAACAAACCTCTATTCAGAACCTACAAAAGTCAATATAGGTGTTTTGCTTACTATAGTCTGGTTTGCGGTTGTTGTGGGGGGAAGTACTGTCATGTATGAAGAATGTGCAAATCTTTGTTGTGTGCACACGAAGTGGGAAGTTCTAATCAGCTTAGGGTACATAAACACTGTCAAAATAGAGACTGCGTGCTCTTTGTGAATGACAATGATATCTGTAACCTTTCATAAGTGTTAGACTTCAGCAATTTAGGCTGCGCTTTGAGTCAAAATTGCTTGGGAGGTACTTGCATTTAATGATCTTTTTGTTAAATGCAGCTGTGACTCTTCTTTTTATTATTTGCAGGGAGTAGACACAGAGAGGCCCATTTTGCAAGTAGACAGATATGTTTTTGCCGGAGAATATGAAGGTAAGAAAATGTTTTATGAATACTATACTTCTTTTCATAAGCCAGGATCCAACGCACAATAAAACTAGTCATGTGAGCCAAGGCAGAATTATTTTTTATTAGTAGTATACCTTTGCTGTTTTTCCACACAGAAAAAAAGCAAATACATTTAGGCTGATATCCAGTTCAAGTGTCCTGCTTGCACAATGAACTTCAACTTGCACAAATGGAAATTATCCTTCCTCCTGCAGCCCCTCCCCCCACCTACCCAAAATCTGCTTAGGGTTGGGGACGCAAGGAAGCAGGGGAGGGGCACAGTGGGGAGATGAGGTAGGGGAAGTCCTGTTGCATCTGCTGGCATAGTGTTGGATCTCACCCATAAATTCTCAAATAACATCACAGTAAAAACACCTAAATACAAACATAGGAGATGTTACCATTAACTAAAAGCAGACAACAATTTTCACATCCAAGTTTTAGCTACCATATCCGTTTGCAAATTGCTTTTGAAATTGAGGGGAGCTTTGAGAAGTTTGTATTGGCATTGGTGTAAACTGATTAAATAAGAAAAAAGGAAGCAAGCAAACAAAAGCCCCTTGTATGAACTAATCAGCTCTTCTGGTCCCAACTTTACATACACTTATCTTCTAAATCTATTGCTTAACAAGAGTAGATACCACTCTTTTGAGTGTTATTCATTTAAAAAGTAACCTGCACTTTCCTTAACGAAATGTTCATTTTCATTCCCAGATACTCTTGGTACCTGTTTGGTGTTTGAAGAAAATGAAGATCATGGTAAGGAACACTTTTGTTCTAAGCTTTTCAAAAGCTCAAGAGAACTTTAGGCAGGGGGAACATTGCAAAGAGTAAAGTTACCACTTAAAAATAATCTGTAATTTTTCCTTATACTAGATGCAGAAGGCAACCAAAAAATACAGCTAAAATATAAATGCCACACAATGAAGAAGCTGAACATGACACGGACACTCCTGACTGAGAAGAAGGAAGGAGAAGAGAACATAGGTGGTTCTGAGAAAATTGCTGTTGCTTTCTATAGTTCCCAATCTAGAAATCCCATTTTGCATGCTCACCAGATTTCTACATGTCATGCATTGCTTCACCACCCTCCTGTGCCCAGTTCCTGTATATACAGATTGCTTCACTTCTTTTCAACCTCCCTCGTTCATAAACATACCCTTTTGGCACCACTTCTACTCCACTTGGAAGTAACTGAGCCTACAAGGAGTTGTGGTTCTGATTCTTTGTTTTAGTGATCCCAGTTAAATCCTAGCCCTGACTTGGTAACATACCAGGCCTGTTTATAAGTTTGCTATCAATAATATGTGCAAAACTCCTTATGTCCCCATCTCCCTCAACTGGTATTCTTATGGCATATATGAATGTATTCCTTAACTACTGCTACATGATTAACCCTAAAACTTCCTATTGATGGTGATTATATACAACCATTAGCATAGATTACGCTTTATAGAATGACATTCACTCTTTTCCTCTGAAGAACTTACTATTTAAATCAAGGCACTGACAAAGAAAGGGGAAGGGACCAAAGGAAAAGGAGAGACAAAGAATAGATATGACTAATGAATTTAATACTACTGTAGTTTAAAAAGTTTTAAAATCCTGTCCCCAACTCATCTTCTTCCTGATTTCTCTCTCTTTCTCTGTCAGGTGGTGGTGTGGAATGGCTAGAGCTTAAGGACAAAGATTTCTCATACAGCAGACCTAACATGATTTGCAACTTCTTATACGAGAAAGAAGAAGACGCAGCTGAGTCCCAAGACAAAATGGCAGAAGAATCTGAAGGAGAAGCCAGTGACAGAGGAAGTATTGATCAGGCCTTTGAACCTGAGATGCATCCACACATGGAAAGGGATGGTGGTGCCCCTCCTATGGATGCCACCTCCTCCAAGGCAGTGGACTCTTCTTCAGAGGACAGTCAGGTTATTACTGCAGATCATTCTCCACATTTTTCTAAAGACTGTAGTTGAGAGATGACAATTAACAGACCTTCTTATTGTTGTATACTGTTGTTTTAGAGAACTCTTTGTGACCGATGGTTTGTTTACATCACATATAGGAGAATTGGACCCTAAATCTGAGTGCCAAGTAGTGTCATCTTTCACAAATCAGGAACTATGCAGCTAAGTCCATGTTCCCCACAAGCCCTTTTACTTTCGGTGATTCCCCGTTCGCCACAAGACCACACTGCACCATTAGCCACTTCCAAAACTCAGCAAAGCAGGTTGTGCAGCAAGGAACTGATATTCAAAGGAAAAAATAAATCCTATCAGGTAAATGTAAGGCCTGAGGCATGTCCACCAGACATGCTGGACTTTGGCCTTTGTCTAACATCCCTGGCTATGCCTGAGGAAGAAATAATGTCAACCCATTCCTGATTCTTCTCAAGTGTGGAAGCAATTTTTATTTAAAAGTTTTACTTCTATAATTTCTGTTGTAAAATAAATGTTTACTGTCTTCAAGCATAAAGACAGACTGAAATTTACGTCTTATATGTTGAACAGGCAGTGGATTTATTGTAAACATGTAATAAGTGTTTTCTCCTTCCGCACATGCTATGCTGTCAGAAACACATATGATATCCATAATTTTGTGTTCTATTGATCGTAAACATATATATCTATATCAATGTGCAAACATAAATGTTGCTTCCCCCCCCCACACTAACTAGAATCTCTTTTGAAAGCACTGCCAATGCAAAAGACTGAATAGGAAAAAAACAGAGCAATCAACCATCTGCTTTTATCTTTTCAGCTCTTATGAATCTAATTTTTGCAACACCAGCAGCTGCAAAAGAACTTTAGCAAGTACAATCTCCAGTTTTTGGTCAGAGAGATGTCCTGTGCCCACTACCCTCGCCGTCCCATGCATAACATTTGCTAGTGATTCTAGATATGCATTTGTTTCTTTGTTTCTGAAAACAAACAAGCATAGCAAAATGGCTTTGTTTTTCTTTGTGCTTATTTGGTCAATACCACAAGGACAGATTAAGAGTTAGTATTGTGTTCACCTCCTGTGGTTAGACACTGTTTTAACCTTCAAATTAAAATAAACATGTACCCTGTGTTCCAGTTAATTGCTAATTATATATAATCACCCCCCACCCCCAGCTCAGAATATCCATTCTGCTTAGATTGTTTTGCCTTTCAGTGTCAATTTTACCATTCAAGGTAACAGAAGTATTACAATGTCTAGCAACGATGAAATAATAATATACTGATATAATTACAGATCACATGTGAAGAAATGTGTCTCCATATTCTCATTTGCTTCACCATTGCTATATCTAATAATGAGCTTGGTAGTCCCATGCTTATCAGCAGGACAGCAAAATGGAGCCACGCACAGATAAGGTAGGGTTTCTACACATTTGGCAGACTCCCCAAGCTTGCAAAAAAAAAATTGGCTTGCAAATTAAAAAGGAGCAAGAACGAAATGGCACGGCAACATGGAATGTTGAAGGAGGTGTTGGGGGTAAATTGGCCTGACAAACCTCCTAGCTGTTTATATTACCTTGAGAGCACCAGATGATCACTTGGTACCTCCCAGTCTAATGATACTGTGAGAGTTCTCTTTTGAAGTATTACTGTAACCTGACTGCAGTGTAATTTTCTGCAGCAGCTTTCACCAAGCTGCTGGCCTTCAGATGTTTTAGACTACAACTCCCATCAGCCCCATCCAGCTTAGCCCAATGGTCAGGGTTGATGGGAGTTGTCATCCAACGATAACAGGATGGCACTAGGTTGGCAAAGGCTGCTCTACAGCATTTTTCTGTCTACTTGCTAGGAAGGCTTGCGGGGCTTGCATAACAAGAACATAAGCTGAAAAGAGAACTAACATAAAATATAATTGTTTTCAAAGTGTTATGCTTAGAACCTCCAAGAACATGTTGCAAAATACTGACTCAAGCATCACTTCAGCAAAGCTCCTGAAATAATGCTTAGAGCCACTTATAAACCTACACCAAGCATTGCCTGGAGGCTGCCAACTTGCACCTTCTTTTACATTATCAAAGTCTTGATGTGAGAGCTTTAAATAAAACAATGAGCCTGATTTGCATGTGATGGTGCACTTTGATCCCCCAACAGAAAGACAAGCCACTATAAATACTATTCTCAGAGATGTAAAACCCTATTATCCATGTGCCTGGCTAGTTTTAGCACACTTTTTTTTATATACTGAGGGGGAGGTGAAGCAAACGTGGTTACTGAGAGGCTGCTCCAACAGAAACATGTCCCACAGAGTTCAGTGCAGCTTACTGCCAAGAAAGTGTGCATAAAGCCTAACACTATGCATGCTACTTAGAAGTAAGCCTGACTGAGTTTAAAACAACATACATTAAAGCATAGCAGTAGCTATGGGGGACGACGACGATGACTAGCCAGGTTTCTTGCTGTAGTGAAGCCTCCAGAGGGATGCAATTGAGGCTCCCAGCCTGTGTGTGTATGCTAATGCACATGGGGGTGCCATATGGGTATTTGACCCAGGTGCGATAGAGCCTAGTTTTGCCCCTGCTTAAATGATAAGGATTCATCAAAGTACACATACCTCTAAGCAAGTGCCATTGCATTTAGTATGTTTGACATCTGGGTAACCACAGGATTTCCAGCGGGGTTGTTGTGCTAGTCTGAAGCAGCAAAAACAAGCCCTTATGTTTAATGACTAACAACCTTATTGTTCCATAGGCCTTTCTGGACTTAAAAAGATTATGCCATAACAAATTTGTTACCCTCTAAGGCAGGAATGGGAAATGTATGGCTTTCCAGATATTGTTGAATTCCAAAGCCGAACAATCTGAGGTAGCATGATCAGTGATCAGGAATAATGGAAGTTGCAGATAAACATCCTCTGGAGGGGCCACAAGTTTCCCACCTGTTCTTTGGGTACCACAACCTTCTTTTGCTGCATATGCAACCATACATTTAAAGCACATTTCACACCCACATGCATCAAATCCTGGGAACCATAGTTTACCCAGAACAACAATTCTGAGCACTCTTAGCAAGCTACATTTCCCAGGGTGTGTACACAGCCTTTGTTGTTTATAACCGCAATAAGGCTAAGAAAGAAGCTAGTTTGTAAAAGAAACTGTCGGTAGAAAAAAATGAAAAACTTAGTTTACTTATGTTTCCACTTTGTCTAGCTTGATGTTCAAAGCTCTTCCACTTTTCTGGTAGTACTGCAATACCTATAGTCTGGTCAAGCAAAACATTTTACTTGTACAATAGTACAGTCCTCTGCACTTCTACTCAGAAGAATGTCCCACTGAATTCAGCAGGTCTTATTTCCGGAGAAGTGGGTGTAGGATTGCAAGCATAAATATATCTAGGAGCAGGCCTAATTTGATTGAATGGTGCTTACTTCTCAGTAGACAGTATTCCTCTATGGGAGGGTGAGGGTCTTCCAAGCAAAGTTTTCTCACCTCACCCCATTGATTTGGGCAGAGGCAACAAAGTGGAGAATCACCAAAATAGACACTGAACTGAAGGAGGCAGAGAAAGCTAAACCTCTTGGCCCCACTGGGGATAAAAATCTTCCCACCACAGTCTTCAGTCTTCAGAGCCGCATATCAACTGATAAGCAGAGATAACTGAGGAGGGGTGTGGGGTTAACTTCAGTTCAAAATGCTGTAGACACACCTATAACTTAGCCTAGAAGTTGGCCAAGGGTGACTACAGACTACAGAGCTAAAAAAAGTGGTTAGCTGATCATGCTGAATACAGAACTGCTTGGGAGTAAATTACGTTGAATCACAGAACTGTCCAGTTGGAAGGGACCCCAAAGGCCATCTGGTGCAACCCCCTGCAATGCAGAAATCACAACTAAATCTCATTTTTGGGTGGTGGTTTTGTGACTCTCCCAGTCACCTTCCTGCCCCAGGGCAGAACTTAAGCTTGCTTTGGAGTAGGCATGCATTCTACCCTGAAAGCTTGAGGCAATAAATTGAAAGAAAGAGATTAAGTCTTTCAGACTCTTCTTGTTAATATCTGTCTATCTTGGGAGACAATGGAAGAGTGTGTCTTCAGGGGTCAGCCAAACTGTTGGACCAGTATGGGAGAGGGTTAGTATTTCTGTTTTCTCAACATTACACCCCTCCAGGCAATACCAATTAAAATGGAATAAAAGCCTGCATGCCAGAATATCCTGAAAGTATACCTGGTCTCAAAAGGAAGTGTAAATGGAAAGCTTTTAACGCTGCTTCCAAAATATACTAAAGTGTGGAGGAATAAATTATGATGATGATAAATGTGCTTTTAACCAAATAGAACAACCACTCAAGATTCACTGCTGCATGCAAAGGAAAACTTAAATTTCCTAAGGTTTAATAAGGGACACCTGGAGCCCGAATTCCCCCCGCATTTCCCTCTCCTCATTTTAACTGCAACCTCGCACCCTGACATCCTGTATCATTTCCCCACCTTAATAAATAAAAAGTATCCTCAAATTCCCTTAATGGAGAGTGGATCCATTTGCTCATCTCTTCCCCCTGGTGGCCATAAAACAGTAGTGCATAGCAACCATGGTACGGACAGCGGAACAATGGGGGTCGGGGGAGAACCGTACGTTGCTTCCACCTGTTCCAAGGTGGAAACAGCCCCAGCGCAGCCCCTGAAAAATCCGGTCTTCGTCGCTCCATTTGCAAATGTCATCTTCTGCATATAGGACTTCTATATAAGACCCCAAACAACCTTCATGGAGCAGAAAGGCTATTCTGCTTAAACTGTCCCTTCCTCCCAGACCAAATTAAGGACTAAATTGCAAACGGATTGGCAGACAGGCGGCTTTTGCTGTCTCAGAAAAACCTGCGTTAGGAAGAACAGGGGCTCGTGTTGTACGGAAACATTTGGGGGGGCGGGGCGGGACGCCTACTGCAAAATCCTGTATTTTCCCCTTGATTGCTATGGCCCTCTCTCACTTCCCTTGCGAGGAACAAGTAAAAATGTCTATGCAAGATACGCCTTTCTAAATTTGCGTATACAGTATCTGCAATTACGCGCCCAAAGAGAACCATGAATGACAACAGCTTTAAAACCGGAGGTTTATATTGGCTGCTCAATTTTCTTATCTCTATGACCGACGCTCTACCGTAAACCCTTTCTCATAGAAATGGTAAATGAGGACCCCTTCTACGCAGCCTGAACTTCCGATTTACCTCTGAACGTTGCCATATGCGGGGAAGGGAATTAAAAAGTGATAAAATGTTATTCCCCCCGAACTATTTAATGCTGCTCCGCCGCGCAGAATATTTCAGTACAGTGGGTCTGTGAGACAGATACAAATGCTTGCGCGTTTGTTACGTTCCAAAGCTCTGAGCCTGTCCTATCTTTTTACGCCTGTTCCCAATGCCGCCGGATATGACCTCACCACACCAGGCGTTCTTCTTCCGGCGCACATGTTCGACGGACCCACGTGGAGACGGGTGATATTTTTCGGCGAAAATGGAGTCCTTGGACCGGGTGGTGTAAGTACAGTTGTTTTGAAGCGTTGCGAAGCTTGTGCCCGTAATAGTGTGCCCGCGTTATTTTGAGGTCGTTAAGAAAATGTTTAATTGCCCTACAGGTTTGGCAGATATACAGCCTTAGGCTGGTCAGGTCCAGTTCTAAGTAAAAGCCAGTGAGCTCGATGGGATTTACTTCCCAGATTTGTGTCTTATTATGGCATAAGCGCTCGCGGACTTAAGCGCGGGAAGCACTTTCCTCATTTCGCGGATACAAAAATCAAGACATCATGCTATTGAATGACCATGGCTATAGTTTGGACTGCAGGCTTTACAAGTGTTATGACAACGTCCTTTTGTATATGGAAAGCTAAATAAGCCGTTGCCCTACTTCTTTGTTTAGGTGTAGAGCAATGAAATGTCTGGTACTCTGCAGCTATGCAGCTTTATCTGTCAAGAAGCGTATTCTAATTATAAAGGCTTATAAAAAAATGGAGTGCACAGTCCTGTTCAGATTTCAGATAAGAGAGCCCATTTCATTAGTCGTTTTAATGGCGGATCCACCTCTGTGTGTATATAAAGAATTTCTTGTAGGCAGTGTGACCGCAGAGCCATAAAATGCAAGGGTGACAATCTGACATTTCTGCATAAACGTTCTTCTCGCATCAGGCCATCTATCCCTAGGGAATTTTGGTTGCATACTAACGTGTTCAGATGACTCCAGGTTCGACCAGATCTTTATTCAGCTACATTTCGAGTTGTGTCAATATTCTTATTCTTGGAAGGCTTGGTAACAATGCTGAAATGAGGAATTGTTTTATTTGGTTGTCAAAGCATTGGACTTTGAGCCAGGGTGTAACCTAGACATACATAAAAACCATTCTGAAAATGCTTTTTTTCAAAAAGCATTTAAAAAAATACATTGACTTTTCCATAAGGCTCACCATCTAGTGTCACATTAAAACAGACTTTAAAAGTTTTATTTGCAGCTGTATAGCTGAGTCACAGGTAATATGTGTGCTTGGGTGTGTGAGGTGTAGTTGGGGTGAAAGGACAGCGTGAGGGAATTGTGCCTTTGAAAGTCCCTGTTCCTTTGAAAGAGCACAACTCCTTTAACGTTCGTGTTTAGATCCTAGTATCCAGCACTATATCATCAATCTGAAGTTAATATTCCACTTTGAAAACTTCTAACTCTTCAAAACACTATTTGTGCTGACTTTAAAGTATAAAAGCATCTTAATAAGGCTTGATTTACCACTGTAAGTAAATAAATACAGCAATAACTAAATATTAAGTATATTTAATAGAGAACACAAAATTATGGGCAGTATTCAACTACCTTATTTTTTGCCCTATAGGGCGCACTGGCCCATAGGGCGCACCTAGTTTTTTTTTGGGGGGGGAATAAATAAATAAAAATTTATCCCCCCCCCCAGCCCCCAGAACAGACTGCTATCCGCAAGCCTTGTGAGCCCGACGGGAATTCCCGCGGGCTCTCAAGGCTTGCGGACATCTGTCCGAAGCCCGGGACACGCTCCGGAGCGCGCCCCGTGCTTCGGGCTGCAGGCTGCCTCCCACTGGGCTCGCAAGGCTTGCAGATAGCTTCCTGAAGCCTGGAGAGCGAGGGGTCGGTGTGCACCAACCCCTCTCGCTCTCCAGGCTTCAGCAAAAGCCTGCATTCACCCCATAGGATGCACACACATTTCCCCTTCATTTTTGGAGGGGAAAAAGTGCGTCCTATAGGGCGAAAAATACGGTAATTTGTTGGGCTAGTGCAACAGGACTTCACCATCCCTCCCCTCATGCATGCCCCATGTCATGCCCAAATCTGCTCTGGGGGGTTGGGGCAACCCCAATATGAGGCATGCTAAGGGGAGGATATGGCAAGACGGTTTTGCCGTGCAAGAACAATCCTTGTACTGATGGGACCTTGGGCTGTGTTGAACCCAGTTTCTTTATAGATGTGCTCAAATACTTTGTGAGAGCTGACTCTGTGTCTTATAAATTCCCATGGCAGAAAGCCCAAAACTAAGAGGGCCAAAAGGTTTCTTGAGAAGAGAGAGCCAAAGCTCACAGAAAACACAAAGAATGCGATGCTAATAAAAGGTGGAAATGCTACTGCAACAATAACTGACGTGCTCAAAGATATTGTAAGTATGATTGGAATCTGTGTGTGTGAAATAATGGCTAGAGTTCTGGGTTGTGTGGGAATGTGACTTGGAGAATACATACTGGGCATTATCTTTTAAGTGAAGTCCTCCAAACGCTGGATTCCAAATGGCCTTACTTCTGTTGTATTAACAGGGTATGCTTAATCTCTGCCAATTCCAAAATTTGTTGCAGAACACTTGGGGTATGCAGCCCCAAAAATTCTTGTTGGAATGTTGATTCTAAACCCAAATCCACAGCACCTGGAATTATTGATTGTTAGTATATTTGGAGGATTTTCTGAAGCTGCTCTTTCCAAACGATCCTCTTCTGGTTCCCCCCATTTTACTTTCCTGATGAATCTATATTTACTTCATTCATTTGGAGGTCTCAGGGTGGTTTACAGCCGTATAGCTACTGCAATAGAAAGGGGCCATATATTTGGACCAAGGAGAAAAAATAATAGCGGAATGAAGAGAGAAGAAAGTCCTTTTTAAATTTTTAATATTTTAAATTTATTTTTATTAAAGATTTTCTTGATTTACAAAAGTACATGCCTTGCCTCCTTTTTCAGGTTTTACAGTCTTTCTTACAAATCAGTTACATTTGTTGTGAGACCTTAGTGTTGAGTACAGTATAAGGCTGGGGAAGAAGATGGGGGAGAGGAGGGGTGGTGTGGTGAGGTTTATATTCTTTTATATAGTGTACGTGTGGGGTTTTGTATCAACATCAACCGGGTAGGTTCTATTTCTATTCGTTTATTGTATTTCCTTGATAGTGAGAGATATGGGGGGGGGCAGGGTGTGGTTGCAGAGCTCCCTGATGGATCGATCCATTATCAGAAACCTGTTGGGAAGCACAGTACACAGTGGAATCCTTCAGGCACTCCTTAATCTGTTTTATCTGTTCAGACAAGCACTCCCCCCTTCTATTTAAAGTGATTTGTCATAGAGTGGTTCAACGTTAAAATGTTATCTCTAACTTCTATTTCCTTTTGTAGTATGCGCTGAAAAAGCCCTTTGCTGTACTATATAAAAAGTAAGTGTTTTCCCAGTTAATCTAATATGAACTTGTATGGCATAATTTAAGAGCAGCTAATACATACATACATACGTGTGTGTGTGTGTGTGTGCGCGCGCGCGCAGTATTCAGCAGTGTTAGAAACTGGAACTAGGTGCCATTTCCCCCCACTTTATATTTTAAAGAAAAAAAACTCAAAGTGGTTTACAACACATTAAAACTTCAAATAAAACTTCAAATAAAACACTCCAGAATAAAACAAATTCAAACTTCAAGAAAAATATTTCAGATCCTTCTCAAAGTAATAGTTTGCTCTCCCCGCATTTATTCAACTACTTAATTTATAGAGCTGCTCCATAGCAGAAATACTCTAGGAAGCCAGTGTGGTGTAGTGGTAAGTGTCAGACTAGAACCTGGGAGATCAGGGTTCAGATCCCCGCTCAGTCATGAAGCTCATTGGGTTACCTTGGACCAGTCACTGCCTCTTAACCTACCTTTTGGTTAATGCAAGAAGTTAAGGAAGAAATGCTTAAATGTGGCATGAACTTAACCTATCAGATTCATGGGTAAAGTATGTTGTGATGCCTTCGAAAAGGGCTAGATATATTTATGAAAATTGAGTCATTATAAACTGATCAAATGGAGCCCCTATCTACAGAAACAGATGTTGTGGGACAACCACCTTACTTGGTTAGTGTGTTGGACTAGAACAGGCATGGCTAAACTTGGCCCTCCAGCTGTTTTGGGACTTACAACTACCATCATCCCTGACTAACATGACCAGTGGTCAGGGATGATGGGAATTGTAGTCTCAAAACATCTGGAGGGCCAAGTTTGGCCATTCCTGGACTAGAACAAGGGAGGTGCACTGGCTGACCTTGGCCAGTTGCTAACTCACTATCTCAGCTTAGTCTATCTCATAGGGTTGTGTGAAGATACAAGTTGGAAACCGTGCCAGTGGCAGGTTTACAAGGGCCCTAGGGCAAGACCTCTCCCTCTGTGGGTCTGTTTCCTCTACCCATTATCATTAGATGCTCTGTGTCGTCCTTGTCATAGCTATCATCTGCTTGCATGCCAGGCAGAGAGCCAGTGGCAAGTACTGCTCCTCACCACCATCTGGGCTAGAGTGAGATGCAGAGAAGTGGGTGGGACATGCAGGTTGCAATGGTGAAGAGGAGGAGCAGGTTGTCTGTGGCCCCTTTTGGGATGTGGGCCCTTGGCAGATTCCCATTCAGGCAGGTCCTTGAGTAGAAAGAATTACACTGGCCTTGGAAGAAAGGTAGAATGTAAACAGAGTAAATAAGAGCATTTGGTTGATCTATGATAGAGTTGATATGATATATTGCATGGGCCTTTGCAGTGCCGCAGCCTTCCTTCAGGGTGTTCTGGACCAAGATTCCCAGTAAGAAGTGCCAATGGTCATGGATAATGGGAGTTGAAGTCAAAACAATTGGAATGCACCTGGTTGGGGGAAGGTTACTGTACTACACTAAATTTAAGTGGTGATGAAGCTCCTGAACTGATTAAGAGAGCAAGAGTCTTTTGACACAGTGTGCCTAAAACTTCAAAGTCGATCTTGTCGTGCCACATATCCAAGAGCCAAAAAAATAAAACCTTTCTGTTCTCTCTAGAAAAAACATTGCAAGACCATTTGAAGATCAAACCTCGCTGGTAAGTATACAAAACTTATATGTCCAATCGGAACAAATGTGCTTTCTTCATTGCATGGCTCTAAACAACAAAATAAAGATGGATTCAGAGGAGACTGATAAGCTGTGCTTGTATATGGATCCACTTCATTTTGGTTTTCGTAAAACAAACACTGCAATCTATTTTTCCTGTCACAGCAATTCTCTTAACAGTAATTCTTGGCTTCTAGGCAGAACTTGTTGAGGAGGAGACAGAGGATCCTTTATGTTTAAATTCATCAATAGCTGTGTTTGATTCTGAAATATTCAAATAAGCAGCTTCCATTCTGTATTGTGACTTGGGAAACATGACCTATTGTGAGAAGTTTTTGAAATGAGAATATTGTTTCCATAGAGTCAACCTGAATGAGGGCTGCATGGTATGCTCAAGGCAATTATGGGTAAAACAGGAGCAATCTGCAACTCCATTCTGTTTTATACCTTGCTCTATCTCAAAAACTCAGGCAGATAGCAAACATTCACCCAAGCTAAGTTGAATATCTGGGAATTTCCCTAACCTTTTCAACATAAAGTCATTAGGTTAGTGTTACCAAATGAAAGCTTTAATGGGAAACCCCGTTCTCATTTCGCAGCTGGTGTTCATTGGGTATTGTTTATGCATTTAGACATGATTCTGGAGGATCTGGAT
Organism: Podarcis erhardii; assembly: GCF_964252035.2. Classification (NCBI taxonomy): domain Eukaryota; kingdom Metazoa; phylum Chordata; class Lepidosauria; order Squamata; family Lacertidae; genus Podarcis; species Podarcis erhardii. The sequence continues at coordinate 52,276,575 of NC_138507.1, forward strand.
TTGGAATGTGAATGTAGTCTCTTATCTGAAAAATGCAAATAACTTTAAAATGAATGTTTATAGTGCATGTTAGGTTTCTTAATAGATGAAGAACATGTGTGATTGATTTCACATTTATTTATTTTTTAAATTAAACCTCACGCCCTTTTAATCCAAAGTTCTAGGATCCAAAGTGCCCCAGACAGTGTTTTGCACAAGGGGTGTGTATGTGGCTTTTCAGCTCCCCCATTTCAGAAGCACACCCTCCCCCATGCAAAACCCGGATTCTTCCAGATCACTATCATCAACTTTCATCAGCCCCAGGCAGCATTGCCAGTAGTCAGGGGTGTGATGGGTGTTGTAGTCCAGCAGCATCTGGAGGGCCACAGTTTCCTCACACTTGCAATAAGGCATGAGAGCTTGTGGCTGGAAAGAAAAGTTTGTAACCTCACCTTGTGGGTGAGAGAGTGTCTTGCATGTGAATTACAGAAGCAGTCTGTACAAGCAGGCTGTTTAAGAATCCTAAGAGCAAACCTAACTGGATGCACACACTGGGTTTTCTGGATTGCCACCCATGTCTCTCCTGCAGACTTTAAATAAAATGTTATAATATTCCAACAAGGCCAGTTAGGTTTGATCTTGAGATAAGCAGCTAGTTGAGTTTCCTCCTTTGGCAGGATTTTAAAGTTGCTCAGGAGCAGAACATTCTTCCGAGGGATTGGCATTCAGCACTGCAATGTGCTTTTTATGTTGCACTTTGCAAAACCTTCAACTGACGTCTTTTATTAACAGGAATTTTTTTCCAAGAAATCTGACTGTTCTTTGTTCCTGTTTGGATCACATAACAAGAAGAGGCCTAATAATCTGATAATAGGTAAAGTTGTTTCTTTTTTGTGAGTTGGAATAGATTACCAACAAAATCTAGCTAACATGAGAATAAAAAGATCAGTGCTCTTCTGCTACTTTGACCTCCTTTTTTTACAAACAAGTTTGGAGGAAAGTAACAGCAGTGTGCTTGAAAGATTCGAAGCAGAATTAGGCTTTTTCCTGTTACATAATTTGAAAGCTAGTCTGCTTTTGTAGAGATGTTGGTAGGAGAGCTCTTGGTTCCTCTGTAACTTCACTATCCTTTTTCCATGTTGATCCTACACATGGAGAGGAAGTGGGATTGGCTCTTTCCCCCTAAGTTTTATGCATGCAACAGAAGACAAGAATGGGCTGTGGGGTCTGTATTTTCAAGCAGGAACTCTTGCACAGCCACCACGCATGTTGAATCCTTGCCTTCCACCAAATGCTTGCAGGTTAGGGGAAGGGCCAGCAGAGGGCATGAGTGAGGCACTGTCACAGCCAACTCTGTGAATTCAGCCAGCGCATGTTAAAGAAAATGAGGATAGAAATTTTGGTGCACTGATTTGGTTGTGACAAGAAGAGCTGTCACAGTTTGTTTAGCACTTCTGATTTGTGCAATACTTTCTACAGTTCATTGCCTTCATCCGCATAAATATTTTGTTGGGGAGCAGAACTAGTGGCCAAGGCTATGCAGCGAGTTGGTGGCAGAGGTGATGGAAGTCTTAACTTACTGGATTTTCCAACATGCTGAGACGCCTCTCTCAAAGGAGAAGAATGCAGAGTCTGAAATGTATATCGTTTATGAAGACAAGGTTGCCGGTTACTCACAAATAATAATAATAATTTATTATTTGTACCCCGCCCATCTGGCTGGGTTTCCCCAGCCACTCTGGGCGGCTTCCACAAAGACCAAAAATACACTAAGATGTCACACATTAAAAACTTCCCTGAACAGGGCTGCCTTCAGAAATGGTTAATCGTTACCTGGCAGTACTTACATCCATATAACTTGTGGTGTTTAAATATGTACACTGTAATCCTATTGTGCATCTGTCTTTGTGCTGACTATACCTATTCAAGGAGAAGATTTGAACCACTTTCTTTTCTTTGGCAGGTCGCATGTATGATTATCATGTTCTGGATATGGTTGAACTGGGTATTGAGAAGTTTGTAGCTCTCAGAGATATCAAGGTAAGATGCTGTAAAACCAGTAGCTTATCAGTTGCTTACCAAATGGATTGGTGGCTACATATCCTTAAAATGAGGAGTGATGTGGAGAAGTACACCCAAACTATGTATTAGGCATTATTCATTCATTTATTTAAAACATACCTATATTTCCCTTCAGTTCAAAATTTCTAGGACTAAAAAAAGGCAATAAAAACAGTTAAAGTGCTCACTGAAAAGAATGACGGAAGCAGGGGAGGGGTGGTTCAGCTTAGGTTAAAAGTCATGGAAAATACAAATGCCTTTGCCTACTGCCTAAATGGATACAGTGGTGCCCCGCAAGACGAATGCCTCGCTAAACGAAAAACCCGCAAGACGAAAGGGTTTTCCGATTTTTAGCGGCTTCGCAAGACGAATTTCCCTATGGGCTTGCTTCGCAAGACGAAAGCCCATAGGGAAATCTTCGGGGACAGCGGGGAAGCGCAGCGCGCCTTCTCCTCTGTTACTGGACCTGTCCTGAAGGCTTGCGGTGGGAGGAGGGTTTTTTCTCCCCACCGCCAACATTCAGAACAGCATTCTGAATGTTGGCGGTGGGGAGGAAAGCCCTCCTCCCACCGCAAGCCTTCAGGACAGGTCCGGGAACAGAGGGGAAGGCGGCAGCGCTTCTCCTCTGTTCCCGGACCTGTCTTGAAGACTTGCGGTTGGAGGAAGGTTTTCCTCCCCACCGCCAACATTCAGAAGGCTGTTCTGAAGGCTGGCGGTGGGAAGAAAAGCCCTTCTCCCCCGCCAGCCTTCAGAAGAGTTCTCCGCAGGGCTCTCCAAGCTGTTGGAGCGGCCTGCTGCCCCTATCCGCAGCTTGGAGAGCCCTGTGGGGAAGTCCTGCAGGGCTCCCCAAGCTGCGAATGTCTGCCCCGCGCGAGGGGTGCTCTGAAGCAGAGCGCCCCTCGTGCGGGGCAGCAGCCTGCTATCCGCAGCTTGGAGAGCCCTGCGGGGAAGTCCTGCAGGGCTCCCCAAGCTGCGAATGTCTGCCCCGCGCGAGGGGTGCTCTGAAGCAGAGCGCCCCTCGTGCGGGGCAGCAGCCTGCTATCCGCAGCTTGGAGAGCCCTGCGGGGAAGTCCTGCAGGGCTCCCCAAGCTGCGAATGTCTGCCCCACGTGAGGGGCGCTCTGCTATTCGCAGCCTAGGCAGCCCTGCAGGAACTCTTCTGAAGGCTGGCGGCGGGAGAAGGGCTTTTCTTCCCACCGCCAGCCTTCAGAAGGCTGTTCTGAAGGCTGGCGGTGGGGAGAAAAGTTCTTCTCCCCCCGCCAGCCCTCAGAAGAGGTCCGGGGACAGACTGTCCCCGGACCTGGTCTGAAGGCGGTCTCCCTAGGAACGCATTAATTGATTTTCAATGCATTCCTATGGGAAACCGTGCTTCGCAAGACGAAAAACTCGCAAGAAGAAAAAACTTGCGGAACGAATTAATTTCGTCTTGCGAGGCACCACTGTATTTAACCTATCGTTTATGCTGTATGGTTTGTAGATAGTATAGGAATATGAAATTCCTTTTAGTGAGCTCTTGTCACAGACTCTTGTGGCCCTCTAGATGTTACGGGCCTACAATTCTCATCGCCCCTGACTTGGCCATGCTGACTGGGACAGATGGCAGTTGGAGTCCAGCAACATTGGGAAGGCCACAAGTTCCCCGCCCCTGACTTAATACCTAGACCTGGCGAGGCTTCTCCGTGTGAAATGCTATCAGGCAGTCAGCACAGATTAAGCCAACTAAAATATTTGTACCTTACGATAGCTATGTTTCCCTCTTGCTTGCATTGGGATTTTGTGTACTTTTTATCACTTATTTCATTGGCAGTTTTCTGAGGTGTTGCTTCTTCTCCCACTGCAACCCTTCACTTTCTAATCTTCTGATTCATTTATTTTTTAAAAAAACAAAATTAATAGAACAGCAAGTGCCCTGAAGGGACAAAACCTATGTTGATATTTGCTGGTGATGCTTTCGACATCAGTGAAGAACACAGGAGATTAAAAAGCCTTCTAATTGGTAAGTATTCTTAGTTTGCATTTTTTGTGCAGCAGAGTAGGAACTCTTGCAGTGCTGAGTCATGGAAATTTTCATATTTGGGATTTAGCCATCTGTTGGGAGTACTAAAATGTGAAAGGTTGCGGTGATTTATGTTGTTTTGTAAAGTTATGTTGAAGTTTTATCTTTCGGTCAGTAACCCAGGCGGTTTTGTGGTCATCTGTTCTTTTTTTGCAGCAGGGGGTGGGGTGGGAGAACATTGAGAATTGTCCTCCTGTGAAGAAATGAATCTGTAAGCTGAAATAGTTGCAACCTAAGTTAAAAATCAAGACCCAGTGGATTGCCTGGGAACACCTGATGCATTACAGAAGCTCAGTGAGTGTGGACTTGCTCAGGACTGTGGCTAGGAAGGCCCTGAAAGCCCTGTGTGTGTGCGCGCCCCCCCCCCTCTCTCTCTCTCTGTGTGTGTGTGTGTAGAATCCTTGGCAGATGGAAATCAAGCCTGCAAATATAACTTCAAATTCGTAGGTTTTCAAAGTCATATTGGAAGTCAGTATGATATCTAAACCCCATCACTGGTTACTACTGCCCAGTTGCCCAGTTCTTATGTCAGAAGAGAGCGACTGGATGATCAGGGAGATACAGTGGTACCTCAGGTTACAAACGCTTTGGGTTACAAACTCTGCTAACCCAGAAGTAGTACCTCAGGTTGAGAACTTTGCCCCAGGATGAGAATGGAAATTGTGCAGCGGCAACAGGAGGCCCCATTAGTGAAAGCATTCCTCAGGTTAAGAACGGTTTTGGGTTAAGAACGGACCTCCGGAACGAATTAAGTTCGTAACCCAAGGTACCACTGTATTCCAAGTCAGATGGGGGGGTCCTCCTTTTTTAGATAGAATAAAATTGGAATGGGTAATTTGTGTTTGTTTCCCTGTAGGCATTAAAATATCGAATTAAAATATTGTTGCCTAAAGCCAGTCACATTTAAAATCTTGCTTCCTATGAACATACCTCATTTCTAGCCCTGGGAATTAAAAAAACAACAACCGTAGAATATCTTCTCCTTGTGGAAGAAGTGAACAACCTGTGCAAAGTGAGTGAGATAGTTTTCTCTCCCTCTCTTTATATCTGTACAGTTCTTTCTCTCGCCCTCTTTTTCAGCCCTTCCATTCTTCCCTCTCACCTGGCTTTCAGCGTTTTGTTTCTCTTGTCAGTCAGCATTCTTTGGCTCTTCAGTCCCTGCTGGGCTGTTTTGGGGAGTTCCATTAGGTTGTTTTTCTTCTTAAAGGCTTTGTGTGTACTTGGCAACCTTAGAATTAGCTAGAATCTGCTTATACCTCCCTCATGTGATTACGCAGTACAGTTTTGGCTGCAAAATTTTGCGAGCAGGAGAAGATTAATTGACTATGTAAAGGCAAAAGAATATGAGGAGCAAGAAGTTTCCCATGAAATCATAAAGGAGTAGACTGGATTTTCTACAGTTTGACCTAAGTGGAACTGTTATTTATCTGACTGGTGAAAAATAAACATTTTGCTTTGGATTTCAGCTAAAAGTAAATGGCTTTTAAAAAGCCACTGCCCTTGTAAATATCATATTCTGCTTTTAGCCCACAGGGAATATCAAGCATCAAATAAACTCTTACCAAAGCTATGTGACCACATCAGTGTTCTTGGTAAACAACTAGGTTTCTGTTGACTTGCGAGCCATTGGCCGGTTGTGGAGTTTGCCCATTTGAGTCATGTGACATTGCTGCTGAGGGAGCACAGGGGTTGGGAAAATGAGGTCATAAGTGTTATGCTAGAACAGGAAAATTCTCCTGGCCCCTTTAAATCTTTTTTTAGGGCATGTGTGCTAGTTATACATGTGACATGGCTACAGTTTCCAGAAGCATATTGAATTTGAGACAGTTTTCTGACACTCCCCCTCTTCCTACTTTAAATAAAAGCATTGCATTCTGACAGATTGTAAATCAGTTTTGTGTGAGAATTAGTTCCTCTCCTGTGACAGCACTGATTCATTAATCTGTTGACATATTCTGAATGATATCAATCAGGAGCAAGATGAGGAATAGTTGAGCACAACCAAGAGAGATGTCACTCAAAGGAATATTACTGGGTTCTGAGGTGAAGTCAAATGAAGTGAGTCCAAGAGTATCTCTTCTGCTGTCGATGTGCAGGTTCCTCCTCTTCCCCACCTGGATAGAGAGTCCATCAGACAGACACCAGCCACCTGTTCTGGATCAAGGGACCCCCATCCATTTGGTGTAGCGTGTTCAGATTTGAAGCACCACATGTGCAACCCTAGGCACTAGAGCAGTGTTTCCCAAACTTAGGTCTCCAGCTGTTTTTGGACTAATTCTGGTCATCCCTGACCATTTGTCTTGCTAGCTAGGGATGATGTGAGTTGAATTCAAAAACAGCTGGAGACCCAAGTTTGGGAAACACTACACTACAAACAGAATTAAACGGCTCAGGATTGCAACACCTCAAGGACCACCTCTCTCCATATGAACCTGCCCGGACTCTACAATCATAATCTGAGGTCCTTATTTGTGTGCCTACTTCACGAGAGGCCTGGAGGGTAGCAACACAAGAATGGGTCGTCTCTGCAGTGGCTCCCCATTTGTGGAATGCTCTTCCCAGAGAGACTCACCTGGTGCCTTCATTATACACCTTTAGGTGCCAGGCAAAAATGTTCCCCCTTGTCCAAGCCTTTGGGTAATTAACATCCTATACTCTTTTAAATGGAGGGACACGGGTGGCACCGTGGTCTAAACCACTGAGCCTAGGGCTTGCCAATCAGAAGGTTGGCGGTTCGAATCCCCATGATGGGGTGAGCTCCTGTTGTTCGGTCCCTGCTCCTGCCAACCTAGTAGTTTGAAAGCATGTCAAGTGCAAGTAGATAAATCGGTACCGCTCCGGTGGGAAGGTAAACAGCGTTTCCGTGCGCTGCTCTGTTTTGCCAGAAGCGGCTTAGTCATGTTGGCCACATGACCCAGAAGCTTGTCTGTGGACAAACATCGGCTCCCTTGGCCAGTAAAGCGAGATGAGCGCCGCAACCCCAGAGTCGTTCATGACTGGACTTAACTGTCAGGGGTTCTTTACCTTTACTCTTTTAAATGTGTTTGCAGGACGGGATGGGGTGGGTGGGAGGTTATTGATTGGAGGGGGGTTGGTTCTTGTTTTTATTGTATATTTTGTGTTTTTCTCTTATATTCTTATGTTGTGAACTGCCCTGAGATCTATGGATGAAGGGCAGTATATAAATTAATAAATAAAATAACCCTTTTGAATAGGAATTGCATTATTTCACACAACCTTTTTATATTCAAACATAACTGCATTTTCTGCATATGTGAAACTGCTCAGTTTAATCAAAGGTGTCGACCAATATGCTCTTTCAATGTGCGTAACTTCTAAGTTTTAGCAATATTGCTGGTTATAGCTCACAGACGGTTGGTTTTTGAAGAGCACGAATTGTTAAGAAAGCAAAAGGGGAAGAAACTGGCAAGAACTTGGAGAATAATGTAATAGAACAAAAAGAATTTTCTGAAACTTAACACCTTTATGTGGATTTTGATTTAGCAGTGTTCCTGTTGCTATAGAACTTTGGACTAGTGCCAGTTTAAAGATTGGATGCCAAAAACATAGGAAAATAATATTTCAAAAGCTACCCACATAGAACATCAGTCATGGGCAGAGAAAGTTTGACATTGAAATGTCAAGAAAATATTTTCTCATTTCTTCAGTAAGAAATCTGGTATTTCAAAAGGATACATGTGAAAACGTATTAAACTGATCACTGGTATATTTGCACTTCATGCTTTTGGTTTGGCTGAAATAACCAAGGAAATGACACTGAGAAAAATACAGTTGACTCTGGAAGCTAGAAGAGAACGGAACATTTAGCACTATGCTACTTTTTAATTTGCAGTACTGATACTTGTTTTTGTTAACATGCCTTGTACTCTGCTTCAAGGCCACGTTCTTTCTGTGTTCCTGGCTGAGAGTATAGTTCAAATCCTTCTCTCACAAGCTAAATGCGGCCTCAGAAGAGTGTTATGGTCTATTCCAGTTGAACGGTTATGCATACATCCCAGCACAGGTGACTTTGTTCTAATGTGTTGCTACTGAACAGTACTATGCAAAATTGTTAAGGGCCATTTGAAAATAAACTGGGCATACCTGTCCTGCATAATTTCAGAAGTTGTTGGTTCAGGGTTGCTAATCTGAACTAGCAGCCCTTATTTGTACGGATAAGAAATTGCAGAATGTTCAAGTCGTGCTCTCTACATTGAGTTTATGGCTCTTGGGTTGGCAGGGAATGCTGCATTCTAAGCATCCTCTTCATGTCCCCAACTCTAGTCACATTTTGTTTATATTAATTCAAAGATCTTGTTTTAATTGTATCTTCTCTCCTCACCCTCTAAAAAGAAGTTAATATTCCTAAAAGAGGGATAGTCGGTGTAACTTATACAGTCCACATCAGCCCCAACCATCATGGTCAAGTATGATGGTAACTATAATCCAGTAAAATCTGGAGGACATCACATTGTCTCTCCTTGTCCTGAAACAAGCTGGACTTGAGGTTCAAATGGAGAGTCGTCTTAAAATGTACATATTGATGGTTGTTGGAGGAACTCAGTGCTCAATAGGAGATTTCATTTACAGTGGGTTTTACATCTTTGATATACCTTGAAAATGAGCACATACAGATGGTGCCCTAGGTTAGGTTGGGAAAACGCCTCCAATTTAACATTTTGAATCTCTTGTTTACGGTGCATAGATAGATCTGTGTAGTGATTATGTTTGTCCTTGGTATCAACAAGTGTAGACCAGAGATATCTTACTTGTGCTTTCCCCCCCTCATCCCTAAGTGTCAAGGAGGTGTGAGCATTACAGTAGCAATTTTGTTAACATCTTCTGATCATAATGACTGTATAAAAATAATAAAATAGCTTTTGTTTTTCTGTTAAGTTTTACCATGTTTGATATCATTACGTAGACCCAAATATCTGGAATAATGTTTCATTTCATTTAACTTGCACTATTAATAACCGAAATGCGTCAAGGCTGGGAGGCAATTCTCCAATTTGGTTGTTATAATTAGTGCCAAACATAGGGGGTGGGGGAAGTACTGTTAATCAGCCACTGCTAACTCTTATTTTCCATAACGCATAATCTCTTGCAACCTCAAAATTGTCCACTAGTTTCAGCTGTTTGGTGTGTCTGTGTGTGTGTGTGTGTGTGTGTGAGAGAGAGAGAGAGAGAGAGAGAGAGAGAGAGAGAGAGAGAGAATATATCAATCTATTTTGAAGTGAGGTGTTGTTTTCTGTTCTTTCAGTCCTAATTTTCACAAACATTGAAATATGTGGAAAACCACTGTTTTAAAGATAAAGGTCTCTAAAAGTGTATGGCTATTTTGAATCCTCCTGTTTTGATTGTTGCATGTGCACTGTTTGACCTGAACTGTTTTGGCCTAGTGGCTCTTAAAAAAAAATATTTCTCTTGTGCCAGAATATTTTGCTGGTTGACAGAATTACACATCTGGCTGCAAGTGGCGATTCTATTTGCAGATCCCTGATCTTGTTTCTTTTGGCTGTCTAGAAATGGCTCTTGCTCTTTTCCCTCTTTCAGATTTTTTCAGAGGGCCTGTTGTGCCCAGCATTCGCCTGGCAGGCTTAGAACACGTTCTTCACTTCACAGCCATTGATGAAAAAGTCTATATGAGAAGTTACAAGTAAGTCTCTCATTGCGGATTTCTTGCTCTAATATGCAATACTAACATGCTTCCTAAGAATTAGATTGTGTGAAGTGCTTTGTAGGATTGAGTTAGAGCAGGCATAGGCAAACTCTGGCCCTCCACATGTTTGGGACTACAATTCCCATCATCCCTGACCACTAGTCCTTTTAGCTAGGGCTGTTGGGAATTGTAGTCCCAAACATCTGGAGGGCTGGAGTTCACCTATGCCTGAGTTAGAGTTATAGAATCAGATTTTGAAAGCCTGTAACTTCCACACATTTAACTTGTGCGCATTCAGCTTTATGCGTGTGGCTATATGGGGGCGGGGGAGAGAGAATGGGGACAGAGTGAGAAAAATGACTTTTGGCAATGCCACCTACCATTGAGCCCAATGTGTTTTGGCTATAAGCTTTCGGTGTGATCCTTGGAATGTAACCCTTGCGTAAGTTGCGGGCTTGCTGTATATCAAAGTGAAGGTGCCTAGTTATAATTTCCCAAAATTATCAAACAACATGAACAGATTCACTGCATGCTATCATACTGGAGCCAGGTGGTTAGTGCCTCCTAGAGGTTAAGGCAGGAATGACATATTTTATAAACCTTTAAAAAATAATTTCCATCATGTTCTGCTCAAACTCTTCAGCTTCCAAATTAGTTAGGAATATGAGAAGTTGCCTTTGTACCAAGTCAGACCCAGTGGTCCTACCAGCTCAGTATTGTCTGGCAAGCAGCTCTCCAGGGTTTCAATAGAGAGTCTTTCCCAGTATTACTTGGAAATGCTGGGACTTGAACCCAGAACCCTCTGCATGCAAACCAGATGCTCAGCTATTGAGCTATGGAATATATAGTAAAAACAAAACAGCTAAACATTTGTGTAAAAATTCTACCTGTGATTGGAAAATGTGACAGTGAATGTTTTTTTTAAAAAATAAATAAATTAAGGAATGATCATACTACTAATTGATTCACCTCCAAACTAAATGACATTTAAATATATGTACTTGCTTGTAAATCTGTATGACATTCATTCTAGGGAAGCATATTTTAAGAGCAGAGCTTTAAGTTTGTGGCAGACAAGTATAACCTTGGTGTACTTTAGCACTGCAAAGTAAACAATAGCTTGCCCCAACACAGAAAAAGCAGTGCTAAATGCAGTGCAAATGGGGCCAACACATGTTGTGTCCTGCAAATAGTGATTTGCCTGTGGGAATAGCTGGTTGGAGAGGGCCACTCTTGTGCCCTTAAGGATGCATGTCATGGAACAAGGTGGTCCCAGTATTTCTGTCCACCTTAGTCCTTCCCCCAAAGTCTGTTGTTCAGCATTCATGCCCTGTGTTTTTGCTTTACTTAACATTTGCACACCAGCATTACTGAACCAGTCAATGGCATCAGGTTCAAATAGGGTAGGATTTGGTTGCTAATGAGTCATGCTCATTCTTCTCAGAAAAAAAGAGCATGTGTGCGATAGTTTCTCTCTTATTGGAAGTAAGCTTCCAGCCTGCACAAAACTCTGCAGCCTTACTGAGAAAAGCACATCGTCCAGTCATGTTGGTATTGCATCACTGTGGAATGCAAGTGAGGGGGAGGTTGATTGTTGCAAGGCATCTGTTAAACATGTCAGATGAGAAGGCAACTTGTTCTTATCTTTTTAAGAGTACTGTTGAAAAAATCTGGTTGCAAAATACCAAGGATTGAACTTGAAGACATGGGGCCATCGCTAGATTTGGTGATGAGGAGGACCCATTTGGCCTCAGATGATCTTTACAAGTTATCTCTAAGACAGCCCAAAGCTCTCAAGGTATGTTGGCACATCTTTACACCCCTGAAAGCTTTTCCATAAGAAAAGAGATATGTAGATTTCTTGTCTTCAATGTTTACCTTTTATGTAATCAGCAATTTGTTGTCTGTTTCCATGTTCTATTACATCATCCATTAAGCTTTGTCCTGTTTTTCCTATGATCTTTAGTAGGTTTTTAAAAGATTCCTTGACATCAGGCATGTTTTGAATCTGCATACCACTGTTAGGTCTCTAATTTAATTGGAATTATTTGGATGCGGCCTTAATTTGGAAGGTCACTGCTGCTAGTAATTCATATTGTCACTAGTGCTCTGTTAAATAGCTGTCTCTTCCTGTAACTCCCAAATCACTGCTTCTGGAGTTTTCTGCCAAATGAAACCTTATGCCTGAATGGAGTTTTAGGGGGTGGCTCTTCTAAGTTAGTAGTTTGTGAGTTGCATCCAATCTTGGTTTTTGTCCTTAAATGCAACTGTTTTGAAATGTAACAAGGGATGGTGGCATTATACAAATGCTAGATGTCAGTCTAGAGAAACTGTAATGCTTTCTTATTTTCCAGCCAAAGAAGAAGAAAAATATTTCCCATGATGTCTTTGGTACAAAATATGGACGGATCCACATGCAGAAACAGGATCTGGAAAAATTGCAGACCAGGAAAATGAAGGGTTTAAAGAAGAGGCCAGCTGAAAAGAAGACTGAAGATGGAAAGAATCCAAAGAAAGTAAAGTTAGAATGATAGGCTGCATCTGGACTGAGCACTTGAGCTGGCTGCTCCTTTGATTTATTCATTTAAATGCCATATACTTCTGAAATTTATTTTGAATGGGTTTTCAGGCAAAACTACTTGGTTGTTCCTGGAAGGCAGGGATGTTTTAAAGGGAGGAAATGAATATATATTGCTTAATTTTTGGGCAAGTTTCTTCTGATAACCACTTGAAACAGATACTGCCAGCCATTGCTTCCAGCAGTGGCTTCCAGCCATTCAGGATGACTTGTTCTACTCTTCATTCTCTTCCCAGCCCCTGTTGCCATAAAGTTTTCAGAATATGGCATTTATGTTTGTGCTTTTAAAGACATTATCATCACAGACATGAGCAGAAATACATCTGTACTCTGGATTTTTTAAAAATAAACATATTTGGATATTCATCACTGGGAAAGCCATTACCTAGTTCTGGGGGGATGTGTGTGTGTGTGTGTTGTTTAGAGCATCAGCAAATTGGCTTATGGCTGTTATATTGAACTACAAAATTCTGTCTATATAAACAAAGAATTCCAGGTTGTTTTGACCTTTTCATCCTATCCTTGGATTTTCCCCTAATCAGGCTGTGCTTTGTCTACCCTTGCTATTGCTTACATGATAAGCTAGCCTGGGTTGGAAAAGAATAAAATGCAGAGCCCAGTATTTATACCAAGAACTTTTCTCTTTCAACTTTTTTTTTAAGCAATAAACAAATTAATAATAATTTAATGTTTGAATTTGAGGGGTTGGAAGACTATTGTAACTGCAATATTTCATTTGACTTCTATGGTTTCTTACTGGGATAGTGTTGTTTTTCCAGTTCTGTTGGAACAGTTAGCATCTGAAAAGCAGACATAGTTCACAGGTTTCCCTACTATGGTGAAATGCATTTCTATTTAAACTACAGGAATTGTTTCTAAATAGCCAAGGATGTCAAACTGTCTTACATGCTTCTCAACAAGATGGAAATGTACAGTTTTGATTTACTTCCATTCCTTAAACTAATTGCAGAGGTGTTGCAGCTTCGGTCTTAAAACTTGGGTTATGAAACAAGTTGGCACTTTCTGTCAGTTTCCCAACCTTCTATAAATCTCACTCCTGAGGCTTCTCTTTTAGGATACCAGACCAGCGGATCACCGCACCCCTCTAACTGGTTTGGGATTACTCTTCTCTCTCCAGAAGATCTATCCCTTCTCACTGAATGGAGACCCAAGTAGAGTCTTCCTTCATCACTCCCGCTTCTCCTTTCTCAAATTCAGCTTCCTAGTTCTCATTTGTCTGTATGCTCTTAGAAGACACCAGCCCCTGTCTGTTAAACTAACACTCAGCTCAAACACTTCCTTCTCTGGCTGAAAATCTTCCCTCAGGGCGAATTACACACAGCTCAGAGGCTATACTCCTAACCAGCTGAACACCAGGGACCCAACTCTCAACTGCTTCTCCCCCCTCCCAAAATGCTGTCTCTGCCCCCTCTGGCTAGCTGTACCTGCAGCCAATCAGAGTGAGGTTTCCAGGCCAGCACTCTGCAAACTTCCAGACTCTGGCCTACTTGAGCTTTCTGTCACACCAGCCTTTCCTCTGAGGAGCTCAAGGTGACATACATGCTTCTCTCTTCCACCATTTTATCTCCACATCATAGGGTGGTTAGGCTGGAAGGCAAAGGCTGGCCCAAGGTTACTGGGTGATTTTAGGGGATATAGGGAGGCTGCAAAGGGAAGAAAAGGTCCTGTTCTACAAGTGGATGTCCACTCACACTACATTCGAAGCCACCAATATGAATTAGCACATGTAAATATTATGCAGATCTTTGTCTTTGTTCTGGTGTTCTGTGTTGAGATGCTTTCTTCCTAAAGCTAGGTGATCTTCTCAAATGAAGGGTAGTAAACATCTTGGGAGAATAGATATTGGCTCCTTTAAACTTTAGCGGCCTGTAGCAGCTATGTCACTTTTGGTATTTTGCAGGTGAAGTACTAGCAGCGCTTAATACAAAATTTGAAAGTACAATTAACTGTTTTTTAAAAAATAAAAAAGACCAGTTGAGCATCTCAGTCAGCCGTGCAGCTTTTCACATAATATTTCTTGCTTGTAGTACTTCAATTATCTAATTTCCGTACATATAATACCAAAAAAAAAAAAATCCCTAAGGCACATCAATTAAACTCCTGGTGTGCTAATAAAACAGTAATAAGCTTTTAATTTCTTTAAGTGCTCAAGTTGAAGTCTCATTAAAACTCGTTTTGCAACAGCAATAAATCATGGCAGGTTATTAGGTAGAATATTAAATAGCCTCACAGAAATGGGCTGTGGGAAGCCTTTCCTTTCAATATCTTAAAACTGAAAACTGGATCTTTTTAGCCATTTATATTTACTAAACCAAACGATATGGGGACTTAGCACCATGGATTTCAGTGGGAATTGTTCCTAAGGAATATGCATAGACAAACTTTTTCAGGCTCCTAACAAGGAACGGTAACAGCTTGCTTGCCCTTAGATTACAATGTTACAAGAGAGCGTCTTACTCTTTCTAACCTTGGTTCTGAAGGGGAAGGAAACCTAGAAAGCAACATGAACGTTGTCTTTTAAAATTTTCTCCAAATCTCTGAGCCTCCATGCCCTGAAGAATCTGACTTTTTATTGCTATTAAATACTGTATTTTTTGCTCTATAAGACTCACTTTTTCCCTCCTAAAAAGTAAGGGGAAATGTGTGTGCATCTTAGGGAGTGAATGCAGGCTGCGCAGCTATCCCAGAAGCCAGAACAGCAAGAGGGATTGCTGCTTTCACTGCGCAGCGATCCCTCTTGCTGTTCTGGCTTCTGAGATTCAGAATATTTTTTTTCTTGTTTTCCTCCTCCAAAAACTAGGTGCGTCTTATAGAGCGAAAAATGCGGTACTTTGATCATTAGCATGGGTTGAGCAGACTCATTGAAATGAATGGGCCTATGTTAGCCATGTTGATTAAATGGGTCTACCTTTATAGGGACTAATAGTGCCCTGACCCAAATTTTCTAAAAATGAAATATTGGATACCCTCATTTTTATAATATCTAACATCCTACAACATAACGTACAGTCCAGAACCTTGATGCACTTGTTTTTTATTTGTTAATTGTTTAAGGCATAGGAATGGGGGTGAATCTGGCTTGCATTTTAATGAGAACCTAATATAGGGGAAGGGCTATAGCCTATAGTGGTAGCCTATCTGTTTTATATGCAGAAAGCCCGGGCTCAACTCCCAACATCTCCACCTATGGTTGGGAGTGACCAGGGGCGCCGACTTATAAAAAATATTGGGGGGGGGGACGAGGGCCCATACCGACTTATAAAAAATATTGGGGGGGGCCCAAGACCTCCAAACCGCTGCTGCTGGGGGAACGAAAGGGGCGAGCCCCGGGCTGCCCCGACCTTAAGTGAACCTGTGAGGGCCCGCCCTTTGCGGCAGCCGATTGGCTGCCGCCGTGGGCGGTGAATATTAATGAGCTAGGGGGAATCCCCGCTTCTCGCGGGGCTGACGCCAGCCCCGCGAGATTGTTGATGGGTCGAGAGCCCGCAACCCCACCCCCTCTCTAGATCGGGAGTGGCTTTGTTTTAACTCATTACTGAATGTATTTTAAAAGGTAACTATTGTCAAACAAGGAAAATAAAAAATACCAACATAATTTTGTGATTTTACAAAGCATAATATAACTAATAATTTTCTTAAATTATTGGGGGGGCAGAGCCCCCCCAAACGAATTTTTGAGGGGGCTCGGGCCCCCTCAGGCCCCATGGAGTCGGCGCCTATGGGAGTGACAGCTGCATGAAACCTTAGAGTATTAATGCTGCACTGAGGCTGCACTGTTTTAGATAGATCATTGGCCTGACTGGCTATAAGGCATCTTCATATGTTCCTAATTCACTTTTTGCCAAAAAATATATACTTAAAACAAATAATAGGTATCCTTTGCACTCCTTCAAATTTTGAGATGTTCAAAAAATACTTATATTAGGAGAAAAGCACAGTAAAATGCTGCTGAATTTTCACGAGGATGGGGGGGGAAGACTGCAAAGTAATACAAAAATTTGACAAACTGAACTGGAAAAATGAGAAATTGAGGAAAACTGGAATAGTGGAATTTGTCCATTCTTACTAAGGCAGGATATTGCCAGTAACAATTCTTTAATTGTGTATTGCACTTCTTTGTGCTTAGGCTATGTTGAGTAGCAGCATAATATCAGAAACCATTCCAGCTTCCATTTGACAACAAGCCTTTGGACAAGTTTCCTCTTGTGGTGTGTATTATAGCAGGAATGATTTTTCTCCACTATTAAGTTTCTTGAATAGAGAGCTTTTACTTTGCTGGTGAAGTCACAAAGGGGACGCATGTGGGGATTATGAATAAGGCTTTATGAGCAGCGTTGAATGTGCTTGTTGAATGAACTAGAATAAAAGACTTGGACGTGCTTGTGATGAACTGGATTGTGCTTAGATTTCTCCTGGACACAATATGTTTAAGTTTGAATAATGATGTTGATTAGATATAAATATTTTTAATTTGTAAGCAGCTAAAATATTTGACTTTAATGCATTATCCTAAAGGAGGTGGCTTACACTTTCGTTTGGTTTATTTGCTTTTTAAGAAGTGAAGCAGCTGCAATGCTAAATGTTTCCTCCATCTACTTTGCTTATTGTGGGTGTGCTGTATGTTCATCACAACTCTTGACACTTTTGTATGTGTGAACCACAATGCAGTGGAGCAACTAGCAAATGGTTTATGTCTGAAAAAAATGCATTTCATTTGACAATTTTCATGCTAAACAAACTTCTGATGAAGCTCTATATAATTTATTCAGCGCTAGCTTTATCAGGCAATGTGACTGAAAGTTACAGAAAGGTTTTGTTGTTCTATGAACAGGGGAAGGGAAAAATAAATAGGGTAAACTTTTAACCTTAAATGCTAAATCAACAGAACTTGCAGTACTATTATGGTACAGCTTGGAATAGATTGAAAATAGAAAGAGCAGTGAGTCATCATTAAAGAGGAACTGCTGCTGCCCAGTGCAGAGTGAAGAAAGCTTAAATCCCAAATCTGAGGGTTTGATTTTGTCCAGGAAGTGTAGGCCTCAAATTTGATCTATGTCTTTGCCTTTCTATTGCTAGAACATAAAGACAATAGGACCAATTATATACAGAACATATTTTTTAAAGGTCTTCTTTCAGAGCTGGTGCTACTGGTGCAATTTAGCTAACTTAAGACACTGAAGTTACTAGTCTTACAGGGCACCCCTATTTTCTTCCTTTTCTAAGCCATTTAAAATTTCTAAGCCATTTAGAAAAGAAATAAAAACAATTTGAAAAATCAATAAAAATAATTGGCAATAAATAAATAAATAAATACAGGAATCCAGTTATACAGCATGCAGTTTCATGGATCAAGGAAGGCATGTGCAAAAACATATGTCTTTACAATGTCAAAAGCAAGTAATTGGAGATGCTTCATTTATGACAGACGGAAGAGCATTCCAAAGGCAATGGTGGAAAATCCTTATATTCCGAATTCTCCCTCCCTCCCTCGTTCATGATATTTTATAGGGTGCAGGGACACGAATAAATTTTGCCCAGATTATCTAATGGATCTTACAGATCTATGCAGGAGCAAGTGGTCCTTCAGGGCATGTGTATTACCGTATTTTTCGCTCTATAACACGCACCCGACCATAACACGCACGTAGTTTTTAGAGGAAAACAAGAAAAAAAAAATATTCTAAACGAAACAGTGGATGTATGATTTTTGTGGTTCATGCTGTGGCCACAGACATGTGATCTGACAGTGAGTTTGGAGTAGCCCAATGCAAAAATCCTGAGGATCCATGTGGATCCATGCTTTGTAACCACATTTTTGCACCACTGCGGCCCCAGGCAACAGTGGGTGTGTGATTTTTTTTTGGTGCAAGCTGTAGCCATGGACATGCTATGTGATCTGATGGTGAATTTGGGGTGACCCAGTGCAAAAATCCTGAGGATCCATGTGGATCCGTGCTTTGTAACCACGTTTTAAGTGGGGAGGGAAGGAAAAGCACTCAAGGGACAAGGAGCACGCGTGGGGTGTGTGGAGAAGGATGCTGCTAATAATGCAGAAGAGGGGTATAAGGGGAGAAGGCTCCTCTCCTCTCCCGCTTTGCTCCTTTAAAGAAGCAGGCTCTCTGTCCCTCTCTCCTCCCCACTCAGCGGCTCTTCTCCCACTTTGCTGTTTCAAAGCGAGCCACGGAGGAGGGAAGGAAGGGGAACCATTGATCCTCTGCTCACGACTGCAGCAGATCCCCCCCGCCACGCACAGACATTCCCCCTTACTTTCTAGGAGGAAAAAAGTGAGTGTTATGGTGCAAAAAATACGGTACTTAATTCAACGTGTGGTAAGCCAGCTTGGTTCATTCTGCTAAGTAGAACTCAGAACTTCTATCCAAATCCCACCCAAACATACCACTGGCTAGCTCCTACATCTCACTCATGTGAGCAATGTTTATTTTGTAAAGTGGGAACATAATACTAAAAAGTTTGCTTCCAAGGCAGCATCCTGTATATCAAAGGCCCTTCTAACGAAGCATCCTGATTCCAACAGAAGCCAGAACACAGAGCATGAAGGTAATGGACCTTCTTCCTGTTTGCAGTTATTTTCATCCCTCGTCCTCTGTGCTTCCTTGTTAACAATCCACCCTCTTCTGCAATGGTGGCAAACCTTTTTCATTACCTTCTGGGCAACCTTCCAAGTTGCCAGTGGGGGGCGAGGCCAGAGACAAAAGTGGGAGAAGTAACAAAGGTACATCTTAACTTTGATAGGCTAGTTTCTGCACACACCTCTCTCTAGCCTCTATCCAGACAACTAAGAGGGGTTATCAGAGTTCAAGGACACATTCTAGCTAGGAAAAAACAGTCAAGAAGGGCTGGCGAGAGGTGTGGCCTGGAGAGGATAAGTTACTGAGAAGGGGGTGTGGCCTTGGGAGAGGCTGAGAAGGGGTGTGGCCTGAGGGTCAGATACAGAGACCCAGAGGGCTGCATTTGGGCTCTGGCCTGAGGTTGGTATTGGAAGGACCACTTACAATTTACATCCGATCACACGTTTAACTTAGTTTGATACTAACCTAGTGACCTTCACTCCATCTTGTGTCAACAAGTTCTATAAGTTAATTAAGTGTTGCATGGAGGAGTACTTTCCCAAATCTTTTCATTTATTTTTTGTGTATTATGAGCTTGAAAGGCCTGGTTCACACACCGTGTTGAAGTGTAACATTAAATAAACTGTGGTTTAGCATGTGTGAACACCTGCCCCTTCCCCACTCTTGGAGCAAATACAGTGGTGCCCCGCAAGACGAATGCCTCGCAAGATGAAAAACCCGCTAGACAAAAGGGTTTTCCATTTTTCGAGACGCTTCGCAAGACGAATTTCCCTATGGGCTTGCTTCGCAAGACGAAAACGTCTTGCGAGTCTTGCAAGTTTTTTCCCTTTTTCTAAGCTGCTAAGCCGCTAATAGTGCTAAGCCGCTAATAGGGATGCGTCGCGAGACGAAAAAACCGCTAGACGAAGAGACTCGCGGAATGGATTATTTTCGTCTTGCAAGGCACCACTGTAAGCTGCCTGGGGAAGGGAAAACACCAGAGGCTGACTTCTTGTGATGGGCAAACTCAGACTCATGGTTTGTTCATCTCCAAACAAGCCATGAGCGGTAAACCAAGGTTCATGCTTGTTATGAGAGGAGGAGATGTTGGCAGCATTTGTCCAAATGAAGAGATGCCTCTTTGGACATTAACATTTTGTGTTATCTGGACCCTGATGCCCAGTACCCCACTTCCACGGAAGGGTGGGGGAAAACTCAAGTGGTCATTGTAGGATTATTTAACTTATTATTTGAGACTGCTTTTCCTGTGGTCTGTTTTCCAAAACCTTTGTGAAAGCACCTTTCTAGGATCATGCTTTTAAGTTGTTCAACTTTTCTGCTTTGAGCTCTTGAGATTTGAAATTTGAAGAAACAACACTGAGTGCTACTACTAATGTGCCACATCAATGTTACAGAATGGTTTGTTTGTTTGTTTGTTTCAAGGATGCTTGTCCCAAGCCAAGTAGTGCTGTTAATAGATCTAGTTTTGACTCGTTTGCTTCCTGTAGCCTTGCTTGCTCCTATAGTTTACAAGTATGAAGGATTCATGTGGCAAATCAGATTATTCCTGTGGGTCTTTGGTTGATGTGTAAGCAGTTCTGGATCCAGATTCATGATAAGCTTACTAATGCAAAGAGCTTAGTGGGATTTTGAAAAAGGATTAGACATTTATATGAATAATACAAATAGGAGCAGCTAGGACTCAGAATAACTTGGTGATGGGAATACACAGTATTGAAAGAGTGCAAAAGTGCCAATCTTACTGTGGAAATCTTCCTTAAATGTCTTGTTTAATATTCAGTGGAAAACAGCTAATTGCTCTAAAACATTTGGGGTGATATCCAGCTAAGCAGCTCTGTGTGAGTTCTAATCTGTGTCAGGGTTTCCGGCGGGAGGAGGACGGGGTGCAGAAGTTCCCTTGCACAAAGATCCTTGCATTAGCAGAACTGTTTAGTTGGATACTGCCCCTTAGTTCTTTCTTTTGCTTATTTGGATATTAATTGCAAAGAAACTCACCAAAGAATGAGGCTTCTCCTACCCATACATGATTTGGTGCGTTTTATGGACAGAAATGACAGATCTAAGAAGGTTAAACTTTTAAAGCGCCATCATATCCCTTTAAACATTCATAGGAATCCTGGGAACAATGGTTTGTTAAAGGTGCCAAGAGCTGTTAGGAGACGCCTATTCCCTTCACAGGGCTCGAATTCCCAGAGTTCCCTGGGAAGAGGAATTGGCTACATCCATTTGTTGTAGTTCTGTGCAGGGGAGGGGAGAGCTGTGGCTGTTTAAAATGGCATAATTCTGCTTTATAAATGTATACTACAAGTAGGACCAAGTTCTCTGAAAATGGTAATGGGAGGAAAGGGAAAGAAGTCCTTTCCATGTAAACAGTAAACATATTTTGGGGGAATGTTTTTTGCACAGATCTAAAGCATTCCCTATTTTCAGAGAGCTTATGAAATGTAATTCAGGCTGTGAAGAAAATAGCAGTTACCATAGAGAACAATAAGATTGCAAAGTCATATTGATCTCCCAAAGATGCCACATGATTTTTTTATCTTAGAAGAAACAGTCCTAACCTTGGATAGATCATGTTGTGTACTGTGTAAATGCCTTGATAAAAAAGAGGGCCTCTTGCAGATACCATCTCTTCAGGAGGTCGATTCTGCAAGGTTTAGGAATTAGTTCTTTAGTGTAGTGGCACCTACCCTTTGGAACTTTCTTCTGTTACATTTCAGACAGGAACTATCTTTACTACACTTACTTTACTTCCGGGTTTGCAGTGTTTGGGTTCTAAGTTGTTTGAGTACCAAGGCATTTGAGAACCAAGTAAGTATGCACTTACTGTAACAACTTCATGGTGTGTGTCAGCACCATTTCCCCCCACAAAAAAGCATTGATAATAATATTATGTTAATTAGGGGTTGCCATTTTTTTTTAAAAAAAGTAGGAATTGTGTTTAACCTGTCTAGGTCAAAATAAATATATTTATGCAAGTAACAGAAGTTCAGTGACAAATAGAAATTATCTTTCTTGAAGTACTTTATACTGAGCATAGACTGTGTCAATGACTTAGTTTATTAGGCTAAATTTATTGCTTTATTATTGCTACATGCAAATACAGCCTCATTAACTACATCGTCCAGTTGTTTAACATTTCTGAACACTACTAGTTGTGGGGGTTTTTAAGGCAAAAAAATCAGATAAACTGCTGCTTCTTCTTCAGGTCTGATGGTTTTGTCATATTGTTGCTCTGACATCAAAAGAGAAGGTGCCTCTGGAAAATAATGGATGGTTGATTTTGATGATAGCTTGATCCTGTCCAGAAAACGGAAGTTTCTATCTCAAGTTTAAACTATTAGATTTGCCCTCAGGGGGTGGGGAGACTCTACGCAGCAAACAGTCTGATAAAGTGTTTTAAATTGCATTTTAAGCTGGCTGGGAAAGAAATCCACATTTTGTTGTAAATTATAACCATTATCAAATATAATTATTTGGGTTTCAGACCCATTAATTTACTTGCACCAAGTATGTTTTTGTGTGGGGGGGGAATAACTGGAGCAAGTGTGCTGAACCTGTGGACCACATCCAGGCTCACCAAGCCATTACAAGTGGTCTGCCAGCCCCCATCATGTTCCCTATCACAGCTGTGGGCTGAGAGGATTGGTCTCTGTAGCACAGAGAGCACAAATATAATTCCCACTACAGTGTTGTTTGCTGGAAAGGTGCGTGCTTAGAGAGAGAGTGGACTGCAGGGGTGTTGTAGTGTGTGTGTTTGGTTGTGTGTGCATTTGTGTTCAAGAGACTGTGACTGCAGGGTGGCCCATTTTAGCAATGCCCATTTTTGGTTCTTCTGCTACATGGAATACTGTTTCTCAGCTATTCTTCCTTGAGGTATTCGTAAGTAACTTTAACATGCATTTCCCCCCACATATGTGCACTACTGGTAATGTTGCATTTGATTGTTTCTCACAGGATGGAAGCAGCATCTGATACATAAAAATCAAACCCAGGTGCTTATACAGCCTTCCATTAAACGACCACCACAGATCAGAGACGGACCTAGGTAATGTGGCACCCTGAGCAATGACAAAATTTGGCATCCCCTAACTTTGAGTAGGTACCTGTATAAATATAGGTATTATTATTATTACTATTATTACTACTATGTGCCCCTTTGTCTTAGCGCCCTGTGGGAGGGAACCACCCACACCACCCTAATCTGGTGCTGCACATATTCTCATAGCACAAAATTATTTTCAGAAATGAATGCAGGCAATAATTTAACTGGGTTGGTTTATGCTGGAGAAAGAAATTGGAACCACCAACAATGACAAGCTAAGTTCTGAAATGCCATGATTCTGAAACTAAACTTCAATTGCTCAGGTAACCTGTCTCTCATGTGCTTCTTGACTGATTGCCTCTAACAGAGATAGCATCTATTGTCTTGCTCTGAGTACTGTAACTTGTTTTTTTCAACAACAAAAAAGCAAAAGCAAATACCAGATTGTTTCCTGTCATCTAAGGATAGTGTTTGCTGATTTTACCAGAGAGAAGTAAGAAAGCAAATTGAATTCTGCAACAATTATAGATCTCTCAGCAGATGGCAATTTTACTGCTTTTTTTTAAAGCCGCACATGTTCAAGAAGGGTTAGCCCAAAGTCAATAAAGTAATAAAGTGAACTGTTTATGATGCACATAAAATTAACTTCAGCAGAGAATTTTCAGCATAACTGCTTTTGTGAGTCTTTTGAAGGAGGGTTTTATTTTTTTTTAAAGGGTTAACATTGTTATAAAGTCAACTCATTGGTCAAAGTTGGTCTCTGTCCTAGGTTCACCCTTTTAGGCTGAAGTTTTCTGTGCTACATAATACATAATATTGAACTATGTTGTAACTTCTGTTTTTGTTTGCCTGCAGCGACTGTGTCAAAGTAGGTACTGGAGACTTTTAAACAAATCCATAGTGCACTCAGCTAAACCTTAAAACAAACTTTTTTTAAAAAATGGAAAGTACAAATTATCGCAAGCATTCATTTCACAGGCAAGTTTGTTTGTTGGTAACTTGACAGGGCTTGTGCCTAAAAATAAACAGATCACAGGCTATATTATGCAATGAGCAGTAAGCATACGTAGTATAAATTACTGAAGCTAGCAGAAACTAAACAGAGCAATTTGGAGATGTGGTAAAAAGGAAAGTAGGGAAGAGGTTAGCACACACACGCACTCACACAGCAAGACTGCTATGGATTTCACAAGCTTGAAAAGGCTGAGGTTAATGTCTAAGAAGTAATTATGCAGTATATCTCTTGTTAAGTTTGTTAAAAAGTGAGTATATAGAATGCTTACCTGAAGGTAGTGAATATCAAATATTACGTGCATAGGAAACACAGCCAATTTCAGTTATACAGTACAGGACATAACTAGGTCAAAATTACACACTTTTAATTAACTCCTCTTGGTTTGAAGGGGAAAATGTTTAGTATCTGCTTATATTCTCTATAAAATCAATCAGATCTAAAAGCACTGAAGTTAGTTTGGCTGGATCATGCACATTGCTTATAAGTTTCAAAAATATACTTCAACACCTAATGGACTAAACTAAAGCTTCTGAATGGTTTGTCTTCAGTTATCTGCCTTAGCAGATAAGCAGATGAATGACCAGCACTGAAACTTTCTCCTAAGTACTCAGCCTGTCCGGACCTTGGAGCTGATGTATGCATTAGCTGATGGGATGAAAAGACCCACATTGCATCATTCTTCAGCATCTCATCTCTTCCATAAGTACTGAGACAGAAGTGAAGGCTGCTGAAAATGTATTATTACAGTACTTCATTTGAATGGAAGCCTGGCTGGACTTGGTATGGAACTGAGGAATGGGTATAGCAGAGAAGGATAATACTGACTAGAGAAATTCAGAATGCTGTCAAGATTTTTTAGAACAAAATAAAAAAATTCCTTCCAGTAGCACCTTAAAGACCAACTGAGTTAGTTCTAGGTATGAGCTTTCGTGTGCATGCACACTTCTTCAGATACACTGAAACAGAAGTCACCGGACCTTTCTATATAGTGAGAAGGTGGGGAGGGGTATTACTCAGAAGGGTGGTGGGAATGGGTGATTGGCAGATAGCTGCGATGAGCCTGTTGACGACTCTTAACGACTGCAATAGGTCTAACAGGAAAAAGCAAGGGGTGAGAAGGTGAAAAATGGCTTTGTCATGTATAATGAGATAAGAATCCAATGTCTTTGTTCAAACCAGGTCTCTCTATAGTTTTAAGTTTGGTGATAAGTTGCAATTCAGCAGCTTCTCTTTCCAGTCTATTTCTGAAATTCCTTTGTAATAGAACAGCTACTTTGAGATCTTGTATAGAATGTCCTGGGAGATTGAAGTGTTCTCCTACTGGTTTTTCTGTCTTGTGGTTCCTGATGTCGGATTTATGTCCGTTTATTCTTTGGCGTAAGGTCTGGCCTGTTTGTCCAATATAGAGAGCTGAAGGACACTGTTGGCATTTTATGGCATACACAATGTTAGACGATGAGCAATTAAATAGACGATGAGCAATTAAATAAAGATTTTTTAGGGTTGCCATATTTTGAAGATCAAAAAAGAGGACACTGTGATGGCCATTCAAAGCAAATAAATGCTAATTGCCTCAAATTTTACTCTTGAAAAAGAGGACGTGTCCTGGAAAAAAATGGCAACCTAGACTCAAGAAAGTAGTTCCAAACTACAAACTTATTTGAACAGATTTGGGTCGCCCCCCCCCCTTTATTCTGAATATTATTTATTTACTGATGGAAGCCAATGCAGACTTTCAGAGAGACTGACATGTTAGAGGGACTGACAGCAATAGCAACAAAGTACCTTAAAGACTGCTGCCAGTCAGTGCAGGAAATACTGAGGTAGATGGACCAAATAACTTGGTATAAAGCAAGTTTCTCAGTTCATTAGTTGATTATGGCACAACCATTCTGTGGCCTAGAGAACATCAATACACTAGAAATTCAGAGAGCCAACATGTGGTCTTCTAAGGCAGCTGCAGTAATGCAGTATAATTGTTGCACAGCACCCCAGACTCTATGAGTAGTGCAAAATTCTTGGGGTTTGGGGTGTATAACTCGGGTTCACTTTCCTTGGTATGAGGGGCAGTGGAGGCTGTGGTGTCTTTATGATATATGGTTGATTTACAGATATATATATACAACCTGAGCCTTCAATGGAGAGGTTCACGGCATTAACACCCCAGAAGGTCTTGCTTCTCCAATAGCCAAAGCCTTGGATTCAAGCAGAAATCAGGCATGGCTCTCACTCTCTGGCTTCTGTCTGCTCTCTCTCTCTCTCTCTCTCTCTCTCTCTCTCTCTCTTACACACACACACACACACACACACAAATTCTGGCTTTTGTCTTTCTTACTACCAGCCAGGTGAGGGAGGGGACCCACGCATTTTCCCTCTGGCCCAGAGCAACTTATTAAAGATACATACTAAAGACCCAAACTGAGGGCCATTACCAAGAAGCTGGCCTTGTTATTCCAACATTTTAATCCTCCATTAGATTTTAAAGTTAAAGTTAAAGCTATGGTTTTCCCAGTAGTGATGTATGGAAGTGAGAGCTGGACCATAAAGAAGGCTGATCGCCGAAGAATTGATGCTTTTGAATTATGGTGCTGGAGGAGACTCTTGAGAGTCCCATGGACTGCAAGAAGATCAAACCTCTCCATTCTGAAGGAAATCATCCCTGAGTGCTCATTGGAAGGACAGATCCTGAAGCTAAGGCTCCAATACTTTGGCCACCTCATGAGACGAGAAGACTCCCTGGAAAAGACCCTGATGTTGGGAAAGATGGAGGGCACAAGGAGAAAGGGACGACAGAGGACGAGATGGTTGGATAGTGTTCTCGAAGCTACGAACATGAGTTTGACCAAACTGCAGGAGGCAGTGGAAGACAGGAGTGCCTGGCGTGCTCTGGTCCATGGGGTCACGAAGAGTCGGACACGAATAAATGACTAAACAACAAGATTTTAACCCTTGCTGGGTACATGAATTAGAAGGGACTCATACACACCAACTCACAACAGAAGGTGAGTCACATCTGCACACAAACCCCAGGTCTTTCATCTAACCTCTGCAGCAGCTCACTGGGTATAGCTAGGTTGTAGATGCACACAATACATTTCTGACTTTGTTTAGCAAAAGCACATTGTGCCAGGTAATTGAATGCATTAAAATAAAGAGCACAGGACATAATATTAATAGAAGCAATTTTGACTAATAATGTATAACTAGTATATCACAGAAGGGAGCCAAATGAGACAAAGGGGTAATTAATGTCATGTGGAGGTCCCTACTTCATTTACCTCTGTTTTTCAGCTCTGGCTAGAGTAATGACTAAAATTAATCAAGCTTCTAGTATTTTAGGCTTGTATCTTAAGAACTTCATAGCAACTGTGGTGGAAACGTTTTCTGCTTATCAGTTTTGCAGACTCAGCTTGGAAACTGAAAGCTCAGATGTATTTCTGCTTCATGCATCACTAAGATTTTGCAATCTCATTGCTCAGCTAGCAGTTCTGTTAATCATACACCAATCTGTATGAAATACTACTAGCAGGACAAAAAAAAAGGATTTTTAAAATATACCATACTAAACACTTTTGGCAGGTACATAGGATGTTTTTTGATTGTCAGGTAGAGGTGATCTTATATGCATAGATAATATAATCTGATGGAATTCTGCAATCAGTTGATGTACTCATTTTGTGGTGAATGCAAGTTAATACTATCATCATGTTTGTAGATTTAAGGATCTCACAGAGTGCTATCTTATACAGATGCACTCAGAAATAAATCCCAGTGTGTTAAATGCAAGGCTGGGGAAGCTTTTTCAGATCAAGTACCGCCTTTTTCTGCGGACAACCTTCTGGAGTCCACATTCCAGTGTGACACGGGGGCAGATAGTAAAGTGGGTGGATAAATAAATACCTTTCAACAGTTTGCTACATTTCCACCACCAGTTTTTCCACCGCTAGCCCAGATACAAGCTTGCCCCATCTCCACTGACTGAGATGCCACCTGGACTTGACTTTCAGGGGAGCTGGGGCTATATATCTGTTCCTGGGCTGACACAGCTCCCCAGGCAGCATTGGCCCTGAAGGGAATGATGCCAGTGTGTCCTTTCCCCTTTGGGGATTAACCACTTCAGAGGGAGGATGCATGGGTCACCTCCCTAATATATCATGAAGAGGCCTTATGCTGGTGTGAGGTACGCTGTCTCGCCTATTTGTGTCTGCTTGAGTGGACTTTTTTAGCTTTTGCTTAACCTGGTTGTATATATTGCTGTGTTATTTGGAGGCAGGGAAGCAATACATATGATGGGTGAGATCAGCTGGGGAGAGAACAAAGCAGGGAGGCAATTACAGTGGTTCCTGGGTACTGGGAGATATGGTGTGGGAAAGGGGGCAAGCCATGTAGCAGGTTCATGGCACAGACAATAAGTGGCTATGCCATGGGCCAGCCCCCTTTCCAGCCTGAGGAAGTTTGGTTCTTCTAGCATAGGCATCCCCAAACTCGGCCCTCCATCTGTTTTGGGACTACAACTCCCATCATCCCTAGCTAACAGGACCCAGTGGTCAGGAATGATGGGAACTGCAGTCCCCAAACAGCTGGAAGGCCGAGTCTGGGGATGCCTGTTCTAGCAGCCAGCCCTTAGGTCTGCAGCTACTGAATGCCAGGTCAGCTTTGATTAAGACTTCCCTTATCCATGATTTGATCATACATGAGGAGACTGATCTGGTTTGTATCATTGAGGCCTAAGTGAGCAAGCATGGTGGAGTTCATCTCACCCTGCTGTGCCCACCCGGGTACTCAAGGCAGCCTAGGCGCAGACTTGAGGACTGGGGAAGGGGAGTTACTGTAATTTATAGGATCTCCTCCCATGCTTTCTGTCCACTTGATTGGCAATATAGAGTATCTCAACCTGGTTTTAGGCATTATAACACATTTTGCTGGTTTACTGCCCACCTCACTGCCCAGCCTGACAGATATGGTCTCAGAGCGAGTGTTGAGGACTCCCTGACTGCTTGGGGGGGGAGGGGTCAGGCCTGAACAGCTATGCTGAGGCCATTATTTTTGGGGTGACTCAGGACTTAATGGTCACCATGATAACCTTGGGGGTGTCCCAATATGTCATTGGCTTCATGCATGTGGCAAGCTACACTCTGGAACTGGTTTTTCTCACTGTGACATCTAGTGAAGCTTTTCCAGGTACTATGAGACCTTTTACGGTCTGGCCCAAAGGAAGTAATAGAATTGACTCACTGTGACTTGTTTGCAAAGCATTTTCATTTCAGGATAAACTCACTTCTACTCTAGACAACAGTAGAGAGCCTGGGGCTTTGCAGCTGTTGTAACACTCCACCTTCAGCTAGTCCAGTGTTTCCCAACCTTGTGCCTCCAGCTGTTTTTGAACTACAACTCCCATCATCCCTGACTAGCAAGACCAGTGGCAAGGGATGATGGGAATTGTAGTCCAAAAACAGCTGGAGGCACAAGGTTGGGAAACACTGAGCTAGTCTGAAGAATGGATAAGGCTAATGAGAGTCTAACAACATCTGGAGAACCATAGGTTAACAATCCTTGTTCTAAGGATCCTAAACTGAGATTTAACGTCGCAAAGCAAGCTCTGGTCTCTTTTGCTAAATGTTATTTTCCTTACAGAGATAAGCATCCAGATCCTTATTTACTTTTAGGCAAATACATTTCCTCTGCCTCAAACTACTTAGCAGCAGGAGCCCAGGCACTAAGCAGCAGCAAAATGTTTGCTCCAGCAGAGAGGCATGAATTAAATGCTATGATGAGGAAAAAGCATAAATATTTGACTTCCATATTGCTTGGCTACCATGTAGCCTTCAATTTTCTCTTCCTTCCCTTTTTGTTTAAACTTAGGACCAAATATTGGAAAGAAAAAAACAATACCCAGTTAATATTAACATTTTATAGTTGACAGCGTATCTCTTTTAAGGGATATGTCCCTATTTATGAATTATTTGTTCTTAATAAACTTGCACAATATGCCAAACTTTCACATTAGGCTGGACTTTTTACTCTTATCTTCCTTTCCTTTTACTCTTGCATTTATTGCCCATGGATTACCTGGAATACCTTAGACTGTGTACCTTACGTCAGATGTCGGCACTTTTGTGTGGTCTATCATGTGATCAGCAAATGTTGGACCACAGTGTTTAAAAATATGTTTACAGCTAACACTAACTTCAGTAGGAACAGCTGTGTATCTTCATAGTCAGAATATAAGGGTGTTTTCAGAGGAGTGTTCGTTGTGGGATGGGTGGTCCTCATGCATGCATTTTTTTCCACAGTATCTAAATGATATTTCTGACATAAAAAATACTAGTCTATGTTTCCTCCTATTTAATCCAAATTTAATTTAATTTAACCCTGTAAATTAAAGCTTGTTGCCAGTGACTCATTTGCAATATCTGAATGACCTGTTAACCATATTGCATCCTCAGCTGGAAGTACCTTAAGGCAGCTTTAACAGTGAAAAAGCAAATCAGAAAATTAGCTTTTAGCCAGTTTAGTGAATAAACTTTTATTGTCTGATCTGTGTTGTAATTCCTTTCAGACATTATATCTAATATCTATATCTAATTCTCAATTTTGTTGTAACTAAGGTTTGCTTAAGTTATTGCTAGAAGTCTCTCTCTCTCTCTCTCTCTCTCTCTCTCTCTCTGCAATACTATCTTAATTACACTCACAGTATGAACCTCTCAAGGTCTTCTGTAACCTCAAACTGAGCAGCAAGGAACATTTGTCAGGCCACAGCTGACCTGTACATGGTGCGCCTGACACCTATCTCCAAGCACATTTGCAGTGCCATACAGAACATTTGCACAGCACTCATGTCTTAGTCTGGAAGAGTGAGTGTGGCCAACCACCTCCTCCCTTTCCATCTAGCTTCCCCTTGCAACTTGGCTTCTTGGATTTGAGACCTAGACTGACTTTATTTTGAACCTTGATTTGAAGCCTTTTGCGATGCTCACTTTTGTTCCAGGCCCAAGGGGCTGAACCAGCAGAATGCAATAATAGCTCAGTTGCATTAGCTTAAAGGTTCACCCTCTTTCCAGCAGTGCTTACGGTATACAGGGTGAGTCCTTTAAAAGAGGCCCCGTGGATACAGAGTACACATGTTGCATGGGGCCTCTTTTAAAAGACTCACCCTATTCAAGACCCACAAACGTAGAATAAAGACAATATCCCTCCCTTGCTGTTTGCCCCCAGCGACTGACTTTCTGCTGTTGAAGATGGCATACTTCAAAGGAAAAGAGTTGTGCTTCTTTCCTTCCTTTGGGGTCAAACTCCAAGGACTTCCAGTCATCACTGATAGGCTCTGGCTGAAAACCCTGCTGGAATTGGCAGCATTGGGGAGTACGGGTGATCCCAGTGGCATTTAAAGTCAGTGCTGATCAGCACCAAATTCAAACTGCCCTTTTGGCAGGGTTTGGCTCCACTTGAGCTTCTGAACAGAACCAATCCCAGTGGTACATGGATATGATGTCAAATTTAAAAGGAACCAAAGGCAAGGCACATTTGCAAAGAAACAATTGGAAATGACCACAAACAGTCCCCTGCTTTAATTAACTCACAGAGGCAATTATCCACTGTGGGTGTAATATCAGCTAAGTCCCATGAGCCCATCTGCTGGGGTAGGAGTGATATGAAGCTGTCAGATTCTAGTTAAGAGTCCAGAAGGCCCCACCCTGATACCCAGTGTGAAGAAGTTTTTCTCCCTCTTTCAAATACTAGAAGTCCATGCATTAAAACTGAAAGTTGAAGGCTTTTGCACAAAGGGAAGTACCACCTCACACAATAGTTTATAAAAAAATCACTACATAGGCAACTTGATGGCCACTGTGAGAACAGGATACTGGGCTAAGATGGGTCCTTCTTAATGTTCTAACTGCATTACAGTCACTTCCTCAAAGGCTGGGTCACTGTAAATTCTTCGCAGGGCATTTCAAAACAAACAAACTGTGAGCAGCCTGTTTCCATCCAAACTCATCATTGTAAGAACCTTTTAACACTAGGAATTTGGTGCCTGAATTAGAATTTGGTTTGCTTGTTTTCCTTCCCACCCACCCCACATCCCTTTTGTGTCATGTCTTTTCAGATTGTGAGTCTGTGGGCAGGGGCTGTGCTATTTTTATTCCTTTGTAATCTGTTATTTTCTGACTGAATAGTGGGGTGAAAATAGTTTGCATAAACAAACTAGAATGAGTAGAATCTGCTTGGTTTCTAGGGGGCAAACAATTATTTTTCCTTTCCCCACCACCTTTCAAAATGTGGTCATAACATAGCATATGCTAAAATAAATGAGATTTGTTCATCAAAAAGCATGTGAAGCTGGCAAACATTATTTTAAAAAAGAATTAACACAATGTAATACTTACATTTCATTTTGGGTGTTACTACTGTATTGTGTGCAGAAATATGAGATTTACTATATTTAAGTGGGCAACAAATGGTGATGAGGTTGCACAACAAATAAATCTGCTTGTATTATCTACCTACTCAGAAATGATTTTATATTCCAGCTTTTAGAGAATCTGAATCAGGAGTCATAAATGAAAACAAGCTAATTTTATACCTTTCCATGGCTCAGGACTACTGGTACTTGGTACACATCCTGCTGGAAAATATTAATTACTAGAATAATTAGTGTAAAAATATGGCAAATACTGATTGCTTTTTGTTTTTACACTCAGGAAAAAATTGAGAAAAAGTGATATGGTGAATGACTTGTTCTAATGCAGTGAAAATTAGATGCCAAGCAGTCAAATATGTCAAGAAATCTTTACAAAATAATGGAAGTGCTCTTTGAATCAGAATGATGTGTAGCTCCTGCAGCAATCCATGTTCATTTTTTTTAAAAGCTAGGGTGTACATTGCCTTTCATGATCACTGACTTTCATATGTCAAGACTGTTTAAAATAATAAAAGGAATGGACAAAAAGGCAAATCTGTAATTTAGTTTTTATTTACTCCATTTGAAGCAGAAAATATGAAATAATAAAATATGTAAAGGGGCTTCTGCTGTTTGAAAACCATTCTGTCTTGAGTATGGTGATGTTTTTCTCAAAGAATTTGGGCAAAAATGGTTTAGCAGTTTGATAAGAAAGATATATTTTGTTCAGAAAGCCAATAGGATTGAGAAATGAAAATAGAAAAAAAATTAACAGCGCTCTAAGTCTCTCCTACTTTTTCAGAGAAAATTGCTAATTTATTGGTTCACCTCACCTGAGACTGCAATGGTTTTAATAAAACCCTCATTTGCTTTTATTGTCAAATGGTTTAAAGCTCTAGCTACAGTTCTTGTTTTTATTCTTATTGTACACAGATCAACTTGAAATGAAGTATTTGTTGGAATTAATTGTTTGTGCATGGAAGAGAAAGAAGAGAAATAGATTATAGTGCTCAAAAAAGTATTAGATGCTAAGAGTCACACACAATAAATCACATGTACAGAGAGAGGGCTTTTTACTTCCTGCTTTCTACCACAGCTTCCTGCATCCTCCAGAAAGCCTGCTCTGAAAGGTCAAGAATCTTCCATAGAAAAATAAGCAACTCCAATATCCCTCACGAACATAGAAGCCAATTCCCAGTTCCCTTGGCCCCCCTACAATAAAATATTTGAGGGGGCTGCCCCCCACCAAAGTTGATGGGCATTGCCGTTCAAATGGTGTACCTACCCCCCCCCCCAGTATTTTAAGTTGGCCACCCCTGCTTGCAAAGCACTTTGTCCACACTTAATTAGCTAGGACTCTCTACTCCAAATGTATTTGTTCCACTGCCTATGACCCTGTATCCCCCCTCATTCTCCTTTGTGCCCCATACCAAATAAATATTGGTAGGGGAGGGAAGGGGGGAAGCCAAGGTCTTTTCAACCTGAAATGCATTTTATATTGCTAATGTAGAAAGAAGGTGGAGACACACTTACCCTTGCCTGTTGATTGTTCCCTACAAACCCACAACCTCCATGCACTTTAGCTTCTCCCAGAAGCATGTGTGTGTAAAATAAATACATGAATACAAAAGTGAATGAAAGGAGGGGAGAGAAAGAGAAAGGGAATGGACTTTCTTGCCCACATTTGGCATTGGCTGCATCTGGCAGGTGTGTCCAATACCAAAACTAGACAGGGAAGCCTCTTTTTCTCTCTGTCCTCCCTCCATTCATTCTCTTCTCTATTCATATATTCTCTCTCACACACACTTACTGTGGCACTTACTATAACAACTTCATAGTGAGTACCGGCACCTCACCCCCCCGCCCCAAATACAAAAACTGTGACATGCACAATTAATTGAACACCATTTGCATGCACTTGGGTTTGAAGTCAATAAATAATGCTAGTCTGTTATCTCTTTCAGCAAATTCAGACATAGACTTCCTCTGAACATGGATGGAGGAAAGATTGCTATAGGGAACTCAAAGTTTCAGAGGCAGTCTACCTGAGTAAGCTGAAGTTGTGGAGGCTGGCAACAGGAAAGGCTTTGGGTCTCAAGCCCTACTTTGACTAATCACTTTTAAAAGTGTGCCAACCAGTGGCCAACACCTCACAATAACAATCATGGAGAACTTGGAACTCATTTGTCTTGCTCCGTAAACAGTGCAACCCTATGTCTACTCAGAGGTAAGTCCCATTAGATTTAGGACAAGCAATACCTAACTGGTTGATTTTTTTCTTTATGTAATATAGAACCTTTTATTCTTGGTATTCCTTGTGCCTCTGATGGTTTCAATCGCAGGTTTATGTTTCTGTGTATCTTGCAAGCCATGTGCACCACACCTCTTGTTCTCTTATTTCTTCTAAGGGTACTCTCTGTTTACCTATCTGTATCACACTGCAAATATCCGGATAACCAGATTTAATATTTCTTATTGTTAACATTCCATGCCCACCTTGGTATGGTTTGGTTTAATTTTTATGTGTTTGTTTCATGAAGTTCTATTTTGTTATTTGGGTTATGTGGCTAGTTTTTTAAAAATGCTTTTTGAAAAGGAATAAAAAGACGAAGCAAGTTCCAGTAAGTTAATTGGGACTTACTCCCAGGTATGTGGGTCTAGCCTTAATTTCCTCCATAGAGTTAAGAAGAGATTAAAAAGCGACTTTGCCTTCACTTTCTGTTCCCATTTGAGAGTAGCCATATGGGTGGTAGGGTTGTAACAGATGTGGAAATCAAGTGTTTCTCAGTTGGAAACATGAATATAGACAAACTATTGTAATTGGAACTCTGTTCTTTCCCTTCCATTTGTCCACAGTGACAGTGATTTAAAAAGCAGGGAGTTAATAAGATACCCATTGTCTCACTGTCATGGAAGATAGGGTCTACTCACTTGCCTTAAAAAACTTGAACACAAGAGATGTATGTTGAAATTGGGGAGACTAACTTCTCTCTTCTTCACCCTCCATCTCATTATCATTATTCACACACATATACATGTATTTTGACATAAGTGGGTAGTATTCAATGCTAGACCTACTCAAGAGTAAACCCATTGAAGTTAATAGACATGACTAACTTAGATTTATTACTTTGAATGGGTAGGACTTAGTATAATACAACCCAGAGTGTTTAGGATTACTACCCATCCTAGCCACAAAGGATTTCCCACGCATTTCAGTCTCCAGAATGCTCATTTCTCTCCTCACCATGGGAAAAATAGTTTCTTAAGAGTCCTTTTTCCCCTTACAACCCACCTTAGCAAAGAAGAAAAGATGTGCTGCTAGGTCCTCCTCCACAAAGAAAACTTACACAGGGTGCTGCAAGCTAGTGAAGGAGGGAAAATGCAGACTAGAAAGACCAAACTGATAAATTTAGAATGCATAGTTCTGATTGGCTTAGCATGCCCCCGCTTATTTTTTGTGGCTTGGGGTTTGGTTGGCCAGAGAGAGACAGAAAAGCATGAGGTCCTTGAAGAATGGAAAACAAAGGCTTTCCTGTTGGTTAAATTATTTGTTTTTAACCATTTTTGTTGCTGTGCAGGGGGACGGACAGCTTCCTCTATGGGCCTTGGCCTCTTTATATTTCAGCCAACATATCCTTCAGTCAATCATATTAGAGCAGCATAGAATTCTCCCCCTCATCAGACTAGTTTCCTAATCCAACAAGTGACCAATATTTTCTGCCCAATAAGTCAATCAGAAGTGTAATTTTACAAAAGTCTCTCTCAGTACAGTATTTTAAAAGAACTCTGTTTCTCCCAGACCAGACTTGTGTAACTAAATAGCAGATGTGTTACACATTTAACATGACACCCCTATGCACATGCATATCTTAACCAAACCCTATTTTTAAAAGTGATTTCTCCCCAGTAACTCTGCTTACAAAACGAACAACAGCCCTTTTATTGCTTTTAATGGGTGTGGTATATTTTTATGGTATTCTGTAAATGATCCTTCTTGAACCTACATTTCTAAATAATTGGCATTAATACGGCAAGACAAAAATAGCAAAAACCAGGATATTGATATATCAGTAAACACCTGACTTTGTATTGTGCTTTTGGCTTGTTTGTACATGGTGATATATTGCCTACATTGTCCTTGTGGGACTGTTTAAGTTATGTAATATCTCTTTTAAAAACTGACAAAGTTTTCTGGCAATATAAGACCTCAACAGATTTATTTTGGCACAAGTGGGGGCTGCAACAAAATGTTGTAGTGTGGAGTGCTCTTATTCAGGTTTCTAGCCCTGGCCTCAACAGTCAACCAACATTTGTTACCTACTAAACACAACCAGTCTATACTGGGCAATTCCCTGCACAAACCAATTTTTTGGTACTTCTGCAAATATTGGGATTCCCCCCATGCCTACCGCTTCTTCTTTATTGTGCATTACTAGTACCATTTGTGCTACATAAGCCTGATTCAGTTCTGTTTCGGTTTTCCTAGCACTCAAACACAGGTATGTTTTCTCTCGTTTTGTGTTAATTTTTGTTTTTAAGCCTGCATTTGTATTTGTATGAATTTCATACGCCCTTTTTACATAAAATACATTTTCAATGCTTCTCAATGCATTTTTCAGGAGAAAAAAAATATGTATTTTTTGCACACTGAAGCACTGCAAAATCTGGAAGTGTGACTGGCCAGGAGTTGCGCTGTGATCTGCAAGAACATTAAACTGGCAACAGCAGATTGCATCTGTTTCCTGAGAAAAACAGACCAAATTCCTCCTGTGTCACAAGCTTATCAGAAAAGGAGAAAGTGATTGTGACTGTGTGTGTGTCGACAAAAGGGAGTAGTCCACAAAAGCTTATACAGTAAATCTATTATAAGGTGTTTGTGGTACACTAAAGTATATACTTGAAGGGGGGGGTATAAACCCTGCTGTTCCCCCTCTGGATTTTACTTTTAAAGTAAAGAGACCTATCTCCATTTGTGCTATGTGGCTCAGTAAGTAATCAATGCCCAGCACAAACATATTTTCCTCTTTTTCTTCTTGGACCTGTGTTCCCATATGTAAGCAATTGAACTCTGGGAAAAAGGCTTGCCCCTTTGTCCTGTACCTTGGCAGAACCTTTGTTTCCCTGTCGCCCTGCCAGCAAAGTATGTCGCTGACTTTGGGGAGGCGACTGACGTCACAGACACACACCTTGCCTTGTGTGTGTTACGGTTCCAGCCTCTGGGGCCGCTCTTTCTATACTTTACGTTTTATATACAGTATAGCAGTGTACAGTATGTGTTTTCATATATATCTCTATACGAAGTCTGTCGCAAAGCTCACGGGGACCTTGCCTTCTCACTTTCCCCGCCCCCTTCACCCCCTCCCCGCGCGCCAAATTGCGCCTGCTGAGGGAGGAAAGCAGCTTCATTCGCTGCCGCCGCCTTCCACCAACCGCCTTCCATGGGTGGTCGTTAACTGTTGACTTATGGCTCGGCACGCGCGCAAGCGCGCCAAGAGGCACGTTCTCTCCCGAACGTCGCTGCAAGGCTGGAGTCAGTTTCCTCATCCACTGGCACGCTGTGCTTTTCTCCTTCTCTCCCGCCTCACCCTCCCAGCCATCCGCTGCGGCCCACGGAGAGGGCGGAGCTTCCCCGCCTCCTAGCCAGTGAGAACCTCAGGATTAGGGGGACGGAGAAGGTGGTGGCAAGGGAGCACGCCCCTTTGCCAGCCACGCCCCTTGGTGGGGCGCGCGCGGGGTGGGGGTGGGGAGTTACTCCTTTAAAATAACCTGAAGGCGCCTTGAGCGAATTTACCACCCTCAGGGGCCGGTTTGTGAGGGAGAATTTTATACGGGGGAATTATCTATTTGTATATACTATATATATGTTTTCAAAGCGCTGAGTTTCTTTTCCTGTCGAGAAGTTTGATCCCCCCCCCTCACCCGCTCATTCCCGTTCCTGTTTCGAGAGAGATGACCGCATTGCCTCGGCGGAGCTAAGGAGGGAGCGAGAGGCGGCGGCGGCGGCGGCGGCGGTTGGGCTCCTGAGAGGCAGAGCGAGCGAGGGAGCGAGAGAGAGAGAGGGGGGCAGAGCGAGGGAGCGAGCGAGCAGCCGCGTGAGGCCGCCTCAGCCGCCCGCCCTTCCCTCCGCGTAGCTCCCGCCGGCGGGCTGCGATGTCTCCCGTCAGCGAGGAGGTGGGAGCGGGGGACGCCGTCCCGACTGCCCCTGTGGCCCCCTTCGAGGGGAGCGAGGCGCTGGGCGACGAGCCGAAGCAGGAGAACGGCGGCGAGTGGTGCTCGCACCAGACGCTGCTCTCCTCGCTGGAGGCAGCCGCCGGGGAGCCGCCCCCGGTGACGGCGTTCGCGGCGGCCGGGAACCCCCCGGAGAAGAAGCTGCAGAAGCCGCCCACGCCGCCGCCGAAGGGAGGCGAGGCGCCGTTCGAGCCCCCCGAGGGCGGCTGGGGGTGGGTGGTCATGCTGGCCTCCATGTGGTGCAACGGCGCCGTGTTCGGCATCCAGAACTCGTGCGGGGTCCTCTTCAAAGCCATGCTCAAGGAGTTCGGAGACCCCAACGACCCGCAGCTGACGTTCAAGACAGGTGAGTGAGTGCGGGGGGGGGGCGAAGGGGAAGGCGGGAGGTGCGGGAATAGAGACGACCCCCCCCCACAACCGCCTCTGAATCGGGGCTCCTGCTTTTGCGTTCAGAGAGATAGGGAGGTGATAGGAAGCGAGAGAGACTGGGCTGGAGCACTTCTGGGCGAAGGTGGCTTGTGTTTAGATTTAAAACCACCTACTCGTTTTTTGTGCACAGGACAAAACCTCCGAATTGGTGGGCGGGCTGGGTGAAGGAGGAGCAGGCGCTAAGGTTTTGCAGTTGCCGCTGTGTATGTGCAGAATCTGCCCCCTCTATTTGGGGGGAAAGTTACTGCCCTGCTTCCCATTGTTCTGGGACTGTGTGTGAGGTCCTTAAAACAAAAATATCATAAGAAGGGCCCTGCTGAATTAAACCAGTGGCCCACCTAGTCCAGCATCCTGTTCTCACAGTGGCCATCCAGATGCCTGCGGGAAACCTGCAAGCAACTGGTGTTCAGAAGCATTGCAACCTCTGATCATGGAAGCAGAGCATTGCCATCACGGTTAGTAGCCATTAAGAGCCATATTCTCCATGAATATGTCCTCTTTTAAAGCCATCCAAGTGGGTGGCCATCACTGCCTCCTGTGGGAGCAGAGTTCCATACTTTTAACTATGCACTGTATGAAGTACTTTCTTTTATTTGTCCTGAATTTTCCAGCAGCAGCTTCATTGATGCCCATGAGTTCTAGTGTTATGAGAGGGAGAAAAACTTTCACTCTCTCCATGCCATGTATACTTTTACAAACTTCTATTACTTGTTTTTTCTCTAAACTAAAAAGTTCCAAAGATTGCAACCTTTCCTCATATGGGTGTTGCTTTATTCCCTTTTAAGGGTCATGTTGATCACACTTTTCTGAACCCTTTCCAATTCTACAATATCCTTTTTGAGGTGAGGCAACCAGAACTGTACTCAGTATTCCAAATGCAGTTGCACAATAGTTTTGTACAATGGTGTTATAATATTAGGAGTTTTATTTTCAATTCCTTTCCTAATAATCTCTAGCATGGAATCTGCCTTTTTCACAGCTACTGCACAGTAGTTCTTCATTTTCATCAAGCTATCTACTACAAACCTGAGGTCTTATTCCTGGTCAGTCACTGCCAGTTCAGACCCCATCCACATATGTGAAATTAATATTTTTTGTGCCAGCATTCATATCTTTACACTTTTTTATGTTGAATTCTATTTCATATTTCACCACCCATTCACTTAATTTGTAGAAGCCTTTTGGAGCTCTTCACAATCTTTTTCTTTTAATGATCCTGAACAATGCAGTCCTGATAGGATTTCTGCTTTTGGATGCGTATTTTACTTCTGTATCTCCTTCACCCTCTCTTTCTGTCTAGCTTGTGCAAGAGTTTGTAGATTCTGTTTTCTGAAAGAAAGAAAATTAAACAGAATTGGGTTTAAAGGTTTGGCTAAGGATTTGTAACCAGCAGGACAACAATACTCATAGAATCATAGAAATATAAAGTTGGAAGGGATCCTGCGGGTCATCTAGTCCAATCCCCTGCAAAGCATACATGACAGATGGCCATCCAACCTCTGCCTAAAATCCCCCATATAATGAGAGTCCAAGAGTCCACTGTCCAAGAGGTCTTACTGTCAGAAAGGTGTTCCTGATGTTTTGTTTTCTTGTAACTTGAATCCATTGATTCAGATCCTACCCTCCGGAGCAGGAGAAAACAAGCTTGCTCCATGTTCCATCCCTTTAGATGTTTGAAGATGGCTATCATGTTTCTTTTCAGTCTCCTCTTATTCAGGCTTTTCCATTGGGCTGTCTAAAATAATTATTTTCTCACCTTTGCAGTAACTCTGAATGCAGGTTTCTGCTAATCTGTTTCACAGATGTGTGAGCTGAGAATGAAAAGGAAATTTTACAAGACTAGCCACTGAGTTTGTAGCAGAAATTGGTTTCTGTGGTCCACCTTAAAATATAAATGATTTTTTCTGATTTATTGTGATAATGCTACTTATGTGCCAAACACTTTTAACAGATTTTGTGTCATTTAACGTAAATAAATGTGAATCAGAAATGTCCATGTAAACTGCTAACTTATCCAAAACTTGCAACTATTTGAACAGCTGTTTTGAACTAGTGTCTATCTTCAAGAAATCTTGGCAATATAAAATCCGTCTGAACACACGCAGTCTTTCAAATTTGCCCCCTATTGTAATCAACAGTGTGTTTCTTTTGGATAATAACTGAAAAAGAATAGTCAGCTAGAACAAGTCTTGTTTAAATTAATAGTGGCCTTGGGAGGTGCTTCTCTGTTGTATCAAAACAAATTTTAGCAACTGTAGACTGTTTCCTGCTGAGCACCAAGACTTTCAGGAAGCTCCTGGTATGTAGAAGGGAAATTATTCTAGTAGACAAAGTTTCTGTTCATCTGGCTTAAAATTGAATTAACTATGTAACAACTACATCTGGAACCCAATCTGAAGCAGAGGTTTACTTTAGTAAATATGTATAGGATTTCAACCCATGCTCCTTATCTCAACTCTGCCTTAAACTGAATAAAAGTTTGCAATACCTTCTGTTTAAAGTTTAGCTCTTATGAATTGCATCCAGTAGTGGCTTTTCCTTAGCATAAAGCACTTCTGTTTAAACAAAATAGGACACCCAATTTTTAAAAAAATCTTCTCTTTCCTACTGCAGCCCTCTGAAGCACATCCCATGAAGTTCCAGAAAGTACCCAGACATTTGCTGCAACTTTTTGGAGGAACATAATAAGTAGCTAGAAGGGTGAATAAAAAGCACATATAACCCAGCTTCTGCAAGCAAAAATGCTTTCCACTACACTCTCCCATTTTGGATATAACCCTATATATTTTTCCTACAGCTTTGATAAATGCTTTGATAGTTGGATAAGCTGCCAGGGGAGAATAGAAGGAACACATTTTGTTTCAATCCCTGGTAATTAATATGTCTATTCTAACGATCTCTGAGAGAAACAACTACTTCCAACTGGAAAGAAAATAGGTACATGTATCTCTTAATCCAATTAGCATGTCTTCCTGTTATAATTAATTATCATGACTGCAAGCATCTGGTTGAAACTGAGCATGAACTTCACAAAAGGTGAAGGCAACCTAATCCCCATTATTTTTGCTCACTGAAGAGGATAAGTGAATTAATAAGCAGTAATCTTTGGATAATTGCTCTGACTTGGGCTGGAGGTGTGCTTCATTCTTATGAAAGTTCTAAAAGTTTACAGAATTGTCAAAAATTGCCAAGTATTCAGAAAAGTCTAATTATTAGAGTGCTATGTGCCTCCTATGCTTGTTTTGAAAAAATAATAATATGGCTATTGAGCCACTCTGGGTTCCAGAGCACTGCATGCATGCACATGGGAATGGCCAGTGGTGACACTTGCACCACTCAAAGGTTGAACTCCTGTAGACTAGCACTCAGTGATGCATGAAAGGCTGCTGCATGTAGGGAGACTTGGCCGGTTTCTGTGCATGCACAGGCCTTTCTGGATCTTGGATCATATTTTAGAACCTCCATTTTAAAGCTTTCTAGTGGGAGATGTAAGAAAAATATATTGCTATCTGATGTGTAGCTTGAAAATAATAAAATCGTTGCTTATAGAAGATAAAATTTACAGCATTGGTACAGCACTATGTTAAATTGCTAGGCAAGACACTAGATGTTCGCATTAAACCAAACATTTTATTACTGGACTTGTGGTGCTCCTGTCATTATGATAGCAGCACATATTTCAGCTGAGCTGTTGTCAGGATATACTG
Organism: Podarcis erhardii; assembly: GCF_964252035.2. NCBI lineage: Eukaryota > Metazoa > Chordata > Lepidosauria > Squamata > Lacertidae > Podarcis > Podarcis erhardii. The sequence continues at coordinate 52,319,346 of NC_138507.1, forward strand.
ATCCTGCCATAGCACTGATGGAGTGACTATAGACTTTCTGAAACAAGAACAGACGATAGACCTGCTAGTGGCTTGTCAATATACCTTCCTCATCTGGTGTCGCTCAGAGAACTGGTAGCTTCTACCATTGCAAAGCAAGTGTGGGATGGACTTTTGTCAGGACAGCTAAAGTATTCACTTGAGGCTTCTAGTGTGCACATCTCCTTCATTCTGTACTGAAGTCCTGAGTCTTCTTTTTGGAAACAAAATACTGACGGCTTGACCTGAAAGGTCTTTACATTCCTTTGATTTATATTCTCTGCTTTACCTTTCCTTTTCTCTGTAAAGAGCAGAGTATAAAAAACTTGCTACCAGAACATATGGTATAGTTGAGTATCTGCAGCTGTTGGGAATCAGTGGGCTTTTGAAGAGCCCATAGGTATTGCATTGTTTCTAAAGTGTGCAAAGTCAATGTATATACAGAGGGGTAACTGTTAGTTTGTTTCTGCAAAACAGTAGGCTTATGATATATTTAAAGATAGGGAGTTGTAGATCTAGCTAAGGCATACACAGAATTAGACCCACTGAAATTTATTAAGTCTATTAACTTAAATTAGTTTAAAACAATTTTAAACATCACTGATTTTAATTATGTTTTTAAATCTATTTCACCTGCCCTGGGACCTTATGATCAAGAATGAGAAAGAAATCAAAGTAATAATGTCCACTGACTTCGGTAGGTCTCCTTTGAGTATGTCTAAGACTTAGTTGATGTCAACTGTAAATGTTAATTGTAGAGCAGGAATGGCTGACATTTTTCAGCCTGGAGGTCACATTGACTATGAGCCCCTCTGGAATGTAAAAGGCGATGTTTTGAGTGGGTAGAGTGATTGTATCACCCACTTCCCTAACTTAGTAGAGCAGTGTGAAGATTAGGAGAGAAAGCTCAGGACTGGCAAACCACATTTCTGGCTTGCAGGGCTGGATCTGGACCACAGATTAGCCTTCCATGTGGTAGAATAAGCTTTTGTGAAATTTATACATCTGATGAAGTTGAATCTAGTCCGCAAAAGCTCCATAATTAGGATTGTGGCTGCATTTCATTTAATCAGGGGATACATTAGTGAAGCTACAACAAATCTCAGACACATTCTGCCCACAAGGTTAAAACTGAGAACTGCATGTTGGCATTGGTTTAATTTATTTAATTTAAATAGTGCTACAATGAAAGAGGCATTAGGATTGGAACTACGATTCTTCAGCAAAAATCTCCCTAAGATGCTATTTTACATTAAAAGGAAGGTGTCACTGCAATCTATAGAGAATATATCCCTTTGTTGCATTTCTTATTCTGACCCCACTCCCATCAGTTTAAAATGTACAAATCCTGGAATTCTCAGGAATTTCTAAGTGCACAACTGGAACTTTCAATTATTTAACCAGGGAAATATGCTACAAAAAATAAAATACTAAAAAAAAAAAAAAATCAGTAGAATGTTCCAGTTAGAATTTAGCCTACAATCCAATAAAACAAAGAAAAACACTTTTGCTGAGAAGCTTCCCTGTTCATATGACAAAAAGATTGTGATCTTTGCACTATGATCAAACCTTAAGTTGTTATTCAAAGGTTACAGATATTACTTATCACAATTTATAGAAATTGCAATATAAGCAAGTCAAAGTCGAAAACTAGTTTACTGGTTCAAACTCAATATGCCTTTCTTAAAGAACCTCACAATCGTTTCTAAAATAATTACATAAAATTTCTGTGTGTTTGCTCCAAACTCAGCATTTTATTTTTCTAGCAATTTTCTTACAGAGCCATGGACAGGAAACATGAATGCCAATTTAACTACTAATTACTCCCCTGAGCAGTGCATTTTGCTGTTCCTGTAACTAGCCATCAGAGTGTCAAGAGCTTTTATATCCTCTTCCTCTCAGAGATAAGATTTATTTCTGTTTAAGACCTCAGTGCTATACCTACATACCATGGAGTACCATGGGACTCACTTTTGTGTAGATGCATACAGTGGTACCTCGGTTTAAGAACAGTCTTATTTAAGAACAATTTGGTTTATGAACTTCGCAAAACTGGAATGGTGGAAGGGCACCAGCGGCGGGAGGCCTCATTAGGGAAAGCGCGCCTCAGTTTAAGAACGGTTTCAGTTTAAGAATGGACTTCTGGAACGGATTAAGTTCGTAAATCAAGGTACCACTGTATAGGGTTTGACTCAGTATCACCACTTCACTTTAGACTTTCAAGCTGACCTTCCTCCTCTGTCTATTTTAGAGCCAAACTACATATTACATTAGTGAAGTCATTGGGGTGAGATTTGTTTTTTCTATTAAAATCAAGCATTTCCTACCTATTCATGCCTCTGTACTTCACAGCAGTCAGTGACAGTTTCAAATATATTGCCGTAAGCAAGCCTTTGTTCTACTGTTATTCAGGGTTCTTTTATCCATCTTAGACAATGCTGCACTCAGTTGTTCGCATCACAAAAGCAATGTGAACATTTATACACACCATCTTGGATGGATGCTTAATGCGAGTATACTAACTTATGGTCAGTGCAATCCTGTATCTATTCAAAAGTACCGGTAAGTGGCATAAAGTACAATAGGACCTATTCCCAGGACTCCGCTCCATTAGTAAAAAAACAATGATCTGAATGCGCTATAAACATGCAACACCATATGGTGCCAGAGAGCAGGGAATTTTTATACGCGTTTTTCCATAGAAGTTTTTATTGTTGTTCTTAGAATGATCTAATTTTTGAGTTATTTATAGCATTTCCTCTCTGTGTGCAGATCCACCCCCAGATGAGTGTGGCTAGGGCTGAAGCCTGAATAGGCTGCAGGCAAGTTCTGAAACTGAACCAATTAATTTTCTAAGCAAACTTTGAGATAATTACAATTATTGATTTTCTCTGTCCATATTTTAACTAGGGTCTCTTTTGTCCGCACACTCAGCACTGCAACTTTTTTTTTTAATAAATGAGATGTTAGTGTTGTATGCAGAAGAGGGGGAATATTCGTTTGCATGTGGGGGTGGGCTGTTGGGTGTCAAGTTAGCCATATTGATTTGTATGCTGTTGGGGGGTTCTTGTTGTCTTGTTGGGTTGTGTATGTAATAAAAGGGAGCCATACTGGGGTGAAGGCGTCCTCTTCTATTTGTCCCCATGTCAGTTTTAGTCTGTTGGTTAGCTTTTCTAGTAAGACTGTTTCCCATATGATTTGGTACCAGTGGTCCATGCTGACTCTTGGAAGATCTCTCCAGTGTCTGGCTATGATGCTTCTGGCTGTTCATCATTGCAGCTATTGAGATAATAAGGATATGTAGCAAACAGATTTTTTCCAGTTAATTACCCATGCAGAGCTGGTCTTAATGAGCCCAGTATGAAACTTTTTCAGGAAATGCTGTGGTGCAAAGAACAGTTTGGCCTTATTTCTCTTTAGCCAGGAACTTGGATACTGAACCCTTAAATGGAGACACAGTGCCATTTTTAACCATGGGAGAATATTTGACAAACAAAAGGATAGTGGAGAGTTCAGTTAACCTTGATTGAAAGTGTCATTAACTAGTGAGTTAACAGCTATTTAAGATTGGATTACAACAGTCATACTTGGAGTAGACTAAATAAGTCCATTGACATCAATTGGTCTGTTCTGAGTATGACTAATCTTGAGCCCTGATCCCATGCAATCCCTTTCATCTCTGTAAAAAGGATGCACAGAAGCACTCACTTTCCAAGTATGTTTAAACTTTTTAAAAAAGCATATGTATGAAATAATCATGGTAATCACAGTAAGTGTTAGATGTTAGCAGTATCCCATCTTGTGTTGAAAGTGAAGGATTCTTGGGATATTTCTGTTTTATGCTTTATCTAGCATGAGTTTTTACATACAAGTGGCTCAAACTATTTTAAAAATTGCATTGTGTAAGTAATGGGTACATTAAATAATGACTAAATGAGGAGCAATTGTGTTCCTCATTATATTTAATTGTCAAGGCCTCTCATTTCATAATTCTGAGTTTCTAAATTTGGTGCCAAGAGACTAAAGCAGTCACTCTCCTTCACGCTCATTGCAGAGCTTCTCCTGCAGTTAAAAAACAAACCACATGTTCTTGTTGTACAAGAAATATTTTTTACTATATTTTAAGCAGAAGTTGAATGTATTGGGGCTTAATAAATTATGCTATAGGGAGGCAATGGCATAGCTGTATATAAATTATTTGAAAGGCCTTTGACCTCCCATTCAGGGTTAGGGCCTTTGTTATGCTTATCACCTTGGTTTTCTCCTTAATTCTTCCCTTAATGACAACTAGATCTCCACAGAAATTTATCTGTTTTAAAAGGATACCATAAAATGATTTGTTTGTTAAGGATGTGGCATATTCATTTTCCAGCCTTGATAGATATTGCAGACCCCATCCCCTCTATTTATTTCAGTTAAATTTCTGTTATTGTAAAAATCATTGGTAGCTGGATGTCAAAAAACTCCTATTGCATTTGCTATTCATGAATGAAAATTAATTACCGTTGACTGTGACACAGGAAGCCAGAATGATGATTAAGGGTAGAATTCAACGTGGCACTAGGATATTGTTCCATCAGCAAAAGCAGAAATGCTTGCAATGATGGAAGCATCTTCCTTTCGCCCTTGCCTCTGTGTGCTGTTCTGGGGATTCTCCCAACCCTCCAGAGCAGATTTTCAGGAGGCATGATGGTGGGGAGGAAATGGGGGAAAGTCCTGTTGCACTAGCCAGAGTCTTTGTGCTGGATTGTGCTAGGTACATGAATCTGACTCTAAGAGTGTTCGTGTAGGACTAGGGAGGCCCAGGATGGAAAGCAGGGAGACCAACCATTGGTGGAGCCAGAACCTATGACAGGAGAGCCAAATAATTCTCATTTTGTTCTCATTTCCTCCTCATCTTCCTCCCTGCTTAATTCTACAAGGGCAACAAAGACTAAGGAGGAGAAAGCTGACAGGCACTGTCACCCCTTGAGCTGATTGTAAGTAAGAAAGCAGGCAGGTGGGGCTACCTGAGGGCAGACCTGAGGGTGTTGGGCAGTGCCTAATTCATTGTAATAAACCAGCCTTCAATGAGCCCTGGCCTACCTCACAAGGTTGTTGTGAGGGTAAAATGGGGGCATGGAGAACCATGTATGCTTCTTTGAGTTCCTTGGAGGATGATGCAATATAATGTAGTTATTTGCAATATCTTGCAAAAACATGAATGAATGTGTAAGACATCAAAGATCAACTGTAAAAGTGCTAATGGGTTAGAGTTAAACCTAGCTCAACTCTGTGGTGAAGGTGCTTCTCCAGACTTCCCCTAGAGGTAATGATAAAGCTTGACAGTTTCACTACTATTTTCAGGTGCTTTGCATGGGAGCTAGATAATGTTTGATTATTGCATTTATTTATTTATTAAATTTTATCCTGCCCTTCTTCCAAGAGGAGCCCAAAGTGGGATATAAATTTAATAAATAAATAAATTGGCATTAAACTTTCTAGGACTAATGGCTGGAGGCACATTCTTGTTCACACAAGCCTACTCAGATGCTTAGAAAGTTGAGGTAATTTTAATTTGTTTTAGTATTTTAACTTTTGTATGCTTTAAAGTACTATTGTATTTTTAAATTGATTTTAGTGTTTTATCTATTTGTAAATTGCTTTGATTTTTGTTTTGTTTTTTACAATCAAGCAGTGTATACATTTCTGAAATAATAAAAGAAAAATAAAAGCAAGTTAAAAGGACATAGACTTGAAATTTGCCTCTGGGCATCCCTGTTCTTCTGAAACAAAATGTACTGTTCTGTTCTAGCTGAATTCACCTGTTTTGAAAAGCAGTAGTCAGCTTTCTGAATGTGTATCTGTTTTCTTATAAACCTAGAGCCTATTAGGCATAATTGTTAACCTTTTCATTGAAAATTACAAGGTAGAAAATTGCAAGGTTGCTAATTATGTGTAATGAAGAAATAAAAGAATTCCAACAGCTATTCTGGCAAGCTACAAAACAACCTATAAATCATATCACTGTAATTCTCATTATAAAATTAATTTATCAAAATAATTCCTGCTAAAGGGTTAGACAAGGCTAAGTACAATGTAATAGAAACTGTAAACATCCATACTTGTTCCAACCTAGTAAATATAAAATGGTTTATATTGAACTGTATGAGTTTCTAATGTAATACAAATGTGATACTGTACACTTGTAGAAGAAGAGAAGAGTTTGGATTTGATATCCCGCCTTTCACTCCCCTTCAGGAGTCTCAAAGCAGCTAACAATCTCCTTTCCCTTCCTCCTTATGTATTGTAGCTACATAAATGGCCAATCTGCTTCTTCTAACAGCAATTGTTTGCATGCATTTCATATACGAAGTTTGAAACATTGTGTTAAAAAACTTTTAATGGCACTGACTAAAGAGGGATAGTTATAAAGCAACAAGTATATAACTTGTCATCTGTTACTTCCAAGTGGTGAGAAATAGAAATCAAAGGACTGTGTTGACCCTGAAGTTGTTTGTCTTTCCTCTGTGACTTGCCTTATTCACTCAGATTACAAGCACATTTCTGTGATGGTCTTTTGTATGTAACATGCAGTACAGGAGAGCTGCAGCAGAGCTGTAGTCTGGATTGTACTGTTAGAGCAGATGAGTGTATTATGCTCAGTCAGAAGGAGTGGAGCATACATCAGAGAATTCACTTCTCTTGAAAAAGAAGACAGGGTGAATAGGAAAACACTTTTTTCTTTAAAGGAGAGTAGAAATCTTGTTTTGGGCTCTGCCTTCCAGAGAATGTCAGGATGACTCTGTTGCTCCTGAGCTACCGCTTTGAAGTAGCTTACAAAAAAAAAGAGAAAGAAGTAGTAGTGGGGGGAAATGTTTTGAAGAGCACTAGGCATTACAGTGGTACCTCGGGTTACAAATGTTTCGGGTTACGTGTTTTCAGGTTGCAGACCGCGGGAAACCCGGAAGTACCGGAAAGGGTTACTTCTGGGTTTTGCCGCTCGCGCATGCACAGAAGCACTAAATCGTGCTTCACGCATGCGCAGAGGTGTCACATCACGTCATGCACATGCACAGACGTGGTGCTGCAGGTTACGAACACTGTAGGTTGCAGACATGCCTCCATGACGGATTACGTCCACAACCCAAGGTTCCACTGTAGTGGTAATGCCCAATGCTCTGTGGATCATAGATCCATACAGCCTTCTTTTGGTGGTGGTGGGGCGGGACAACCACATGGGGTAGTGAGAATACCCCCTCATAGCTCCCCACATGTAGCACCCAGCTTCCTCCCTGTTAAGCAGGGGCTAGCTGCCCAGAGTTTCAAGGAGTTATTTCAGCCCCTCAGGTTTAGTGCTCTGTTCCCTCCTTCAGTGGTCATCAAGGTGCTTCAGAGAAGTAAGAGATGGCCTTCGGCACCACCTTTCTGTCTCCACACCTGCTTGGGCAACAGCCTGGGAAAGGACAACCTCTTGTTCTTGGCAGCCTAGCTCCGTGCCTTGCAAAGTGACTAGCAGGACATAATCTACAGTAATGTCCCTTAGCACATGCAAGTTGAGAGTTTGCAAGTGTTGGAGTCCTGGCAATTTCATCAAACTCCAACATCTTCAGTTGGAGGGAGCCTAATCTATCTCTGGTCAGCCAGCAACTATGGGGAAATCTTACATGAATAATCTGGTCAGATGCCAACTTTTACCCATTGTTAAGTTTGGAGAATCTCTCTAGACCCCTTCACTGAATCAGCAGTCTGTTGTGGCAAATAGATACACTCATCATTCACGCTAAAGGAGAAGAAAGAGAAGCCCTTTATTGTCAGCAAGTAGTTTCTTTCCCCTGTTGAAGGAAGTTTCTGCCACATATCTGCTGCATTCCCCATGAAGGAGAACAGTGGAACTGGCTGCAAAGTGGAGTGTACCTCCCACATTGGCTTCTGGCAAGCAGAAACACACACACAGTTCTTGCACATAAAATGTATTCTCATTGGCTGGCAGCTGGGCCAGCTCTTCTGTGCAAAGAAGAAAGCCAGACTTGACATTAAGAGGAGATTTACTCCCTGCCTTTTTTCTCTGCCTACAATCCTGTATCCTAGACAAGAAGCATCCTTCTTTCAGATGGCAGCAATAGCACCTGGGCTAGTCCTGGTGAGGGAGCAATACCAAGCATAGGCTATCCCTAGTATGGATGGATGCCTTCAAGCTGAGTCCAGGTAGCTCAGCATATTGTCAGGTCCCATCCCTTCAGTTTGACTTAGTGCAGGTGGCACTAAGCATGGAGTTTACAGCCTCAAAGGGGCTTGCTTTGTTTCTGCCTAAATGACAGATTATGTCCAGTTGGGGACTGGAAAATGGATTACCATGCCCAAGGGTTTATACCTTTTTTAAAACAAAAAATGGGTAAGGGTTCTGATATCAGAAGTAAAATGGGTATGAATCAAACTTCAGAGGATATGTATCAGAGCCATTCACACTCCACCAAGCCAAGCTATCTCAGAAGGGGAGACCCTTCACCTTTGCTCCCAGTCAAGTCCTTCCTGTCTGATCAGCAAGCAACAGGCCTCTGGCTCTGCTGACCTGTTACAGTGCTAAGTTTTTAAGTGAAGCAGCTTGTTTCTTTTTAGGCACCTTTTTAGGTACATTGCAGCAAGATTGTTGGGTTTTTTTTGGCTATGCTTTGACCCAAAGTCTGAAAAGAGCTTAAGGACACATGGCCTTTTGTGGCACAGCTTCCTGCACTCTTCCTGCACAGCTTTTCCTCCCTCCACTTGAAGCAAGAAAGCAGCTGGAGCTTGCCTCAGGCATTTCATTGTGTCTTGGCTAATGTGAGGGAGATGATGTTTAGCAGACCGCAATAAAATGACATAAATTACTTCCAATAAATGTCTGCAGCAAGAATATGATTTAATCTGCTGTTAATTTCTGGTGGCTGCTTTTACTTTAAATGATTTTTATAAACTTCTTAGGTCTTTATTGATAATTTGTAACTACGCTTTACAGTTAAACCATGACTAGGGCTTGAACGTACTATTAAAAATAATGTGGAAAGTACAGATTGAGCAACTATTGTTATTGTCAGTCATTCTGCAGACAAACATCTGTTTAGTATTTCACCCCATTATGCTTTACCACAATGGAGTAAATTGAGGTAATGGTTTTAGGGGAAGTGAAATCCAGGACAGACTCTAGATCAGGGGTCAGCAAACTTTTTCAGCAGGAGGCTGGTCCACTGTCCCTCAGACCTTGTGGGGGACCAGACTATATTTTTGGGGGGGAAATGAACAAACTCCTATGCCCCACAAATAAGCCAGAGATGCATTTTAAATAAAAGGGCACATTCTACTCATGTAAAAACACACTGATTCCTGAACCATCCACGGGCCGGATTTAGAAGGCAATTGGGCCGAATCTGGCCCCTGGGCCTTAGTTTGCCTACCCATGCTCTTGATTATCCTTCCTCTTTCTTGTAATCCTTATTTAACAGGCCATAATGCAATAGCTGTATATCAGATTTTGATATCTACGTAACATATCTCAACCTCTGCTTAATAAATTCCACCATCTTTCTCCACAACACTATAATCTCTAGATTCAGCTTTGTCTATTTTGCTATTATAGAAATCTAGATTTTGTTATGCATCCTGTCTTTCTAAGAAATTACAGTTCTGGCCACAAATTGTATCTGGGTGCTAAATTGTATGCGGTTGTGACTACACAATAGAAAAGCAGGCAAATAGTAATCCATGTGATATAATAATAAAGTGGAGAGCCTCCACAATGCTGCTGCTGCCCGTACCAGTGCCCCTGTTTTCCAGGGACCATCCCGGATTTACAGAAGCCGTCCTGGTTTCTGATTTGATCCAGGAATGTCCTGCTTTTCCTTAGGACGTCCCTATTTTTATAGGAGAAATGTTGGAGGGTATGCTGCTGGCTGCTTACCTAGATATCTGTATTTGTATTTGACTTTATTTACTTGGGAGTTGGGAATTTCAAAAAGGTAGTCAGCCCTGGCCTCCTTGCCCTCCTGCCAAATTTGCTTGTTATCTTGAAGCTTTGCCAGTGGAGCTGAGATATAATAGATATGTGAACTCACATTTTAATGCTAAATATTTATTTAAACATTTAAGTATACTGCTGTACTCAGAATATAGTGGCAACCAAAAATTTGCCATATCAGACAAGTTATATTGGTGTTCTAAACTGTTTTTTTTTTTTACTACTACTTCTTGATGCGGTACACTGAACTGCATCAAGTTTTGTTCAAGTTTTGGTCTAAACACAAAGGCAAAAATTAGTGGGCACTTTTTTGTAGTAAGATATAAACCACTTCTTTGTCAAAGTAATGAATAAAACAAACCTATTTTAAAATAAATCAGTAGTAACACAGTAGTCATAGCAACAAGGCAAAATCAACCAAAATCTTGCAGGAAAATGTATTAGTTTCTCTAAAATTTCAGCAAGGGTGTTATTTTTCATATTTGCTTAGGCAGAAGTTTCCAAAGCTTTGGAAACACTTTTGCAAAGATTCTAGTTCAAGTTGCATCATCCTTACTTTTTTTAAGACAGAGCAGCAAACAATGCTGATTAGTCAGATCTTATGGGGAATAGGAGATTTGGTTTTTCAGATTTGTGAGTTCCAGCTGTGAAGGGCTTTAAAGAATCATTGAGCTTGGAAGCAAATTGGTAACCAATGTAACTAGAGCAGAACAGGTTAAATATGGACATGACCTTTGATGGAAGACTTGCTACATTTGCATTGCTTGAAGCTTTCAAGGACATCTCCTCTACTGGAAGTTGCAGAAGTATGGATTAGTGTAGCAAGTTCTGAGCTACTTGGAATGGGGGAGAGTATCTTTTCTTAAGCAGGCCTGAATACAACAGTAACCCATTCACCTGCTCAGGCAACAGCACCCTATCACGGATAAAACTGCTCCTCTCCAGGGCAGAAATGCTCCCACTAATATAATCTTTGTCTTGTATGGATTCAGTTTCAGGGCAGAGATTGCTTCTCTGAAGAAATATAGATATGGGTGTCATCTTCTGATGACAGTCAACCCCAAAGCTTCTGAACTTGCTTGGTAACTTCACATTCTGTAGATGTTAAGCATTGGAGCTTAAGGCACCTTGGTTAGTCCCAGGTTGCTATCACTGTCCTCAGTAATAAAACTCTTTGTCTTACTGGGATGCAGCCCTTCAAGCACCAGCCAAATTTTGTAATGGAGCTAAAATAAATATTTTGGCCTACCATATCAAATGTTGTTGAGAAGTTGAACAAAATGTAGAGGGAAGTATTTCCCTTGGTCCTCCCTGGTAAATCATGTATCAAGCAGTTTCTGGCACATTGAAAAAGCTGAAGCCAAAACACATAACTCAGGAATGTCTGGAGTTGCTGTGTTATCTTGTGCTCAAATCATTTTGAGAAAGGGAGGTTGAAAACAGGCTCTAGATTGATTTGACTGCCCTTATCTTTAAAAAAATGTTTATTTAAGAGTAGATAAATCATTGCCTTCTTCAACCCCTGAGAAGCCAAACCTTTCTAAAGAAAGCATTATCAATTCTGGCAAATAAATAAATAAATCACAAAATTATTGGGCAAGGATCCAACTTGTACATGCTGGCCTTCACAACCCCAGTTATCAAATCCACATCTTGGAGGAGAAGTCAAAGTGACCTAAGCAATTGTTCTTAATGCTTCTGGTATATAGCTTGCATCAACAGTGGAATCAAGTTATATCAAATACAAGAGTAAAATTATGTATTGAAAACTTTCCTGGCAGTTAGAGGATGCATCTAGACCTCTAGGGATTCCTGCCTGTTTAAGAAATCCCATAGCATCTGCTGGATAAGATTAGAGGAGAAAGCTTTGTTTGACACAATCATTGCCACCTCATATACCTGCTGCTGGACACTCTAGTCTGTTGGATTCAACATGTGTAAAACAGGTACAGTGGTGCCCCGCAAGACGAATGCCTCGCAAGACGAAAAACCCGCTAGACGAAAGGGTTTTCCGTTTTGGAGGCGCTTCGCAAAACGAATTTCCCTATGAGCTTGCTTCGCAAGACGAAATGTCTTGCGAGTTTTTCCGACTTCCCCCCCTTTCCCCCCTTTTTTTCTAAGCCGCTAAGCCGCTTATCCGCTAAGCTGATAAGCCGCTAAACCGCTAATAGCGCTAATCCGCTAAGCCGTCAATGGGCTTGCTTCGCAAGACGAAAAAACCGCTAGACGAAGAGAATCGCGGAACGGATTCTTTTCGTCTTGCGAGGCACCACTGTATTTCCTTTTGGGTTGCCATCTTAAGTATATTAAGTTATGATGTTCAAATACTCTGGTAAATTTAATTTTGTGCTACATATTTTATTTCCTTTTATATCATTATTTTTATTCTATGTCTCATGCCCTTCAATACGATGCCCCTCTGTTTTATAGCTGCTATCCCTCAATTCTTCATCCACTGGTCATAAAATAAGTCATCTAATTTTAAATTGTATGAGGCATTAATTGGAAAAATATGCTAATATAGTTATAGGCTTCTGAGTACACACACTCTAATATTTTCCCTCAGTTCCCAACAACTGCTGTTACCTGCCAGCTGAAATTCAGGCCCCAAAGGACCCAAATCTATTTTTCTCTACACCCTCTGGTGGTCATGATTGGGAAGTATGTGGAGCAACATTTGCAGTAGATATTTAATATGTTTCCACCATAAAGCAAAAAAATGTGTGTTTTTCTGATGAACATTGAGCATTTTTATGATTGTAAGCATTAATTCAGACAGTTTCCTGTACTACTTGTTGAGGGCACTAGAATGATCCCAGGGAAAGGCTGGACCATATCTTCTGCCTCACCCCATATGCTGCATATCAGTTCTGCAAGTGAGGATGTAAGCACCCCAGGGAGCTGGACTGCAGGAATTGCACTTCCAAACCTTGCAGTTGAAACTATCATTTAGAATGCCCTATTAACACAAGCACACTCACTGTCCAGCATCTAGATTAGTGGAGTTTTATGCAGCTGCTTTAGAATGCAAATACACAGCTTTAATACTGCATCATTCTTACTAGGCAGGATCCAAATGTAGCCTTCTGCTAACAGAAGGGATCTTTCCATCTACAGAAGAAAGAACCAGGGAAGAGACTATATTTGCCAGTTTCCCCAAGCCCTCTGGAGCCTGTTTGTTAGTGAGTGTAAGGGGCTGCATGGGGAATTGACAAATGTTTCCTCCAGTGGTGTGCAATCAGTAGACTAGGGGGACTGGACTAGTCCCCTAAATGTTCCCGGTAAATTAGAGTATTAAAGCCTGGAGCCTCCTTCCCAAAATCCATGAAGCTTCTGCCTGACTTAGGGAGGGAGGCGTGATGCTCACACGCCTGATGTCGCGCCTCCCCACCCCCAATCGCTCTCACAAGCTGCCGTTTCTGGCCCTAACTGTTCTCCTATTAAAAAATTCACAGAACGCCACTGGTTGTCTCCCCACTGGTTGGAACATGGTTAGGACCCAAGCCTATGAGTTTGCTACCTTAATTTAATTAGAGACAAAACAGAATGATGAAACAGTGGGAGTGAAAGGGAATACTGGAAAAATGATGGCTATAGGCCTCAGAGTACACATTAGATCTATAAAATAGTGTGCTTTTTGTCCCTGATGTGGTGGTTGAAATTATGTCAGTAAGTGGGAAGGAAATTCCTATTGCTAGGGAAGTGATGAAGATGTGCTGGATTGCAACTCCTGTCAGCCCTAGTCAGTGTGGCCAGTGGTCAGGGATGATGGGGGTTAGCATAGGAAGCTGCTTTATATTGGGTCAGACCATCTAGCTCAGTTTTGTCTACATTGACTAGCAACTTCTATCATACGGTCTTCTGTTTTTGTATAATACAAATTTTAATATAATTTAACATAATTGATCAAGACTGCTCATCTAATATGCCTATAATTCCAGTTGCTGGGGAATCACAAGTGCGGAGAGTGCTCTGGTCCTGCTTGAGGATTTCCCACAGGCATCTGGTCGGCCACTGTGAGAACAACCTTCTGGAGTAGATGGGCCATTGGCCTGATCCAGCAGGTTCTTCTTAGGCTGTTAGTTTGCACAACAGTACCCAGAGTTCAACTTGAAGTTTTCCTGAGGTTTTTCAAACTGGTGGTTAAACAAAATGCTGGTTAGTAGTTTGTTTTACTTACAAGATTTCTTTCTGTGTTCCTTTAAAGCTAGTTATAATTGCACTATATGCTATTTTGTCATGTAATGAAACCTGCCATATTAAGTTAACTGTTCTATTCTTAATCTTTTCTACAGCTTGGGTTGGTTCCCTGTCTATGGGAATGATCTTCTTCTGTTCTCCCATAGTCAGTGTATTTACCAACCTATTTGGCTGCCGGAAAGTAGCTGTTGTTGGAGCAGCAGTGGCACTTGTTGGGCTTTTGTCAAGCTCATTTGTAAGGTAAGAATACACATTCCACTGACTTTTCTGAATGCACATGGCCTTTGGCAGTGTATCTTAATTTAGACCATTTTGGCTGACCGACGATATATGATACTGCCTGGCATCCTGATCGTATATCCTGAAGATACCACCACTACATAGCTTTAATTTGCAGCCCTTACCATACATTCTTTGTAGGTAGTGAGCACATGGCATGGTGGGTTATGCTGCACCTCTCTTCTGACATAGACAAGGCAGTATTATGTGCTACAAAATATTTGAAAGGCAGCCTTTCGAGTATTAAACTGTCATTTATGATAATCAAGTATTAAGCTCAATATGTTCAGGAGGAAAGCAAGAAAGTAAAGTTCAAGTGTCTACTCAAGGTTCTGTCAAACAAAATTTAAATGTAAGAAATACTCTGTGGCCTTATGATTTTCTAAACTGACTAAGTGGAGCAGAAATAATTAACATAAAAGAGTGATATTTGGCATTTATATAGTACTTTGGAGGGTTAAAATCATTTCACATAGATTACTTCAATAATATTTTATAAGAATGTCTAGGTTTCTTGCCTATGGTCCTGTAGTATGTTCAAAGCAGTAATGAGATTTTTAACTGGGTATGGAGCTGTGAACCAGCCCCTTTATTTGCTGCTCATTCTTGCAAGACAGGGCTGCACAGATAGTGCACCAAGGAAAGAGCCAGCATAATGATTACTAGTTGCAATGGCTAAATGTTATCTCCGGTATTGGAGCTAGTATGTCCCTGGATACCAGCTGTTGGGGAAGCTGAAAGGGAGAGTGCTGTTGCACTCATGTCTTTCTTATGGCATTCCCATAGGCATTGGGTTGGTCACTGTGGGAAACAGAATGCTGGACTAAATACGGTAGCTTTGGACTGATTTAGCAGGGCTGTTCTTATGCTCTTAATAAAATAAGAGGCATTCTTGTTTTCCAACGATGGAACCCTGTAGCACCTCATTATTGCCGTTGATAAGCACCTTGTATATGGGAGAGATTTCTGATTGAGAAGACAAAATGGAGAAGAGGTTAGTGGTGGTGTTATGGTATCCCTGAAAAGAAGCATTTCTTGCTTATTTGAGCAGATTTTTAGAAGGGAGAACAGTCTTGCCTTCTATTACCTTATGCCACATGCTAGGCATAAGCAGTTAGGTTATATTGGTGTCTTGCCCCCCCTTTTTTCTCCCAACTAGATTTGTGAAGAAACATTTTAGATGTGGCTGTCTGCTTTTCTTCTACCAAACACAACTCTATACTTTTTTATCTCTGTTTTAATGAGTCATAAGGTCTGATAAATATTAACCAGTATTTAATGCTACTTCCTCACTTATTAATGATGATGGCCTTGAATGAGTCTGTTGTACTGGAACATGTTCTAAAAGCTTTCAGTAAAATTAATATGCAGAGATATACTTTTCCAACTAAATTTAATTATCTTTGAATATTTAGTAGAGATAATGTATTCTTATTTTAAATAACATTGATTTATCCTGCACAGAGAGTTCTTGTTTCTTAAAACCTTACTAATTAATGATATACCTTTTTTGTTAACTAAACATAAATATTGGTTTCTTATTTTTACTGATGCCTCTCCTATGTTTTGTAGCTATTATAGAACAATGGAAAAAAGCAGGTTTATGATGCTTATAATAGTACATTAATCTTGATAGAACACACACATTGGATCCAGAGAACTGTGCAACTACCATGTACACAAGGGAGCTTGAATTAGTTTTTGTTTTAAAAATAGCAATTCCCCTATACATGCCACATGACAAATTTCATTTGAAACTCAGGTTACGTTATTTTTAAAATGTTAATTTCCAACAGCGGAGGGACTATTCAAAGCAATCTGTGAAAGAACTTGAGAATTGAATGAGGGGGGTGTCATTGGAAGAAAAAAAAAATGTTTTTAAACAATCCAATCTTCATGCCCAAGTTCTTGTGTGCACCTAAAGTTGTGCATCAGTCGCATCTGTATTTTTTGGCATAAGTAATTTTTTCCACTTCTAGGAACTTAGTAAAGCAAATAGAGTTCAACAG
The DNA here is from genome assembly GCF_964252035.2 of Podarcis erhardii. Taxonomy (NCBI): domain Eukaryota; kingdom Metazoa; phylum Chordata; class Lepidosauria; order Squamata; family Lacertidae; genus Podarcis; species Podarcis erhardii. The sequence goes on from NC_138507.1 coordinate 52,335,822, forward strand.
CTGCAGATGAAGTTTTTAATAAATTTCTCTGATAATCTATTTGCTCTTCAAGGAGAAGATAAGATGTGGGTAGCTTGCTTTTCAGAAACAAAGCATACAGAATTGTGGTTTCAATACATATTGTTCAGAGAGAACTCTTCCAGTTTTCCATTACGTGTATTAAACTAGGGAGAGAAGTCCATTAACACAGCTTCTGTTTTAGATCAACCATAGCTTGTCTTGTTGTTCAAGCCTGTACAAACTTGTGCTTATTCTTAACTATGGCTTGCTAGTTTGCTGGATCACAACCTACCCCACAAACCTGCAAATCAAATGAAGTCACATTTGAAGACCTCCCTGCTCATTCTGCCACCATGAGATGACGTGGGCCTTAGTAGTGTCCCAGTTGCAGAACTCCAACTCAAAGGAGGTTAAACTGATACCTGTTGCCTTTTAGACAGAAATTAAAATGCTATTATACTGCCAGATTCTTAGTATATATTAATCTTCCTAACTATCATTTTACTTCAACTCTTAATGCTATCTTGTTTTTATGTGCATTTAGTGTTTACTGTTTTAAACAAACTTGGGATCCCTTCTTAGGGACAGAAGGTAGCATAAAGTGTTTTTATAAGGAAAAATAAAAGAAATATGCAGAACATAACTGTTAACTTTTTCTGTTTTATTGTAGCTCACTTGGACCTCTATACTTCACTTATGGAATCTTATTTGGCTGTGGTTGCTCATTTACCTATCAGCCATCCCTGGTCATTTTGGGGCATTATTTCAAGAAGCGCCTGGGACTGGTGAATGGCATTGTCACTGCTGGCAGCAGCTTGTTTACTGTAACACTGCCCTTTCTTTTAACTGTACTGATTGACTCAGTTGGCTTATACAACACTTTCCGGATCCTGTGCATTTTTGTGTTCGTTCTCTTCCTGGCTGGTTTTACTTACAAACCTCTCATTCCCAGTGCCAAAGAAAATGAGGGAAAGAGCAAGTCCACATTTCCTCCTGCAAAAAATATTTTTAATTTTTCCATTTTTAAAATTAAGAGTTATCTAATCTGGGCTATTGGGATCCCAGCTGCCTTATTTGGATACTTCATACCTTATGTGCACCTAGTAAGTAAACTTATTTCTCTCTCTCATATAGATAGATAGATAGATAGATAGATTATTTTAAAGGAATATAAGAAATAGATACATTTTAAGTACAAATGAAGAAGATCCCAGGAACAAATCCTATATAACCTTGAACAGGAATATGTAAATATAAACTGTAGTTAATCTATGTATGATTAAAACAGAATTCTTCTGGTATAGAAGACCTGGTTATTTTAACTTAGTAGTTCTTTGTCTGGCTCTTAGCAGAATCTATTATAATTGAGTACATTCTGTCATGCCTCCTGTTGTTTTCAGCCAAACAATTGTTTTATTCAAGGCTTTGTGAAACTTTTAGATAAATCATACAGCAATTTCCAGAGGGGTAGCTGTGTTAGTCTTTTGCAGTTTATATATTTATCTCTAAGCTCTACAACTTGCAGAAGTTATGAGCCTTCTCTTTAGCATTTTTTTTTAAATTAAAAGGCTATGCATCTTCTTCATTTTATACATGTTTTATTAAATTTGGACATTTTTATATTGATTTAATAAGCCAAGTGATGCACAGTTGCTTTGCATCTGTATGCAACCCCTTTGTACAAGTCATGATTAAGTAAAGAAGTCTCTTAGTAATCATAGTTTCCTGTTTCATCGGAATTGGGGAACAATGGTTATCAGTTTGGAACAAGGTGCCTGTGAGAAAGTCCTACTAAATTCAGTGAAGTGTGCTCAGTTAGGTGGGTTTAGAATTGCAGACTAAATCTGGAGGATAGCTCCCAATATTTGGGCAGGAAGGATGGATCTGCTTTTGTGTGTCTAGTCCTTAGCACAAAGGCTATGAGACAAATAAGTCTCTCTCTCTCTCTCTCTCACTCACTCACTCACTCTCTCTCTCTCTCTCTCTCTCACACACACACACACACACTATTCCTGTGTCATTACTTAAAATATTAACTCTGATATAATTTGAAAATTGTAAAACCCTAGCAAGAAATATAAATCGTTTTTCTGGAATTGGTTATATTTGAAGAGTTTACAATCCTCAGAAAGCACATTTAAAGTATTTTCTGTCCCTTCCTTTGTTTCTGGGCGAATGCATCCCTTTGTTGCTCGGTATTATGATTACCAATACTGTGGTACTTAATCTATTGGAGAAGCATGTGAAGCCTATGGGGTAAGGTTTTTGTATGCAAAACTTAGGACAGATAGTGAGAGAATTTACATTCTTGCTTTTCTGCATCACAACAGAACTGGCAGCATGTAGATACATCTACAACTCAATGTGTTACCTCAGTTCTACTGCATTTCCCCTTCTCTCCCTTACCCCATTTTCCTCCCCTCCTCCCCTTTTTTCATCTACTCTGTCTGGTTTATTTCTTACTAATAACTGGCTGCTTGTTCTAGTAGCCTGCTCCCTTTCCCTGTTCCGCCCCTTGGGTGTTCTAACATGGAGAAATTTGATCCAAGTTGTTTGCTACAAATTGTAATAAATTAAAATCTTAGGAAGCCGTGACAAAACCAACATGGGGAGCATGAGACCCAAACTGGTTTCTCAATGGACAGAGCACATTGCAGTGTGTTTTTCAGACTCCATCCCATTGGCAGAAGGAAGCATGCATATACAGGTGTTCTGTACACCTAGAAAAACACCCAAGCAGAAGTCTACTTCAGATTTTACTGCAGTGTGATGTGATATTTTGAACGTTTGCTTACATTGATGCTTAAATAATTTACAATGTCTTTGTTTCCTCCTTTGCAAATCTTTGGTGTTGGTGTTGACTTGATATATAATACAATGCATGTCTTGTAAACTGGATAAATCATTTGAGCTGGCAGCTGTGGCTTCTTTAGAGAATATCCTTGCTCATTTTTGAAGTATTGAAATTGTTTGTGGTAGGGATCTCTGTTCCTGAATAAGTGCAACTTCAATTTTGTGAATGTCATAGGTTTGCATCTAGCGTTTGATAGAAAGGGTCTAGATAAACCCAAGAGGACCTCCTGGTTTCAGTGTTTATCCTACCTTCTGTATATCTCAGATATTTCCTGCATGGACCTTTTTTTTCTTCTGGTAAATGGGTATGCTTTGTGTATTGATCAAGACTTTTTATATATCCATGTATCTTTTCTAAAATTGAATTTGTACTAGGAAATAGAAATGAGGTCAGCCTGCTCATGAGGTGCATTGAAGGCCTAACTCAGGCAAGAAATAGTAGTTCCGAATAGATTGCCTTGTGCTCTAACTACTGATGATTCGTGGTATCAGGGGAAGCAGCTCCAGGATGCTGCAAGACAAGTGCAATGTGTGCAGACACCCTGTAACTGTGCCGTGACATCTCCATATTGGTGATGCTCTTGAGCAGGCATAGGCAAACTCCGGCTCTCCAGATGTTTGGGACTACAATTCCCATTATCCCTGACCACTGGTCCTGTTAGCTAGGGGTGATGGGAATTGTAGTCCCAAACATCTGGAGGGCCGGAGTTTGCCTATGCCTGCTCAAGAGCAATGACTAGGAAGCCTGCTCACAATGGACATCTGCTATCAATTTGGAGCTGAAAGACAACCTGATAATAGACAGAGGTAGCTAGCTTGTTCAGCTAGGGCTGTGAATAAGGCTACTCCATTGAAAAACACCAGTAGCATTATGTATAATGATGAAAACTCATACCTGAAACATTGCTAACGCTGCTTGTCTAACCCCATCTTAACCTTCAGTGTCTGGATTCTCAACAAGTTCTCATTAATGAACTATTGACCCCCCAAACCCTTCAGACTAAATTCCTGAAGTTCAGCTTTAGATTGTTTGGAAAAGATTATAAAACAATTTACTTCCCTTTGGATTTACCTCTGCTGTGTCTGCCCCTGCCCAGTGCCTAAGTTTAAAATTGGAGGACTGTAGCAACTTTGGTATGTGCCTTAGAGGGCTGCTGGAGAACAGAACCAGAGAAAAGTAGAGAACCCCTGCCCCTGTAAACACACATACCTTCCAATTGCCAGAGAGGCCCTTTGGATCCAGCCTTAAATAATACTTGGCAATATCTTTTTTTAAAAGGAAGAATCACTTTGTGGATATTTTACCCAAAATGTAGAGCACTGTGTGTCAAACTTACTGTGATCTTCAAAACAAGTGTCTGGGGCACAACCCAGTCTTGGCAAGCATAGGTTCCAAATTCTGTATGAATTTATGAATTAACTCCTAATTTACTTTTACTGAGTTAAGCATTTACTGAGCGTTTTGCATAATTGTCTCGATAAGAACTAGCTGCTTTAAAACAGTATTTTCTATGCCTGTATAAAAATAAGTTCTGGGTGACTGTAATTCAAAATGAGAATTACTATTTTGATTATCTTTTTAGATATTCTCAAGTATGGCTGTTAAATATATTTATTCCCACTATCCTCCTCTTGTGTACTTTCCCCTCTTTCTCTCTTTCTGTTTCTTCTTCATCCATGCCACCTTCTACACATTTTTTCCTATCAAAAGTTAATATGGTACCTGTGTATTACAGTGCCATCTTGATTTTTAGCTGGACATTTTCTAAGGCACCAGATCTTCAGTGGCTCCTGTGTGCTGTACTTGCTTTTCTAATCTTTACATTTATCTTCCTTCAGATCTCAACTTCTGCTGCAATTTGACTGCCCAGGTTAGTGAATTTCCCCCCCTTTATACTGCATTTCTTACTATGCATTTCTTATCTCTTCTTTGCACTTGTCAATATTGACCTGGCAGTCTAGCCCCTTTACTTCCATCTGAAAGTGATACATTATAGATGTTCATTTTAAAAATGTCAGGAAACTATTTTTCCCTCCACAGAATAGTACTCTCTTTAACAGTGTTCTGCCGTGTTTGCACCAGGCCAAACTGGTGACTGTTCATCATAATTATCAGTGACTACTTATCAGTGCTATTTTTGTTGGCATATAGAAATATTCTTCTCTTGAAACTTCTATAAAATATTGGAAGAGGGAAAGGGCAGAAGAGCCAAAGGAATGTGAGGCATGAATGTTAAATGCAACGAGGCAGTAGCATATAAAATGTTGGCTGACATCAAATGTTACTTCTCATGATAGATCATTTTACTTCCTTGTTCCAGAGATTTAGAGCAATAATAATAATAATAATATTTATTTCCATCAGCCACTAGCCATAGCAATAAAATAAAATAAAATAAAATAAAATAAAATAAAATAAAATAAAATAAAATAAAATAAAATAAAATAAAATAAAATAAAATAAAATAAAATGTACTGGAGATACATTCTGCAAGTTTTCATCAATAATCAAATAATAGATCTTATTCGAATTGGCCCTGCTAATTTTTTTGCAGTTTTTGCTGTCACCTGATTATCTTGATCTGCTAGAAGAAAGGACACATTGGCAATGGTTGAGGGACCTGGTGTAAATAGTAGTAGAGGTGTAATAACCTCATTCCTCAAATCTTTATAAAGAATGCAAGTTAGAAACACATGAGCTACTGATTCAATACTGCCATCTCTACATGGACATAACTGTTTTTCCAGTGAAATTTTTTGAAATCAACCGTCAAGTAAAACTGAAGGGAGTATATGTAATATTGTGTAAGTGAAAGCTCACCTGTATTTTGGAATTGTTAAATTTTGCAAATAGGGTGCCAACGTGTCAAAATGACTAGGTGGGAAATAATCATACCATGGACAAAATTTCTTTATCATGGCCAAATCATTCTGTCGCTCAATATCATATAGGCACCATCTAATTAAATTATTTGCTTTATTGAAACTCAGTGTTAATAACTGTTGTGGTGATAAACCAGAAAAGTAAAGTTTTTGGTTGACAATTTTAGTCCAAGTGCTCTCATGACAATTTTGCGATACTAAGGGTAGTAGACTGGTGGGGTTTAAATTCAGCTGAAGCCAATAACTGAATGTCCTACACCAAATTTGTAATTCAACAGAGGGGAAATTAGCCTCCAAGCGCAATGAAGCATTTGGAACACAGGATGAAAGAGAAAAAAAATGCAGTAGGAACTTAGATTGAACAGCTTCTGTAGATACAAGGTGAGCGCCTGTCCAAAGCTGAGCTCCATATAAATAACTGCTAGAAGTTTAGCTTGAAACACTTTTAATTGCTGATGGTATGTAATTGCCACCTTTTGTATGCACTTTGAGACACATTTTTCTTTGCATATTTCTGATGTGCTCCCCATGACTCTGTTGACTGAAAAATAAGGCTGAGGTATTTTAAGACTTTAACTTGTTCGATCAACTGATTATCCATATACTCTAAACTTGTGGCTTAGAGCAAGTTACAGCAAGTTAATCCAAACAGGTTAGGGATTTAATTTTTAAAGCACAATCCTATGCATGTATGCTCAGAAGTATGCCCCAGTGAGTTCAGTAGGACTTACTGCAAGTTAACTGTATATGATCACAGCCTGAATCCCCCATGGCCATACCCAGTTCATCATCCATTGTATTACTTTCCACATGAATCTATATTATAATCAAATTACTCATTCTCTTGAGGCTGTGATCCTTAATGTGAATCCACATGTAGCATGTATATAAGCTTAATGACAGTGCAGTGAGCTTCACAAAATGCAATGAAGTTTCTGAGCCTTTCCCACCCAAATAGAAGCTAAAACTATGCTACCATATTGGCCCGAATATGAGCTGCACTTGAATATAAGCTGCACCTTTACAATTGGAGTGGGGGGAGGAAAAAAAGAAAAAATACTTGAATATAAACTGCTCTATTCTTCACTGCTCCTGGCTGCATACTAGGCCAGGGGCAGGGGAGCCGCACTTTGTTGCCAGTGGCCTCACAGAGTGATATAATAGCTTTGATGTCACTCTGTACAAAACATTAAAATAGTGCTGCTTTTACAATGTTCATTTATGAGCCTCTTTTATTATCTAATGCCATAATTAGTGCAAAGGACCAATAAATAATATTAACCTTAGGGTTATTGAAAAGGCTGAGTACACACACTTCCAAAGTCATCATTCATTTATATTTAATAATTTCTGTATTGCCTTTCAAGAGTAAAATTATTCCCAAGGCAGTTCACATAAGCTGCAACAATAAAATAGAGTAAATAACATTTAAAAGTATTTCAAGAAATTAAACCTATATTATTAAAATAAGAAATCTAGCATGGTGCAAGGCACTTAAATTCCCAGTCATTGTTAGTTTTTGTAAGACTAGATAAATAGATCTTGAAAATATCCAGGGATGGGGCCAAATATCTAGTGGGATAGTATTCCACAGTTCTGCATCCACTGCTAGAAAATCTCTGGCCCGTGTGCTTGGCAAACTAATTTACTTTGCTTGTGGGGATCTCAACAGAACATCCTCTTAAGGTACAGGCAAACTTGTATGAATATAGTCAATCATTTTAAGTTACCTGATCCCAAACTGTTCAGGGCTTTAAAGGTCATGACCAGCACTTTAAACTGGGCCTGGAAACACACTGGCAATAAGTGCAACTGATGCAATATTTGTATAATGGGTAGCATTCAATGCACTTGTTCCATTAACACAAGGATTTATATTTGTACCACAGAACTTTCCCTCCCTCTCCACCTGGAGAGTTGGGATAACCCCTTAAACAGATTTAGGGGTTCTGCAAGTAAGCAGGGAGTTCCATTGCATATACATGAATCCTGCTGACAGAATGAGTTACTAGTGCTACATTCAATGCAACTCAATATGCTGCTTACCTGGTTCTAGCCTGGAGTTGTGGCCACATTTTTTACCAGTTGAGGTTTCCAAACAGTCTTTAAAGGTAGCCCAACATATTGTTTTATAGAATGTATTATAGTGTTTTCTATAATACACAGAGTATATTATAGTGGCCAATTTAGGATGTCAGTAGTGCATGGATAACTGTGGCAATGCCCATTCTCTTTAGTTCGTCACAGCCGTCAGATCAGCCTAAGCTGATGAAAGGTACTTCTGGCCACAGCAGCTACCTGAGCTTCCCCAAGTCGTGCTGAGTCCCAAGAGTATACCCAAGTATTTTAGGAGGTGTCCTAGACCAGTTGCAGTCCTCTGTCCAGAATAGTCTCTTTCCTTACCCACAACACTTCAATTTTAGATGAATTAAGATCCATCTTGTTCACCTTTATCCTGTCCAATCTAGCTACCAGCCATCAGTTCAGTACTTCAGAAACCTGCCTACAGGCTGGCTCAATACATTTTGCTGCCTAAGGCAAAGGAAAAGATAGTGCCCTCCCCAAGGCACATGCAGAGGCAAAGGCAAAGGTGGATTTAGGGGAGTGAAACCAGTTTGGTCGCACTAGGTGTGGAGCCTGTGGGGGTGTGTGCACCATATTTTGGTGTCGCACAGGGCATTACTGAAATTTGAGACCCCAAGGATCACCACTGGCAGAGGCCAATTTGACTGGTAGTTGAATCTTACTCCAATACTGGTAAGAGGACAGTATCTTCCACCACAGATGAGGGCAGCAGGCTAGCACAGGGGGTACAGGGCAGGCCACATGGCACGGGGCAGGCCACATGGCACGCACAGCTCTGCCCCCCCACACCTCAGCATCTCCCCCCTCAGGCAGCTGTATCACTAAGCCTCATCATAGGGTTGACCTTGCCTGCCTGGGATTAGCAGCTGGAAAAGAGAAATAGAGCTGTGTGTCATCTACATATTTATGATTCTTCAGTCTAAAGCTCTAGATTATTTCTCGCTGCATTTTCATGTAGAAGTTAAACAGCATATGTGACATTGTAGAATCTTGAGACACTGAAAAGGCTAAGGGGTGGAACAGAAGTTTAATTAAATGTAGTATTTATAACCACAGCAGCTTTATTTGTGGCTATTAGTACACAATTTTATTACACTCTTGAACTCCCCAGAAATATAAGCTATGAGTAGGGGCATGTAGAATATATTTTCCTTAAGTTAATGTACTTTTAAAGTCTTGAGTTCAGCATTCAAAAGTAGCTAATTTTGAATGTAACAGAAATGGGCAGGTTGACATGTACCTGGTGTATGATATTACAGTATATATATAAAGTCCACCTTATTTTATCATTAAACAGCATTATAAAGAACATTAGAAACTGCCTTATACTGAGTCAGTTCATCTGTCTTGGTATTGTTTGCTCCAGGTATAGGGATTTTGTAGCCTTTCAGATATTGGATTATAAATTCTATCATCCATTGGCCATCCTGGCAGGACCTGATGGGAATTGGGAGTCCAACAATATCTGGAGGGCCAGAGATTTGTTATTTCTGGTCTATACTTCCTGGCATTAGCTCATCAATTTCAGACAGAAATTTTCCCAATCCAACCTGAAACATTTCATGCAAAGCATATAGTCAGGGCTGGATTAAGACCTTTAGAGGCCCTAAGCACTTAAAAGATTTTGGTCCCCCCCCCCCACACTAATAATAAATTTTATTTTCGCAATGAAACGAAAGCTACAGAAAATTGAAAAATATTGTTTATTTTTGTATATTTGTATAAATAATGCTTTGTTGTTGTTCAGCTGTGCCATATGGTCCATGGTAAATTCGGCAAAGCTCTGGTGCCCTCTATTTCCTACTGTTGATAAGGGAGCAGTATTAATTGTGTTAGTTTTCACTCTCTAAATGACTGAGTATATACTTCTAGAAGAGTAAATAAGTGGAGTTCTAATTACTGCAAATTATCACCAGTGGTGACTGGAAGTGAGAGACTGGCACACGCCAGCTAATAGTATAAAGTCGGTGGCATTTAAGATGTATAAAGTACTGTTACCTTTATAAATGATTCATTTGCATGATAACAGTTAAAACAAATAGTGTCTTTAGTGCTTTTCTGTGTGTACATTTCTTGCAGATGTTAACAGTAGTGGTAAATCACTGACTTTAGAAGTACTGTCTAAAACCATTGTACATACAAAACCACAATGATCCAAGTTTGGGTAGTTAATAGGATATAACCAAGCTTCTCCCAGACTCCTGTGTGTAGTCTTAAGTGGGTGGTAATAATAATAATAATAATAATAATAATAATAATAATAATAATAATAATACTGTGATGTTATTTTCTTCTGTTGGTTGTGGGGTGACTCTGGTACAAGATTTATGATATGGGTGAAGTTAAGTCTTTTTGAAGTGCCACTTGCTTCCTTTTAGAATTTAAAAGCATATTCCAGGATCAGTTAGCCTTACTAGTACCCTTTCTTTGGTCTAGAGTGAGTGTACTAGGTAACAAACTGTCATTTTTCCTTGAGAGTTCCTCCAGATGTTGTTGAACTACAACTCCCATAATCTCTGGCTACTGACCATGCTTGTTGGGGCTGATGGAAATTGTAGTTCAACAACATCTGGAGGGTCAAAGGTTCCTCACATCTGATTTACTTAATCCGTCTTCCAAGGACTTTAGAGTGATATATATAGCTCTTCCCCTTATTATTCCTTTCAGCAATTCTGTGAGAGGCAATGAACAATTGGCTTGATGGCCAAACAGAGATCTAGACACAGTATTGTAACCTAAGCCACAAATTCTTAAACTGTTTAAGTTTAGCATTCCTGACCACACTTTCTTGGAATAAACTCCTACTAAAAATAAATTGGGTGCACTTCCAAGTAGAGAAGTTTTTTATCATTATGCAAAAGGGTGAAGTAAACAGCACATCTGAAGGTAACTGAAGCTTGTCAGCACTGGCTATGCTTAAATTGCAGCTATGTGTTCTGTACCTTGCACCAGATAATTTCTTTTATAAATAGCAGTGGTGAAGGAAGACACTAATTGTCTGGAACTTTAATTCTCTAATAAAGGCAGTTTGCCTTCTGGGGAAAAAAGAGGGGAAAGAACATGCTTTCATTTAATGGGTTAAGTACCAAAAAGTGTATACCCATAAATAAAAAGCTCTAAACAAATAGTTTCCACACTTCTCTTCATTAGGAGTTAATGTCACTATAGAATAAAGTGTGTCCCATACTTCACAAACTTAGTAGAATTAGAAGATTTAGGCTTTTACGTTCAGTTCTTTTTTTGTTTTGTTTACAACTGTCTAAGGAAATTACATTTTTTACTTTAAAACCTAGTTTATATCAGTGCAATGTTTCTTGACCAACCTATAAATTGGTTTTGTGGGTGGGGTAATGAGAGTGTGGTTGTATTATTCTGTTGGCTTTAAATATGCTGTGACTCATCTGAACTCTTAATAAGCTAATGGTCATACATTCTGTATTATTCTTCCATCTTTAATATTTTTTCCTTCAACAACATATCTTTATTTCTTAAACCATTTCTCATTGTGTGAAATAATAGTATCCAGTCACTCTCTCCCCCTTATTTTTTTCTTGATAACACTTGGGATATCTTAGATCTTTATTTTCTACATTTTCTACATATTTTTCTTTGTACACATTTATAGTTCTTCTAGTTCTTTGTCTTTGGGTGGGATCTGATTAATTCATACTCAGAGTAGACCCTTTGAAACTAACTTTCCCTGCAGTGAATTTTTATTGATTTTCCAGTAATGACCATAACACAGCACAACAACAACTTTAAATTATCCAGTATTACAGTCTATGAGTCTTCATATGCCATCACATTGCCAACTATCAGCTCTGATAGTACTTATTGCCTGTAAACTGGCAGACCTCATATTTTGCCAGTTTACAGATAATGATCCACAGTTACACGTGGCTTGAAGGACAACAGTCTAGAAATATAACAGCAGACCACAACTTCCTCTGTTTCCAGTTGTCTGTATTTTTGTCATGTTAATCTCTTTCAGAAGTAACCAATTGACCTTTCAGGCAACTTTTAAAAGTATGACTGACAGCATCATGAAGAAAAATCCATTTTATGATTAGGAAAGGTAGATTTTCTTGTTGAATTCATGCCATCTTTTTGTTTCTGAACAGTTGCACCATGTGAAGGAACGTATTGGTGAGCATGTTCCAGATGAGACACTTCTGCTTTGCCTTGGCATTACTTCAGGAGTTGGTCGATTGATCTTTGGCAGAATTGCAGACTATATTCCGGGTGCAAGAAAGGTTTATCTACAGGTACACCAAATACATAACAACCCTGATAAGATTAGAAATTGTAATTGTTTTTAGATTGTAGCTGATACAATGTACAATGAAATATTTATATTGTACTTTGTAATTTTGTTTTGTGATTTATTTTTATCTTATGTATTTTATATACAGTACTCCACCAGTTAGATATTTTATATTAAGTGGTTTATAAATATATATATTGGGATAAATATTATATTACAAGAAGATCAAGGCCACTATTGTGGCCCATTGAGGGTAAGGTAAAGGGCCCCTGGATGGTTAAGTCCAGTCACCTGTCTCCATCACCACTGCCCTGTATTAGAGAACAGTAATATGTTCATCATCAGCCATATATGTTCATTCCTGCAAACTGAAAGCAAACTTGACAGTGTGTGTTATCACACATGTATTTATTTGTAATACAACACATAGTGTTCATCTAAATTCTAAGTCAGTTCACAATTACACAATTACATTAAAGCACAGGAAAACAATAAAATACAATAATCGGAATAAAAGCAGACCATAAAACCTAGAGCAAAACTAAAATATGGTGCTGGGTGAAAACACACACACACAAATATACAGTGGTACCTCGGGTTACAGATGCTTCAGATTACAGACTCCGCTAACCCAGATATAGTACCTAGGGTTAAGAACTTTGCTTCAGGATGAGAACAGAAATTGCGCAGTGGCGGCGCTGCGGCAGCAGGAGGCCCCATTAGCTAAAGTGGTACCTCAGGTTAAGAACAGTTTCAGGTTAAGAACAGACCTCCAGAACGAATTAAGTTCTTAACCCGATGTACCACTGTATATGCTTGCCTAGTAAAGGTAAAGGACTGTTAAGTACAGTCACGGACTACTCTGGGGTTGCGGCGCTCATCTTGCTTTACTGGCTGAGGGAGCCGATGTTTGTCTGCAGACATTTTTTCCGGGTCATGTGGCCAGCATGACTAAGCCGCTTCTGGCGAACCAGAGTAGCACACAGAAACGCCATTTACCTTCCCACCGGAGCGGTACCTATTTATCTACTTGCACTTTGACGTTGCTTTTGAACTGCTAGGTTGGCAATAGCTGGGACCAAACAACAGGAACTCACCCCATTGTGGGGATTCAAATTGCCGACCTTCTGCTCGGCAAGCCCTAGGCTCTGTGGTTTAGACCACAGCGCCACCCGTGTCCCTTAGCACTTAGAATCATAGAATCATAGAGTTGGAAGAGACCACAAGGGCCATCGAGTCCAACCCCCTGCCAAGCAGGAAACACTTAATTCTCAGGGTGCTTTTTTATAACCTATGTGACAGGAAGCAACCAAAGGAGAAGCAGAAGTTTCTGCCAAGCACAGCAGTGATAAGAAGTCATGGTGTTGATACCCAGTAGGCCTCTTCTCCAAACCACTGGAATCGCTGAGGGGAATAATGCTGAGAAATTTAAGTGGCTGTAGCCTATTGAAGTAGTCTTCCCCACAACTGCTATCATCTGACCATTGGCCATTTTGTTGAAACTAATGGAATTTAACTGATGGAGATTAGCAAAATTTGGATCATTAAGTTGAGAAGAGTGCCCTACCGTTCCCTATAGATACCAAAGTTATTGTGGTCTGGCAGCAGTTATCCTAGGGGTTGTATACGCACAGCTTGGTCATAAACTCAGCATCACTTAGTCCTGCTGTAGTGATGACAAGAGAAGGATGTGGTTCCACAGATTTTTAGTGATTGCATAGAATATTCTTATTTTATTTAAATTTTTTTTTTTACTATACATGTACCTGAAAATTGATTTCCTTGGACTGGTTCAGATATTCACCAGTCTGAGGATCCAGTCTGACATTACTCTGATTATGTATGAAAGGGTGATTGGTATGTTCAATAAATAACTATGCCACATTCAATGACTTTCAATATGTACATGTTATATCTCTAGTTTCAGTGATATCCCTGAAGCGAAACTTAGCAAAAACTTGAGAATCCTGGCACTAGAGTGTCAAGTGGAAGAATACTGTGATATTCCCCAGAATCTGCATTATTATTAGTAGTAGTAGTCATAGTAATTTATTTGTACTCTGCCTTCTTCCCTGATGCTAAACCATAAAGCATTTCATTTGGCAGGGTTTTTACAATGAATCCTACTACAATGGTAGTAATGCATGGCTGGCTAAGTAATGAAGGGAGGCAATCATAGCTTCCTTACAAACTAACCATATTGTGAACAATATTCATTCAGCATGACATTATAAAAATGTGCTCTGGCTCAGTGTAAAAATTAAAAAGCACAACTATTATTATTTTTTACATGATTGTGCTTCTTTAAGGAACTACACTGGTGATGAAAAATATTGCTATCTGCTTGCAATATTGACAATAAAAATTTTTTTGAACATGGTTATAATTGGCTCTAAACAAATGGGCACCACTTAATGCTAGGGGCTAAATGTGTGACTTGGACCCATGTAGTCAGGACCAACCAGCTATGATCCGGTGCAGGGCATGCTGAGGTCTGCCTTTGTGAAAAATCTTATCAGACAGGAAGCCTGTTGGATCAGAGGGAGCCTAACAGGATGGAACAATAGTTTCTCTTGAAGTTTGGCTCCCACAGAGAACTTAAATCAAAATGCAAAGAAGGATATCTTTATGTTCAAGACTCAGCAGGGCTACTTGCTGGAGATGGTATCCAAGTAAATCCTTTTGTTCTGTCTATCAGGGTCTAAGTAAATATTTCCTCACCTGTGTGATTAGGAAGGGGTGCATATGAGCGATTCACAGGACTTTGCAGATATCAGGAAGGGAAGCTAACTACATTCTTCTTTGAAGTTTCAATGTTAGGAAATGACATGTCTGAGCAGAGAGAGATTAACTCCAGTGTGATTGACTCTGCTTAATAGAAATATTGAAATTTGATATCCTAATATTTGCACAACACAGAATTTTGAATCTGGTCTTTTAAGTATATATTTGAGAGAAGGTACTATTAAAACACATTGAATTGGCCAGTAAGTTGTTAGTGATTTAAAAATTGCACATGAAACCTTTCACCATACTTGGCCTGACAGATACCAAGCTTGCAAGATTATACCATGGATTGAATGTTGAAATTGGTCTGGCGTGTGTGAGTTCAGTGGTGGTGGTGATGATAATCCTTCCATGCTTTGTGAATGCTGTTACAGTAAACATGCACTATATATAGTCCCCAGCAGAGTGAAGTTCTAGAGAGGATTGCCTTGATACAGGGTTCAGTTTCACTGTTGTTGTTTCCCCTTTTTAAATAAGACTTATTTAAAAACATTTGCTCTAGTACTAGAGATGGGAAGTACACAACTGGCCAAAAAAATTCTCCTCACTCCAATAGTTTATAAATTGGCAGGTCACTGCTGCAGATGAGAGGTATTTCCTTGTTGCTGATTGCTACTTTTTCTGGTTTATTCATAAAGAACTACATGGGCATTGCCACACTTGTGATAGTGTGAAACACAATAAAAATATTTATGACATAACAAAATTAAACTTTTAACTATGTGATGTACATGTTGGGAAGAGTCTCAGAAAATGTTCCGTAGGTGCCCATGGCATGCAAATAGCCTCTCTAAATGGTGGGAAAATGCAATATCCTTGCAATTATTTTGTTCTAAGAAATTATTTCTTTAAAAAAAAATTGTATCACCTTCAAATGCAAAATTATTATCCAAGGCAGTTTACAAAATGAAATGAAAACTACTACATAAAACAATTATTATAAATTATAGAAATTACAACTACCGTATTTTTCGCTCTATAAGACGCACCAGACCACAAGATGCACCTGGTTTTTGGAGGAGGAAAACAAGAAAAAAAATATTCTGAATATCAGAAACCAGAACAGCAAGAGGGATTGCTGCGCAGTGAAAGCAGCAATCCCTTTTGCTGTTCTGGCTTCTGGGATAGCTGTGCAGCCTGCATTTGCTCCATAAGACGCACACACATTTCCCCTTACTTTTTAGGAGGGAAAAAGTGAGTCTTATAGAGCAAAAAATACGGTAACTCAAAGAGCATTCCAAATGAAAATGAATGGAAAATAAATGGAAGTGCTCCCTTTATTGCAGGGTTTCAAAAACCTTTCCCTGAATAAATGTAGTTTTAATTGTTTAACCACAACAAAATCTGGAATGGCTTCATAATATTTAGTACCCTGAAACCTGCCCCTTTATTCTGATTTTACAATTACACTTTCCTTTACCAATGTGTAGGTGATTTCATTTTTCTTCATTGGCCTGATGTCTATGATGATTCCATTATGCGACTCCTTTGGAAGTCTCATTGCTGTCTGCCTCTTCATGGGTCTTTTTGATGGCTGCTTCATTAGCATTATGGCACCAATTGCCTTTGAGCTAGTTGGTGCACAGTATGTTTCTCAGGCAATTGGATTCCTCTTGGGCTTCATGTCTGTTCCAATGATAGTTGGTCCACCTGTTGCAGGTAGGCAGAATTTTTTTTGTTTCTAATCTTTGTAGGAAGCATGTGAAAGTAGTAATTGCTTTCAAAGTGTAGAATTGTGTTTTTTTGGGTTTTTTTGTATAATTGTGTAACTTTCTCAAGAGATTTCAGATCAGTACTATTTTTTCCATTAACAATGTTGCTTCTTATAACATATTGAAGTTGAGGTCTGCATGTGTTGTATTCAGGTGTGTTACTTTGTCACAGAATACTGAATACTATTTTCTTTTTCCTCAGGAATACTTAAAGATCACCTGGGTACTTATGATGTAGCATTCTACCTAGCAGGAGTTCCCCCAATGATCGGAGGAGCTGTATTGTGTTTCATCCCATGGGTGCATGAAAAGAAGAAACCCAAAGAAAAAGCTAGTCCTATGGATGGGAAAAGTATGGAGAAAATGCTGGAAATCAAAAGCACCTCAGAGCCAGACTCATATGAAAAACCCAGAAAAGAACCAGAGTCCGTTATTTAATGGCCGATATTTTTCTTACCAGATTGAATTTATTTTTATAAGAACTAGGTTAGCTTTCTGTTTATGAATTGAATGTACCGTATGATTGTACTTCAAAAGCAAAGCCACAATGAGAGCTATCAAAGTAGTAAAGGTTAAAACAAAATGGTTAATAGCTAAAAATGCCTTTCACCCATTTTTATATGGTCTCAAAACACACTTCCACATACTACATGGAGCTTTTTGTCATCTGAATACATGCTAATGAGGGCATGTGTCAGGAGAATTTAAAACAAACACATATGACTACATTTCTGGAACTCAAGAAATGTCCCCCTTCTACTAACTAATCCTTTCATAATGCATCCAGCAACTTCATGATTCACCTAATGGTGGAATGGCATGCATCTGGAATTATTAGTAACATCCTAATGTTCTTAAAGCTACTATTTTTAATCTTTAAAAAGATCTGTGGGGTTTGTAATGTGGATTCCCAGCTTTTTAGATCCTCTTAAAAACAAATTCTCTGCAGATTTTGGCATGCTTAAGACCACTGATTTCAATGGGTTTAAGAATGTCTAATGCTGTGTAAGATTGCAGCTTTAGCTTTTAATCCCCAGGAAACCATTGCAGTAAACTATGAAAATGTATTTTCATAATGCAATAGTGACAATTTATCTTTTGCTTAACTCTGCAGTGGAACCCTTCTTGCATTTCTTCATTTATTTGCTTCATGTATTTTAAAGGTGGGTGGCATCATGGTAACCTTATAACTCTTTATTTCTTAAATAATTTAAACTGCTGAGCTAATGATAAGCTAATTATTCGTGTGTATGTGAAAAACACGGTTCTTACATCATCTTTCTTAATAGGTTACTAGTAATTATAAAATCACATATACTAAATGAAATCCAACGGGTTTTGCTCTGCTGCTGGAAGCCATCCTTCAGTAGAATGGGTAGGGGGTCAATTTATTTTATTTATTTATTAAATTTGTAAACTGCCCTATACTGGATGGCAGTTAACAACATAAAATTACAATATAAAAAAACACAAAATACATAATAAAAATATAAACAGAAACAAACCAATAATCCTCCATTCCACAACACATTTTAAAAAGGGTATTGAATGTCATTCAGCCAGAGGCCTGGTTGAAGAGGAATGTTTTCACCTGGTGCCCAAAGGTGTATAATGAAGGTGCCTCCCAGGGGAGAGCATTCCACAAATGGGGATCAGTATAAGGCAATTCCAGCACTCAACAATCTTCTCTGGGGGTATCCTCCAGAGCAGATCTGGCCAGGATGCAAGGGGAAGAAAAATTGCCAGATTTGGGCGAGGGGATTCAGGGGTAGTTGCCAAAAAAATTCCCTACCTCACATTTGATAGGTACATTTCATTAGTGCAGTGACACCCATTGGATTCCATCCTATATTATATAGTGTAGTGAGGCAACTGTTTTCCATCAGATTTGTCTATTTTCATTATTTAACCCAAAGTGTAGTAATACTGCTTGTGTTTTCTTTTGATGGATCAGTTCAAATCAAGGGGCATACTTAAGATTTCACTAACATTCTGGTTTCAATCCTGCTTTGTATCTGAGTCCTTCTGTTGCAGTATCAAGAGATATACAAAGCAACATATCCCATATATGGAGGCAAGATTCTGCTTCTCTCTGGTACTTAACAGCAGGTATGAGAAGAAAGTAATGAAATCAAGATGGATGGGGAGACCCTTTACTCCTCCAAGTTTCAAACCACAAGCTGTACCTTTCTGAATGTCCCAAAAACCTCTGACACCTTGCATTTGCCTTCTGTGGTCTATATACTCGCTTTCTTTCAAAATATATACCCCAGCGGGGTAGAAACACCAGCCTTTGGATCCGAAACAGAGCTTCAGTCTCTAGTTGCATGGTCTCTAAAAGACATTCTGCCAAAATAATTTCATTCTCTTTCTAGCTCCTTAAAGATCAGGGCTAAGAATCGGTGTTCCTTGCTCACTATGGGATCATGGAAAAACTATGGAGTAGAAACAATAGGAAACTGCCCTCAACTACTTCTTCCAAGGAGACTTGGAGATTGGATTAGATTCACAGTGTCCATGTGAGGTCTTGGGAGGACCTAAGAGGCTTGCAGAAGGGGTATGTGTATGCTCAGAGGTGGTGTTCTTGATAAAGTGCCTTCATATTGCTTGATCATGTTAAAAACTTGCTAAGACTTAACAAGATGTTGCTGCTACTTCTCAGATACTGAGGTATGTACACGGGGAAGGAATTTCTCTCTTGAGAGAATCTCTCTTCCAGAAGCAGCAAGAAGAGGGAAGGGAGAACAAGGGGGCAATAGCATAATATTGTGCACATTAAGGTAGGGAATTGCACACTTTATAGAGCATCTGCATGTTGTCATTGTTATGTTCCTGTTTTCCTGAAGTGGGTCTATCATTTCTCAAATTGCAAGACAACTCTTCTTTCCTTTCCAAGAGGTGTGGTTTTGACCCTTGCAGTTGCATATTGGATGGGTAAATACTTTGCCACACAGCAAACCTTCCCTATTACCTGTCTATTTGGGAACAGTTTGTCTGAAAGTCCACTGATATTCCTTAGCCTTCATGATTTGAAAGAAGAAACCTTTGTAAGTCTCAGGAAGCATGCTGGGAGTTGAGTAATACAAAACTGTATGCAAGTCTCCAGAGATTCCCCCCTCCTCCTCCTAATGTCAGTGTGCCTTCCCAGACTATGCAAAGTACAAATAGGAGAAGGGAGATTTTTGTGGACAAACGCTCAAAATAAAATACTGTAGCAAGACGAATGAACTAGCTTGTTCCAGTGTGTCTAGATCTGCACAATTATATAGAGATTTACATCATCTCTGTGTCCATGCACAAAGATTATTTAAATAGACTGTAGCAAAACAAATTTTTTTGACTAAAAACACATTTTATTCTACAAATAGCATGCAGTGTTTTACTACTGGTATCTAATACAGTATCTGTATGTATAACAATGCACATGACAATGTTTAAAAATCTATCGTCAATCTGTCAATTTATCACATGTATATGTTTAAAGTGATTGATACCAGATGAACCGTTTATCCACTGAAGGTTATTTTAAAAGAAACAGAAAAAAAGAAACCCCAAATCCTTGTAAAGGAACATGCAACAGTATTTTTAAAAAGTTTAATCTGTGCTTGTTCTCTCTCATCGTTACAATATTAACCAAAGTTTTTCTAAAAGCAAGGATTTTATTAAATAATTCTCAAGCTTTGCTTTTAACATGACTAAGGCAGGGACTATTAATGTTAGAAACTGGATAGTTGTGAAATAGGATTGTTGCAATGTAACTTTAAAAATGGCAAAACTTGTTCCTGCACTTCAGTAGCCCCTCCATTGCCCCTCAGGTCTGCTCTACACAATTTTTATGTACAATGCAAAATCTGGAAGTGGAGTGGCACATGGCACATCCATGTGTCTTACAATAAACAAACACTTTTTTATTTGGTGCAAATATTACAGTATTCATAAATGGAACCAAACTCCTCTTGGCCCCATTACTGCTGGTGGGAGGGGTGGGAGTTTTAGCCTTTGAAGTTTTTGTTACTGCTGTGTAACCCATGTGAATGTAAAAGAAGGTTCACCTTTTATTATGTGAACAAAGCTTTCTATCTGAGAAAAATACTAAGTTTTCTTGCAGCATAAGTTAATCCCATGAAAAAGAAGCATTTTTTGAACTGGCATGCTGTTATTTCTACACACACACACACACACACACACACACACGGCTTATCTATGCAAATCCTACACACATTTACTTGGGTGTATCACATTGGACACAATGGGACATGCTTCTGACTAGCAGGCAGAAAAAGGCCCACCTCACTTCTAATTTACCGTGCTATATCTTCTAAAAGATTTATTTTAATGTTCTGATGTTGCACTCTGCAATTATTAGCTCTTGGATCCCTTCTTTGATTTAAAATGTATACTGTGTGAGATGAAAAAGTGTGCAGAATTCTATAAACTGTTTATAATTGTGCCTTGCTCCATCTCAAGAATGCAGCACCACAGTGGTTGAAAATAAAGACGTCATAAATAGTAATGGTACAGAATGTACATCCTGTGTAACTAAATGGATACATTTGTTATTTGTACTTGTTTACATTTAGATACATTTGTTACTTGTACATTTGTTACTTGTACTTGTTTACAAGATAAGGGCAGTACCAAGAAAGTGAGAGCATCATTAACTACGTCTTTTGACATTTTACCTTATCAGTGGAATGCAATAAACTGACTTGCAAAGTACCCAGTCATAATTCTTTAGAAGAGTAACCTTGATTCTTAACATATTTGTAGTTCTACCTCCTCCACTTATACAATAAACAGTTTTCAAGGAAACCTTTTTAGTTATTACCCTATCTGAAAACATTTATAAAAATTTCCAACTTTTACTTCTAGCCATATTCCTATTACCAATATTCTAGCTGCATAAAACAAAAAAACTGCTTATGTCTGAAGTACAAATATCTATCAACTTTATCTCACTTTTCTTAATAGCTTAGCCCCATGTATCTGAGGCTTTTTCTCTTAGCTGTGCTTCTTAGTGCATGTGCTATGCTTAAGGAGTGTGGTGACAGCAAAGGTTTAATAACCCTGAGAAATAAATAAAATGTGACTTCCCCATACCTCCCCTTCACTGCATCCTTGTTTTGCAATTTTTTAGCAACCCTTCAGTCAATTTTTCTGTTTTGGAAATTAATAAAAATTATTAAAAAAAAAAGGTTTAATAACCCTGTCAAATATTAAAAACCCATTGCCAACTATTTAGTTGTATTATATATTTTGTTACCTCCTTGAAAAAGTAGGGTGGTGAATTTTCTGCCTTGTCAAAATGCAAATGGGCATCTATACCCAGATAGTCGATCAGCAGAGGTCACAGTGGGCAGGGTGGAAATTCAAACTACTCAGCCCCACCTCTTAGCAAGGTGCTATATGAACAGGGTTCTCCTAAGCCACTTTCCGCCCCAGCCCCCCAGCTATTGAGAAAATATATATACCAGCCTACAGAAACGATAAAAAGAGTAGATAAATAAAACAGTACATTTAAAGATCCAGAATACAATAAATACATTGTTGCCGTCATTTAAAATAGGAAGTCACCTCTTGAACAGGGTAACACTCAGGACTCCAAATAGGTCTGAGTAAACAACTCGAGTTTTTAGGAGATGGAGCATCATTGCGAAATCTCCTTTGGAAGGGTATTGCAGAGGGCTGGGGCTACGACAGAAAAGGCCTGCTTCAGAGAGTTTTTGTATAAGGGGAACTTGCAGTGGCAAGACATTTTCTAACCACTTAAAGACAACCCCCATACACGACATTTTCCACACGCAGTAAAATCCGAGTTATAAAAAGCATCAAGTCCTGTTTGAGTGGATGGTCACATCGTTACCCAGCCACAACCATAAGAAATATTTGGCTTTCTCCATTGCTTTCTTTCCTCCTCTCTCTTTTTTAATTTCAAGTTTACATACCCATACAAGGAATTACCAATTTCTTTCTATGGCGAAAGGAAGCTTTCACTCCCGTCCCTGTAAAAAGGCAGCGGGGGTGGGTGGGGGGAGGCGGAGGACCCCCAAAATGCACAAGAAATCAGTTTTCCGGCAACAGAATGGTCCCTTTAGTCTTTTCCTATCTCTGTCCCCTTCAACATGTTCGTTCCCTGGGCAGCACTTCGGCAACAGCCGGCAAGCCCAGATCTACAAAATACAGTAACGAGCAAACGGCAGGTAGAGACCCGGCCACCCGTTTTCACCTGGCGGGAAACCGCTTCCGTAAAGCAGGCGACTAACTGGGAAGCTCGAAAAGCACATTTGAGCGACGTTAGCCAATGCGAGCACTTGAACGGCCTTCGCGGAAATAAACAGGAATGAGCGGGCATACAGCTGCGGCGGGGCCTACTTCCAAGGGCATTCTGGGAGTTGTAGTTTTTAACAGAGAGGAGGTGCCTCCTGGCCCTCCGGCCTTCGACGCGCAACTTGCGGAAGCCACGTGTGCGTCGCGGGGTCACGTGGCCCGGCGCTGCCGTAGCGGCTGCTGGCTGTAGGGATGGCGGGCGCTGCCGAGAGGAAGAAGCAGGTTCGCTTCGCTCGTCTGGAGGAGGAGGAGGATGAAGGCGGAGGAGGAGGAGGTGGCAACCGCCGCGAGGCAGAGAGTGAGTCGGCGGCGGCCGGAGGGGCGCCTTCGGAGGAGCCGCTCGGGGGCTCTGCTGCGCGGCTCGCCCTTCAGCCGCTGGTCGTGGTGGCCGACGGCGGACGAAGAAGCCGGGCTGGAGGCGGCGACAGCGCCGCAAAGCGGGAAGCGGCTGTGGCGGCGGCTCCGCGGCGGGCGCTGAAATGGTGCACTTCGGCGGCTCTTTGCGCCGCTTTCCTGGGCCTGGTAAGCGCGCGCCCGTTTGTGTCACTCAGCGTTTCGGGGGTGGGGGTGTGTGTGGGGGGCGTGTGTCACTCAAAGTTTCCAGGGTTTCTTCTCTCTCCCCCCCTGCCCGGTTGTCCGTTCGAGGCGCCCTCGCAATTCCGCCGAAGGCCCTCAGACCACGGAGGAGCCGAAGGAACTTCAGGACGGGACTCGGCACGTTCCGGTCCTTGACACCGCCAGTAGATGCGTAAAAACAAGTACACGTGTGTGTGAGAGCGAGCGAGCGAGCGAGCTGAAGGATGGAGGGATTTGCGGGGCGCCTATCTTCCCTCGGGCTTCTCCAAGAAACAAACAGATACCTTTTCTTTAATTGAATTATTATTATTATTATTATTATTATTATTATTATTATTAATTGAATTAGTGCACTGTTCTCCTCAAGTACTTGAAATACTGTACAGAACGTTAGCGTGGCCTTCCCAGGGATGTGGAGTAGAGTTCTCACTCACTGCAGCCAAGCAAAGATTTGCAGGTGGTTGTGGCCCAAAACACCTGGAAGGCTCTAGGATGCTGAAGGATATTATGGTGAATTATCCACTCCTGTGTAGTGCAGCTGCGGTCCCAAAATAGAAGCCCTCAGTTTGTTAGGTTTAGATCCTGCCTTTTGCCAGGATAGCCTTAAGATAGCTTGCAATATATATTTTTAACCATATAAATTAAATAGCTCAGACCAGCAGTAGCAACAGCAGAAAAATCCATGTAAAAAGGAGAAGTATATTTGTAGGGTCAAAGGATGAAGATATTGTTGCCTATTGCATGAAACCACCTAGTGGTTTCTGAGGATTTTGAGTCGGGTGTCGCCAATGCATATGCTGATGTTGCTCTGCTGTTTTTGTGGTTAAGGTGGGAGAGTGGAAGTGCTAAATTGTTGTTTGGGCTTGGTAATGGATTAATAAATTTAAGATCAATCTCAGCAAAATGGAGGTGCTGTTGGTAGGTGATTCTTCTGTCTCAGACATGGTGTTCAACCTATTGAAGGTGGGGTTATATGTCTAGCATGTAGTTTCTTTCTTAAACTACTCTTGCACTGAAATAATCACAATGTACTTGCTGCTTTTGACGATTATCTGGAAACCACAGTTCACAATATAGCTGTTTGGGATGGTTTCATGAGCATTTAATTGATCTTAAAACTGCTTTTGATCTTATTCCTAAAAAAAAATTTAATGGGAGAATAAGTATTTGTATTCTGTGGATAAGATACTTCTTAAAAAATTTGAATTGCAAGTAATAATCTCCCATTATCCCACTAATATCAGTTGCTCTTACTTCTGGATAAGTGTGCTTAGGATTGCAAGGAGTGATTGTCACCTGACTTATTTTTTATGTCAAGTTTATTAATAACAGAAAGTATGTTTGATTTGCACTTCACATTGATATTTATTTATTTCCAGGGTATGGCCATTGCTATCCTAGGGCCCACATTTGAAGACCTGGCTGCAAATGTGAACAAAAATGTCAGTCAAATTTCTTATATTTTTGTGGGCCGTTCATCGGGGTACTTTGGTGGTTCTCTGATTGGTGGTATACTTTTTGATTGCATGAATGCCCAACTTCTCTTGGGTAAGTACACAGGGAATAATACTGATTTTTATATCATTGCCCTGATTCACAAAAGTTGGATGGGCAATTGCATAGTCAAAAATGTAAGGGCACAAATACGTATGTCACAAGCTGTTCATGCAGTCCAACCTGAGGGGAAATGGAGTGGATTAAGTTTCTCTCGCTCCCACAGCCCATTCCCCAGGCTGTTTGATACTTTCTTTGCACCGTTGAAGCAAGTCATTCAGTTTTTTTAAAATGGCTTGACTCTTCAGCAGTGAGAATTCAATGGAATTCAGCTTTATGGGTAGCTTCCTTGCATGTTAATAACTTTTTTTTAGATTGCTGCTTCAATATGCAATCAACCCTTTGGAGTTTTAAGACTTTAGTACTATTCCCACTTACCTGGGAGAAACACACTGAGTAGACAAGTATATGTCTAAGGAGACATGTTTAAGATTATACCTCATGCATGCTTTTGATGTCTGAATGTAAAACTAGCATACAGGGTATTTTGTGTGACTAATGTCTTATGTTTATTACTTTAATTTAAATATTTTCCTGGAATTAAAAAATTCCAGAATAAACTTAGATATGAAATTATTATAAATTGTAGCTTTTAAAAAGTGCAATATGAAATGGTGTGTTTAATTATTTCTCCCTTATAGGATTTTCTATGCTGGGTACAGCTCTGGGTCTTTATGTCATCCCCTGGTGCAATAAAGCACTTCTGTTAACATTCATGATGTCTGTCATTGGGTTTGCAATGGGAGTCCTTGATACAGGTAATAAAACCACAACACTTGTTTCATGATATTCATCCTGTTTGGAATGATTCAGTTAGGATTATGTTGAATCTCTTAATTTAAAATGGCTTACAAGTTTTAAATCAAAAATATCAATATAAAGAAATATAGTACAGTATATAAAAATCTACAGTAAAAAGGTAAACAGCAGTTAACAGAGCACTCAGCAAAGCTTACAAAGACCGGGAAACTAACCAATGCTGATGCTAAGCCGGCTTCTTTGTGAAGAGCATTTTATAACTGGAGCACCACACCTGAAAACCCTCCGTCTCGAAATTGCTGCCTTCTGGTGGTGGCAATCAGAGAAGGCCATTGGCAGAAGATCTTAGAGCAATGGGAGGTTGATATGGCAGAAGGTGCCTTTGATAATCTTCAGGGTTGATTGACTGTGTGTGATTTTGGATAGAAGACGTGTAGGGATCAAAAGAGCAAAAGTGTTTTTGGGCAGAGCAGCACAATCAAGTCAACTGTTGAGACGGTCTTGAACTGAAGCAGAAATAACACGAAAGTGAAGAGAGATGCTCACTTTGAAGAAATCACTTTAGTGGTCATGGAAGGGGTAAGAGATACCATGCGGGGGAAGATGGAGTATGCACAGTGTTGAAGAAGCTATGGTGATGATCAAACAGATGAGGCAGCAAAGAGCTTAGAAACAGAACAGTTTCTATTGAAGATCAAGAGAGTATCCAAGGCAGTGAATGGTGCAGTTAATTCAAAGGTGAAGGTCAAAGGAACACAGCAGAGGCGGTGTTAGAAACTCAGATATATAAGCTAGGTGCCAAAAGGCTTCTTAAACCAAGATTGCAGTCACCAAAACAGAATGTCTAGTTGCCATTTTTGGGCAAGACTACTCTAAGGTCTTATTTTCAAATGATGGACCGACTGATTGATTCTCAAACATCTGGGTAGTTCAGTTGACAGCTTTGAGCTAGGTTAATAATACTTTGAGAACTTAAAGAAGAAAAGCCACTTGATCCAGGGACAGTTCACATATATATTGGCCTATTCTGACTTCTTTTTCTTAATACAGACCATTCATAACGTAGGAATATTCTTCACAACTGTGAGCAGGGCAGTGGGGTAGGGTAAGTGAAGACAAGCTACAACAATTAACTATAACATCCTTCACTGCTCCTGCTCAGGCTGCACGGGAGTGGGGAGCCAAGAAAAGGCGCAGGAGTTGGGAATATTGTCAAATAGGAAGAAGATGAGCCAAGGATTTTGATCTGAAATGATTATTGAGAAGGATCAAGGAGTGATAAAGGGAAGCAGAATGGAGTGGTAATGGAGAACTGTATCATACAGAAGTATGGATTTTGGAGGTTGAAAAACAGTGAGATGGGTGTGGTTGTGGTCAGGCACTGCGATTAGCAGGGAGAAGGTCAATGCTAATGCAGCCACAGGAAAGAGGTGAGCACCTGAAGGAGAGACCACTGAAGGAGAGGGCAGCAGCAGCGTCAATGCAGGTGGTAGTGTGTCAGATTTTGGTGAGTGCAAGTTGCTGGAGGGTTTAAGAGGAGAAAGGATTGTGAAAGATAAATGATTTCTGAGTGAGGGAGCAGCAGTTCCAGAGAAAGGATGAAAATAGGAGTGGGGAGCAGTGAATGGGAGATGGCAAGTGAATGCCACAATGCTGGAGGAAGCCACTAGAGCTCCGGAGCCAAGAAAAGGCGCTGAAGGAGAAATGGAAAATGATATTGGTAGAGCAGTGAGGGTCATAAAATGCATCTCTGGCAGGTAATCTTGTTGTCTTCAATGATGGGTTGTTTCTA
Organism: Podarcis erhardii; assembly: GCF_964252035.2. NCBI lineage: Eukaryota > Metazoa > Chordata > Lepidosauria > Squamata > Lacertidae > Podarcis > Podarcis erhardii. The sequence continues at coordinate 52,363,414 of NC_138507.1, forward strand.
TGGTGTAATGCTGGTAAGAGGGTCAAGCAGGTGTGATATCTTGCCTAGTAATGTATCTGCATCTTTCAGTTGCAAACATAGTGCTTTCCTTTGAAAAAGAAGTTTAGTCCTCAGTAGCACTTGGAGCCAAGGAAGAAAGAAGACTGTCAAGACAATAGGGTTGTTGTTTTTTATGCTGGCAGGCCTGTGCACTTGTTAAACAATTTCTTAAGGCAGTCATTTTAATGATTGATTTTAATTTTTTTATATTGCTGTACACCGCCCGCCCTGGTATTTTACGAGAGTATGGGATATAAATCCTTATCAGTAAGCAAACCTTTGACCTTTGAAGTGTCACTGTCAAGCTAGAGGAAACTTTCTGTGTTTCTGTGAATAGACGCCGTTGAACACCTCCTGCTATTTATTCATAATATTATCAAAACTGTGTTTTCAGCAGGAACCGTTCGAGAACAATTAGAATTTTATGGGAATGTTCACTTAGTTATTGAAATAATTGTGAAGCTTTATAGTTGACATTGAATATGCTCTGTTAAATTGACCTCATTCTGCATACTGGTGAGCAGATGGATTCCATTTAATTAAGATACTAAACATATTATTACAAATAGTGCTTGTCACTTGAGAGAACCTGGGTTCTGTCTGTTGAGAATTTTGAAGGAACTCCTTTCTGTCTTACCTCTTATGCTCTCCTCCTCTGTGCTTAATCAATTGGGGGAGGAGTTCATTCACCAACTGGCATGACCTGCATACAGCTGCCAGTTGTCGTCCCCCTGAACCTCCCCCTCACCTGTGATCACTGAGTGAAAGTATGATGTAGGGCTTTGCATGTGTGATTGGGGAAGCAGGGTTATCCTAGTTGCCCTAATCATTTGTTCAGGCCCTGTGTGCTTACAGTTGAATGTGCACAGGGCCCATCAGCAGGGTGGGATTCAGCAGGTACAAGCTTTTCACACACTGAATATGGATTGGGAGTGTGAGAAGAGGGCTTTCAGGAAGACTTGGGATGGAGGAGCTGCTAGTTTATCTGCTTTTCATCATTTCTTCCCCCCTCAACTCGTGAGTAGGGGGGCTCCTTGTGGCTCTTCAGGTGCTGCTGGGTGCTAGTTCTCATCTTCTCTGAATATTGGCCCTAATGACTGTGGCTGATGGGGATTTAAGTCAAGCAGCAACTGGAGGTTCCCACCCTGGGAAAGTACACTGGGAATTGAAAACAGGCTAACTAGCCACAGCTCCCCCTTTTCTTTCATTTGGCTGTAATCGCTTCTAGTTACCTGTGCCTGTTGATGAGGGAGCCTTCAGAGTTCTCAGCAGGTGGAGTGAGGTTGCTCTTGAGTGGTGATGTGTAGTTCCAAGAAACAAGTCTGAATATGGAAACTATACCCTATATATTTTCTTTACCCCACAGGTGGCAATGTTCTTGCCTTGGACACATGGGGAGAAGAAGCCGGTCCGCATATGCAGGCCTTACACTTCAGTTTTGCTCTGGGTGCTTTTGTGGCTCCCATCCTGGCCAAGATGGCGCTCGGTGGCTCCGCTGTTGGTTCTCCGGTTCTGTTGGGTGGTAATGTTGACAATCAGTCTGCCGTGAATTCTCTTCCTGCTGCTACACCAGTCCTGAAACTGCATTTAAGCTTGAACTTTATGTGGTCTTATGTTGTTATAGGCAGTTATCTTTTGTTTGTTGCATTGTTTTTCTTTGTTTTGTGTTTGAAGAGCAGTCCCGTCCGCGACAGGACAAAGGTTTCCACACAGAAATACCAGGTTGCTAAATACCACCGTGCCGTCATATGTCTCCTCTCTGTGTTCTTTTTCTGGTATGTAGGGGCAGAGGTCACTTATGGTTCTTACATTTTTACTTATGCAAAAACCTTTGCTGCCATGAAGGAACATGAAGCAGCTGGGTTGAATTCCCTCTTTTGGGGATCATTTGCAGCTTGCAGGGGACTGGCAATCTGTTTTGCTGCTTGCTCTTACCCTGGAACTATGATCCTTCTGAGTATCATAGGCTCCACTCTGTCATGCCTATTCCTGGCGCTGTTCAGTACATACCCAGTCTCTCTGTGGCTTGGCTCTGCAGTATATGGAGCATCCATGGCGACTATCTTCCCTAGCGGCATTTCCTGGATTGAGCAGTATACAACCATCCATGGGAAATCTGCAGCATTATTTGTAATGGGTGCAGCTCTGGGGGAAATGTGTATTCCTGCAGTGGTTGGCTACCTTCAAGGACATTTTCCTGCTATCCCTGTGCTCATGTATTCTGCGTTGGGAGCAGCAGCCATGACATCAGTGCTGTTCCCTGTGATGTATAAATTAGCTACATCACCCTTCGATGCTAAACTGAAGGATGCTGGGGATGGTGAGCTCCAGGAAGCCTTATTGTCCCAGTCTCATCTTGAGGATGATGATGATGACGACGACGACGGCAGAGAATGGAATGAAGTAGACTTTGAAGTAATTGAGATGAATGACACTATGAGGAACTCTGTCATAGAAACATCCAAGACGATCGAAGGGGAATCGACACCTGCCACCTCTGGTCACCCTTCTTCAAGAAACATTTTTAATTCTTCTCCTCGGCTTACTGTCGGCTCCCCAAAACATAAGAATTCTAGTAAGAATGACTAAGCCTCTCTTGCTTTAAGAACAAGAGGTTCACCAAACACTTCATTAAAGTGGTAAGAAGCTTGGTTAAATCCCAGTTAAAGTTGGTTTTTGGTATAAATGTGTATTTGCAGGTACCGAAAAGGGATGATGTGGTGGAGCCATTTATGCGAGTGTGATGGTAGTAGAAAAAGCAAACAAAAGCCAGGTTTTCATAAATCCATATTCTAGTGGTTCTTTAGTCAGATGGTGAGCTTACATCTGGGAAGCGTAGTAAAATAATCACGACTGTCTTGATTCATATCTGATTTCTATACTGAACATTGTAAGCAAGCTTTGACCAAAGGGGGTTGCATTTCATTTGAACCATGGTGTGATACTTAACGAGGTACCTTGTGAGGGCACCAGGGCTAGTCCTCATTCTGTAAATAGTTATCGCTTGTGTTCCTAAGATGTTGATGCCAAGATTTACTCTAATAACAAATATATTTTTTAAAAAGTGAAAAAGTTGTTTTGCGGGTTTTGAATAGTTGTATCTGATTTTTGAAAAGCAGAAGTATCACATTATGAAAATATTTAATTCTTTAGTACTTACATTATTGGTACAGGCAGTTTTTAATTTGTGTGGAGGTTATGTTCCGGACTTCTGTGCACATCGATGGAGCATGCATAAGCCTGTTCTGCTCCCATCCCACCCCTTTTTGTGACATCTTTATGTTTTGGGGCTACTTTAGGTTCAGGGCCATGTGGGTGATTGTGTGTCATTCAGACAATCCTAAATTGATCGTTGCCTGTACTTTCTCTGGGAGCAAGCTAAAACCCAGGCACATCTATTTCCCTTTATGTATGAGTAAGCCCTAGTCACCCTATTTCCACTAGCAGAACTTACAAGTCATATCATTTTATTTTATTTTACTGAAAAGCACATGGCAACAGCAATTTGCTAGGTTACTGTAGAAGGGAAATGCTGTAATCTGTAATGGCACTTCATCCAGATCCTTACCCTCAATAATACCACTTGGTAGAGGTGTTCTTTCTAGAACATGCAGAATGTGGTTTAAAGAACACAACATTGCAAGCACTACTAGAAGAGCACAGGTTGTGCTTTCTTCCCCCACTCCAATCCAGGCATAATTTCTCAACTTATTAGTGTACAGACTGTCCATACCTAAGAAATGCTCTTTTGTAACTGCTGTATAATTGGAATGGCGTTATTTATGACTGTACAATTAAATGGCAAGATTCTGTGGTATGTGGTTTGTTCATGGTGAAATAGAGGAATTGTGGACTGGAACTTGGGAAAGCTAGCATTTTGGCTGTAGACAATGATGCTACCTCAATGGGATGATTTTTAATATTAAAAGCTGAATAAGTGAAGATGTCGGTCTTGTAAAAACTAAGCATTAATATGCAATAAATTGCGGATTAGACTGAATTTGTACACTGTTTCACAATTAGAAATATTACACATGTAAAAGCCAGAGTTAATTGTTTCCATTAACTGAATCTCATTAGTAAATTTCTTAACCGTTTGAACTGCCTGAAGTGTGTATATCCAGCTTATAGTTGCCTGTAAGAACTAGGATCCAAAATACTACTTTAGGCATGCATAAAGGATTGAATATACCCAGGGGATTGTTTTCCCCCCTCATTTTGAATGGTGCACCTCATTGCCATAACAAGAACAGGTTTTCCATGCACTATGAAAAGCTGCTGTTGCTGAATTACAATTTCAAAGTTTCTTTGAAACTGAAGCCATGTGGTTGTGTGGTAGCCTTTTCATTGATGAAAATAGCTTCCGATTGTTGGGTAAAATCAAATCAAGAGCATGGTAATAGCTTATGTTTTTCAAGAATTTGTGCTGAGTTGTGGGTGTTGGGTATTACAAGGTCGTATTAAGGATTCTTGCTCTTTCTTGGGGTTCTAAGTATTGTAAATGCTGTAACTCCAAACTCAGTATTTACTTGAGGAATCGGGTCCTTTCCTACAATGCAAATGTTATTCTTGGTATATTTGTGATTGTTCTGTATGAAATGGCATTATGAAATAGACATTTTGACAACTTGTTTTAACTCACATCAATGCTACATTTGCCTTAAATGTTATAGCTCTTATTTGGGTATGATGATTAGTTTTTCTCAAGTGTGTGTCTATTGGTAAGGTAATTTTGTAATGTAAATGCAGCTAGGGAGTTAATTGCTTGTGTTTACAGGGGTATTGGGAAGTGTGATATTTTCTTGAATAAAAATTATTTATTTACCAAAGTGAGCCTTGACCACCATTTCTTAGGGAATCCAATAATCAAGTCCATGAGTAAACAGAGTACATTCAGTGTTGCCATGATTTAAGAAACTACAAATAAATCCTGAGTTGTTTCAGTCAAACCATTGCTTCTCTCCATAGTTTGGTATGTTTTCCAGGTGCTCCTGCTTGTGGGGTGGCCAAAGGAACTATGAAAAAGAGTGCCAGGTTCACACATTAGACAAAGCCATGAAAAATTTAGTAAGGTAAGCGATTGTGTCAACAGGTCATTTAACAGTATTCTTTTTCTTTAAAGCTTGCTTTATCCTATGAGAATTTCTTATTTGGGGGATTGTGACTAAAGGTGGATTTCTCAAGAAAAATGATGGTTTCAACACTAGCTTCAGTTTTTAGGGAATCATTTTGGAACTCATTGGCCATTATTGTTAAAGAAAAGCACTACAGCTACATTGAAGTTTAAAAATGCACATACATTTATTTTACTATGGTTTCCATTAATTTTTAAAACAAAATGATTTTCAATTAAAAAATGCACTGACCACATAATTCCTTTTAATTTTATAGTTATACAAATATTCTAAATACACATTTTCTCAAGATGATGGCAAATAAGATTTAACTGTACAGTACATCATGAAATATTAAGCATATTTAGAAGCAATAGAAATGTCTATACAAAAGCAAAAATGGAATAAAATTTCTTATTTAAAGTATTGCAACAGTCCCACAGGTTTGTAACAAAAATGTCTTTGCACAGTTCTTCACAATGCCCCAATTAATAGCTAAAGCAAGACAGTGATTTTTAGAAAATGTTTCAAAAATGCTACACGCTACTGTTTGCACAGTCTGGTCAAAACAACAAAGCTACTTGGAATCAAGCAAAACTTAGGAGAAATACTCCAACTGATTTTAAAATTGTCCGTATAAAATTCATTGCACATTATTTTTACTCAGTTGTTTGAAAAGTAAAAAAGTCTATTTACAAAATATTCTGCAGTCAAAATTATAAAGTGGATGAGATATCTATAAGTAACATCCTGATACTGACAATTCAATAAAACACAATGACATTTCCCCAAAGATTTTCAGTACTTCAGAAGCCCATTGGGAAAAAGTGTTTATATTGAAATGGATTTACAGGATGTTAACACAGCTATTTCAACATCTGCATTATAAAACAGTATGTTACAAAGGCAGAAGAATGAGGAAAATTGACATTGTAAAAAGTCAGTTGTTAATAGATTAACAAGTGTTTTTCAATTTACTTAGGACAAACATTTATTATTTCTCAGAGTAGGTCAACAATGAATGAAAATTCTAGACAAGATGAAATTGAAGGACCATGCATGATAGTTTTAGAATGGTAAACATTATTAAAAAAAATAGCACCTGCAATCCTGCTATTATAGGCAATCTAAAATTGATCAAGTAGCTGGCGAAGATACGGTGCCTTGGATAATTCTCTGCTCACTCTTGAGACCTTGTAAAGTACAGGACAATTCAGTGAAACACAAGGTATCTGTCGCTCCAAGCAGCCTGTACAATTCTTGCATATCTAGAGGTACATAAAACGGAGTAGTGTAAAATTCACATAACTAGAAGAATTATAATAATCTTGGCTACAACATTTACTTGGAGGAAGACAGGTGAGATGGGACCAACACTAAAAACAATGTGAGGAGGTGAGGAGGGTTGTAGGAAATGAATGGGCTTTCGAGAGAAAGGGACGGAAAGGCCAGAACCAACCAACCCCATAAAAACACAGCAGCGATGCCCACGCTACAGGTTGGATCCCCATATGGGAAAACAGCCTTTTCCTGCATTGCAGGAGGGAGCTCACATTCACTCAAAGGAAAAAATTAAGCATAAATAATGGAGAATATTTTAACAAAAATTCTAGCTGACTCAACATTTTAGTATCATGCATCTGGCAAGTTAAGAGATTTATAAATGGCAAAAGCTGCATTGCAGATAAGATTGGTTTCGGCTATATATATGGGATTAAGGTATACTGGACATAAATACACTGAAAATATTTATGAGAGTACAGTTCCATTAAATCCTGGTACTTCTTGGTAATATTAAATAATATATTGAAATTAACAGAACAGTGGGGAATATACATTTAATGGCAGAAATTCTAGCGGTTTCAAAGTGGAAACTGGATAATGATCCTTTGATAAAAGAGTGGCTTAATAAACCTGTTTACAACCAAATTCAGTCAGATTTAATTTCTGTACAAACAGAATCCGTCACATAAAAGGAAGATCTTTATGATGGGGAGTTCAACATAATTTTGTATTAAAAGGTCATTCATTAGCCTGCCAGTTTGTCTGATAGCACTTTTTCATGCCTTTGGAATACCTTTTGTGAAAGTTCGTTATTTTGCTTATTAGGGAACATGTTATACTTAACTATTAAAAAAAAAAGGTGCTGTTTTCTCCACCTCAGAAAAGTTTCTTTTAGGTTCAAGTTTATTAGAAGCAAAATAAAAGATGATTTCCCCTACCTTGGCTAGGTGTTCATGTTTACGTTCCAGCTCTCGAATTTCTTGATTAAGAATCACTACCACATGCTGTGGTTGGCTCCTACATTTACTGCAGATGCCATGCTGAGTCAATTCATCACACACAGGACAGTGTAGAGTGGTGAAATACTGGGAAATTGTCCCTTTTCGGCTTTCCTGCTCGCTGTGGGATGTGGTAGCAGCTTTCTGGATCTGCAGGGTTTAAAAATATTTGATGCATATGAGTAATAACTATTTTTGCCAACATACGTTGATCAAATTTACACCTTCTCAAATTAAAGATTACTGGGTCTTGGCATCCTATGTTCCCAAAGACGTATCAAAACATATCAACAAGTCCATTCAAAACTGAGATTTTTCCTATTACCACTAGGTGGAGCTGAACACCCATTTTGAGATCAGCTCCACATGCTGTGAAACCGTTCTTGAGAGGCTGCCCACACACAAGGTTGTTCATATCAGGATGGATGAAAGCCAGCCCTATTAATGTGTTGTGGAAATCCACCTTAGATACATTTTTTCCCATTTGGCCAACTAATTCCAGGTGGGAACCAGAGGTATGAACAATCTGAGGTTTGGGTCTATAGCAAGCAAACTCCTTGTCTGCATATACATAACCTGTAGGTGTGTGTTTTGCTTTATTTACTTTCTTCTTTCTTTATTGTGCATTGCTATTATTATGGGTAGTCTTTCCTACACCCTCTTCCTAGTAAGTCTTGCATCAAATGATAGGGGGTTGGAAGGAAAATCTATTTGTTAACCTGCCCCAAACCTGTTAGTGATTCATCAGGTAACTGGACCTTCCCTCCCACAGCAGCCACGGGCTCACATTGGTAGGAATACCCTCTACCCTCTCCATTTGGTTGAATAACACTGATAGTTGGAGAGCCAATTCAGTAACCAGGAGAAGTACTAACTGTTTTAAACTACAGTGGTACCTTGGGTTACAGATGCTTCAGGTTACAGATTCCGCTAACCCAGAAATAGTACCTCGGGTTAAAAACTTTGTTTCAGGATGAGAGCAGAAATCATGCAGCAGCAGCGGGAGGCCACATTAGCTAAAGTGGTAGCTCAGGTTAAGAACAGTTTCAGGTTAAGAACGGACCTCCAGAACGAATTAAGTTCTTAACCCGAGGTACCACTGTACTTATCTATAAAAACTCCATTCCAGCTGTAGCTATATCCAGATTTACTATTTCACCAACTTACCCTTGGTAATTCATGATACCAGCTGAAAACATCTATGCCAATAAGTGATAAGATTCTAGCCAGCGGAGGAAGAATTTGTTTGGTGATGTAGTAAGTGGCATTCAGACGCAGGTTTGGATCCTGTAGAACTTCAATCGGCCGCCTAACCAACTGTATGAGAGGCAACCCCGGCACGCCATACACAATGACATAGGGCACCCTTTCACCAACTCGTGGCTCAGACCGCCGATCATAGGCAAGCATCCTCCTGTTGGCACAAATAAAATCAATCTCAAAATATATGGCCCACAAATGAGAGAGACAGATCTATGTACCTGTTTCAACTCCTATTAATAATCTCCATATATTCTTACAACTTTCCTATCAGTCTTGCCAGTTTGCACAGCAGCATTAAACACAAAGGAGAAAATGAAACAGCACCTTATGCAACCACAAAATAATTCTAGAAAGTAAGGACATGTTTATACTCACCACTGCACCTTAGGGCTGAGGCTGTGTTCACAGTGGTTTATTCATTTCCCCCTACATTTCCCCGACTATTAATTTCCGCTTTGTATTTGTGCTTTCACATGACATAAAAGCCACTTCCAGAAACAGAAGAGGTTTGGGGCTCATTTTCATGTTATTTGCTTCCAGAAAAAAAAATCTGTTTGCAAAAAGTGCTAAATTTGCACTATACTGTATTTGCTATACAGTGGTACCTCGTAAGACGAAAAACTCGCAAGACGAAAGAGTTTTTCGTTTTTTGAGTTGCTTCGCAAGACGAATTTCCCTATGGGCTTGCTTCGCAAGACGAAAACGTCTTGCAAGTTTGTTTCCTTTGTCTTGCAAGTTTGTTTCCTTTTTCTTAAAACCGTGCATTCAGGGGGTGCAGTTGTGACTTGACTTCGAGGAGCAACTCATAGCACGCAGCGTGGTAGCCTTTTTTGAGGTTTTTGAAGACTTTGGTGATTTTTGAAGCTTTTCCAAAATCCGTGCTTCGCAAGACAAAAAAATCGCAAGACAAAAAAACTAGCAGAACGAATTAATTTCGTCTTGCGAGGTACCACTGTATTTCGTTATATGGGAGGATGGGTCAGCCAGAAGCACTTCTCATTCTTTGAGGAAACCCTCCAGTCTCACAAACAGGACCCCCGCACCTGTGTGTGTGTGTTCCTCGCTTAGCACCCCTCTTCTTGCTTCTGCCCACAATCATCTACTACTTTGGGGCTCTTAGTCCCCCCTTCAAAGTTGAGCGCTATGAGGCCCCATACTTCTGCCAAAAGTCTGGAGCCTTTGACAGAACCACTATTCACACTTTTCCCTCTGAAGGAGGAGTGCAGAACAAGCTGTGAATGTATTTAGGACCTGGCTGATGGAAAATATATCTATCTACAGAACTGTCCCATTGGAAGTGACTCCAAGGGCCATCTAGTCCAAACCGCTTCAATGCAGGGACTACAGCTAAGGAGCTCCCACTGATCCATATTTTATATTTTAATGTAATAAAATCCTGATATTCTTAGAAGCATAAATTTCTGTAGTAGATATTTAACGCATCTTTGAACTCCCATAACAAGAATGATTTAATATAAACTAAAATGATCTCACAGTGCCATTCATTATATATCTGTATTACCTTGTGATTTCTAGAGCTGGTACACAGGCTCCAGGTCTGTATGTAGAACTTCCTCTGTACTCCTTTGCAAATATGAAGTCTTGCATGCTGGCTTTCCCTTCTAATAATTTCATGCACTGATTTTGCACATACTGCTTGATATGACTTATATCACGTGTTTCAAACAGCAACTTGATAGAACACTCAAGCATCTGAAAAAAGTGTATTAAAAAAGATTTTATAGTCATTTGAAACACCGAAGGCATTTTAAACATTCCCATTCTGAATCCCTCAACTTTCACTTTTGGAGTTCCCCCCAATATGTAGAACTGATACTGTACTAAAAAGAACTTCTGAACACAATAAAATGCCTGTGTCACTTTACCTTGGAAACAGCAGGGCAAGAATCTCTTCTAACAGTTTCTATGCCTTTTGCATCAAATACTGGATCCTTCTGTTCCAGTGATTCATACATGTAACCAACATACCTCTTCTTGGTTTGCAAAATACATGGCAAATAGACCTGCAATGCAAAGAAAAACTCTGCAAGTCTAGATATAAGAGAAATGCAGGCAAACTTCTGGACTGAACGCTTTTCTTCTTTACTGCTCATAATTATACCCAAGTCACCCATAAACTATATATCTACATTACTAAGCAACATACTCTATTTTAGGCCCTAAGCGAGAGGATGAGATGATAAATTTGTGCATGCATGACAGGCTTTCTCAACTCAGAGAAGCTTCAAAAACAGCCATTTGAAGAGCTCTTTTTGTGTGTGGACTAGGGGCTAGAAGGGAGGATATGAAAGCCCTCCTTGTGTACATGTAAACACTTGGATGCACTGAAAGAGTTTCTGTTAACCATAAAATATTTTCAAGCATATTAGGTACATTTAGAGCAGATTGATTTCTGAATTTGAAAAATGTTTCATTATTCCTAAATTGGGAAAAAATTAGGCTGGATGTTTGTTAATCTCTAAATGTACATCTTTGTCCTTATTCAATTAATGTACAGACATCTTAAGTTATGTTATGATTCAATCAACCTGATCACTGTGCTAGGCAGAACTGCAAATGTATTCATAATACCACCAGACATGGACAGAAGTGTAATGCAGAACATTCTCTGACCCCTTGGGTACTGTGGAGTTCAAAAACCATTTACCATGCAATTTTATTTGTTTTATTATTTTGTCAAGTTTTTCTGACAAAATATTTTCTCCCTACTTACAACAATAGAAAAGGAGAAAGACGGGCCTTGCCGTCAGGGATAAAGACGACAAAGGGAAGTGTAGCAGAAGGAAAAGACAGAGAAGGAAAATCAGTTTGACAACAAAAGAAAGTGATGGATTGTAAAATAGGCATTTAAATCCAATTGAGGGAAGTATGATCTTTCCTTGCAGTTTTAAACCACCTATTCCATGACACTGCCATCTCGCCTGCATTACTGACTTTTTGGGCAGGTTCCAAGAAACCCCAGAGCTGGACTCTAATATTAGTACCCTCTCACAAATCCCTTCTGGAGAGGAAAATGGGAGATTTTTGTTCTGGGTTTGATGTCCTGCAGTAAAGCAGAACAGCTGTGTGATGAAGGTCACTAAGGACACCAGCCTTTCTCCACGTGTCAATGAGGTTGGTGGCAGTGAATCAATGAAGAGCAATAGTGGAAAAGCCTCAGTCAAAGCATGTTAAGTTCAGTGCAATTTCTGTGCAAAATTGCATTCATTTGTAGGGGGAGTGTGCGCACACTCACTGTATTTTTATGTTCATGTGTGCCCCCTTTGTGTGGGGCAGGCAAAGATGTAGTTTGGCTTTCCTGCAGAAAGCAGGACTGTTGTGCATGCACTGATGCATGGAAAGTTCAATCCTGCTTGGCGTAGGTGCATTTTTATAGGCAGTCTTTGTTTTTTTTGGTTTTGTTTCTTTAAGTGGTAAGCTAGCAGCTCTTCCCAGGTTTGCTTTCCCATCCAGATTCCTTCTCCTCTTAACACTGTTTCAAATATCTATTTCTTAACTTGCTCATTATGTCACTTTCTGGAAAGGTGGCCTGTTAAATGTTGCAGTCAGGCAACACTCAGATTTCTCTTACCTTTTCAAACTTCAGTTTTACTGGTTTGGGGTTGGTAGCTGTTACAGCTTCAGCAATTTCCTGGCCAATCTTAAAAGACTGTTCCTTGGTAGCTCCTTTCAGTAGTACAAACATGCTGAAATAAGATAAGGGAAATCAAGAAATGACTACAGTCATACCTCGGGTTAAATATGCTTCAGGTCGAGCACTTTCGGGTTGTGCTCTGCGGCGATCCAGAAGTAACGGAATGCGTTACTTCCGGGTTTCGCCGCTCATGCATACGCAGACGGTCAAAATGACGTCACACGCATACGCGGAAGCGGCGTATCGCAACCTGCGTGTTACGTTCACTTCAGGATGCGAATGGGGATTTGGAACGGATCCTGTTTGTATCCAGAGGTGCCACTGTATTTAGCTTTCCCACTCTAAAAATATTCCAAAAGTATGGCAACTTTTTTCTCTCTCCTTGTGACTAAAACCAGAAAATGAACAGGTAAGCAATTGATATTTGTTATTTATTAAAATGGTATAGTGCTCTTCATCCATAGATCTCAGGGCAGTTCACAACATAAAAATCCAAGATAAATACACAGAAGAGATATATCTGAAGTTTGTAATGGAGTGGATGTGGGATGGTGAAATGAAACTTAATCCTAGTAGAACAGAAGTCATCTTAGTCACGTTATATGTGGGACTAACTTTAAAGACGGTTCAAAAACTTCAGCTGGTGCAGAATTCAGCGGCCAGGTTGCTCACCAGGAAAAGAGCATGTAACGCCAATCCTGGCCTGGCTGCATTGGCTGCCAATTAGTTTCTGGGCCCAACTCAAAGTGCTGGTTTTGGCTTATAAAGCCTTAAACAACTCAGGACTACAATACCTCAAGGACCGCCTTTCCCCATCTGAGCAGACCTAGACTCTACAATCATCATCTGAAACTCTTCTTCATCTGCTTCCACCATGAGACGTCCAGAGGGTGACAACACAAACAGATCTTTTCTGTAGTGGCTCCCTGTTTATGAACTGTTCTCTCCAGGGAGGCTTGCCTGGTGCCTTCGTTACCTATCTTTAGGCACCAGGCAAAAACATTCCTCTTCTCCAAGGTCATCAGCTAATTAAATAATTATGGCCTTTTAAACTGTGTTTGGGATATTATTTTTGTTTGTTATTATGTTATATATTTTTGTGTATTCATATTGTAAACCGCTCTGTGGTCCTTGGATGAAGGACGGTATAAAAATGTAATTTAAAAAAGTGTGTGCAAGAAATAAACTTACAATTGCTGTTGTTCAGGCTTTCTTTCCTCACTTCTTCTGCAGGAAAAACACATTTTCCTTGCATTCAAAATATATAATTTTGTTGCTGAGAAAACAAATGTTTCTTCCAGCTAGCATACCTATTTTGCATATTAAATTTCTACTCTGGTTTAAAGGTTGCATATTACAAATCTACTAATTTCTGGTAAGGGAAGGAAAGGCAGTCAATGACATATTACTGGTTGGAAAGTCTCCCAAACAAAAGAATAGTTTTAATTACCTGTCTGTGTCTCCATATACAACCCGTGCTCCCCATTTTTTTGTTTCGTTCACCAATTTTATTGCTCGTTCCAAGGTTTCTCGGGCTTTGTGCACAATGCTATCACCAATCTGCAAAATATAAAGACAAACCTTGATAAAATCTTTCTTGTGGACAGATCATGCATATATCATTGTTCTGTAACTCATTCTATAAACCCTGTAGAAAGTTTGATCTTTTTGATTAACAGCAGCCCACTTCTTCTCCATAAGACAAAAGTTTCAAAAGCAATTTGTGCTGAAGTTTGCGGAAGGCATGTGCGTGATAACTTTAAAAATAAGAAAAGTCAAACACTCTTGACTGTGTCCAAATAGCTCTGTGGATTGATGCATTCATCAAGAGGAAATAGCAACTGCAAGTTATTAGTAAGCATGCATACAGTGGTGCCTCGCAAGACGAAATTAATTCGTTCCGCAAGTTTTTTCTTCTTGCGAGTTTTTCGTCTTGCGAAGCATGGTTTCCCATAGGAATGCATTGAAAATCAATCAATGCGTTCCTATGGAAACCGCCTTCAGACCAGGTCCGGGGACAGTCTGTCCCCCGACCTCTTCTGAAGGCTGGGGGGGGGGACAAGGGCTTTTCTTCCCACCGCCGGCCTTCAGAAGGCTGTTCTGAAGGCTGGCGGTGGGAAGAAAAGCCCTTCTCCCCACCTCCCGCCCCGCAAGCTCTGGGGACAGGAGGGCTTCGCTGCCGACCCCCAGCATTTTAAAAGCCCCCAGGACAGCGGAGATCTTCTGAAGGCAGGCGGTGGGCGAAGGTCTTTGCTCCCCCCCGCCTGCCTTCAAAAGCTGTCCGGGATAGCGGAGAAACGCGTTGCGCTTCTCTGCTATCCCGGGAAGACAGTCAGGCCGGAGCAAAGACTTTTGCCCCCCGCCGGCCTTCAGAAGAGGTCCAGGACCTCTTCTGAAGGCCGGCGGTGGGCGAAAGTCTTTGCTCCCGACGGCCAGCATTTTAAAAGCGGTCCGGGATAGCGGGAAAGTGCAGCGCGCTTCCCTGCTATCCCGGACCGCTTTTAAAATGCTGGCGGTGGGGAGCAAAGCCTTTCGGCCCCCGCCGGCCTTCCTGGACCTCTTCTGAAGGCCGGAGGGGGGCGAAAGGCTTTGCTCCCCACCGCCAGCATTTAAAAGAGGTCCCCGGAGATTTCCCTATGGGCTTTCTTCTTGCGAAGCAAGCCCATAGGGAAATTCGTCTTGCGGAACGACTCAAAAACGGAAAACTCTTTCGTCTTGCGAGTTTTTCGTTTTGTGAGGCGTTCGTCTTGCGAGGCACCACTGTATAGATATTTCAAGGGCTTAGGCCCAGGAGCTGCATGGGAGCAATGTTCCCTTGTCCAATTTCTACCAATATTGCCTGCTCCCAGCCTGCCTTTTCACATTGTGCAGGACAGTCTCCTCAGTCTTCCAGAGTAGTTTTCAAGTGGGCACAAGAGAGGAGCAGCAGGAAAGCCTTGTGGCATGAGTGGTCTTATGCTTGTGTAACTCTGGATCCAACCTAAGGTGTTTATAAATCTTTAATTGCATGTCCTCCTCAGGACCCTCTGAAGTCATTGTTCCTATTTTACAATCAGAGAAATGAGGTTAAGAATCAGCTTTTGCCTTAATGTAGGTATTATTATAGCAAAGAAGAATGGGAGCATTGGCTCCCAGTAAGTTTCTGAGCACAATTCAAAGTGTTGGTGGTGGACCTTTAAAGCCCTAAACGGCCTTGGTCCTGTATACCTGAAGGAGCGTCTCCACCCCCATCATTCAGCCCGGACACTGAGATCCAGCACCGAGGGCCTTGTGGCAGTTCCCTCATTGCGAGAAGTGAGGTTACAGGGAACCAGACAGAGGGCCTTCTTGGAAGTGGCGCCCGCCCTGGGGAACGCCCTCCCTTCAGATGTGAAGGAAATAAGCAGCTATCTTCTTCTTAAAAGACATCTGAAGGCAGCCCTGTTTAGGGAAGTTTTTAATATTTAATGCTGTATTGTTTTTAACACTCAATTGGAAGCCGCCCATAGTGGCTGGGGAAACTCAGCCAGATGGGCGGGGTATAAATAATAAATTATTATTATTGTTGTTGTTTTCTTGTCTCTGAAATATCTTTACACTTTACTTTCATCACTTACCTCTACACATGGCATCCTTCCAGAAAAATTAGCAGAAGTATAACCAAATGTGACATTTGCTATGAGCTTAAGGCCAAGCTGACGTGCTTCAAGCATTCGAGTGATGGCTTTGTCATTTTTATAAGCTTTCATTGATTGCTTCACCATGATTCTAGTCTTCAGAATTTCTTCTAACATTTTTGGCAATATACCCTTTCTTACTGAAGGCTGCACAAAAACAACACCATTAAAAATTAACATTTAATAATAAAAATATATGTTTAGCAGCAACTGTTAATACTGTTTATTTTAGGGTGGTTTACAGTAGACCACTGTTGGGTCAAATGTTTGTAATGCAGCTTATCAGATAATTTTTACACTACTGGTAACCAGGTAATTTTTCCCTCTGGGAGTTAAGATGGAGTATGAGTTCTCCCCCCCACCCCCAGTGGGTCAGAGCTTTGTCTGCCCCCACTTTCATGCAACAACTTTGACAGCTGAGTCAGAGCCACCCATCTGTCAATCATCTGATCAAGTGACTGGTAGGTGGCCAGTCCCACCCACTTGTCAAAGTTGATCTGTGGGGTGGTGTTCACAGCAGGGAATGTGTGCTGACAAAGCAAGCACCAAACAGTATCAAACTCTCTGCTCATCAGCTGAATAGTGGGTTAAATCCTGCTGCTTAACCTGCAGGTGCCTGTTCCCAGAAACAGCCAAACTGAGCAGGATTTAAACTCCCTGCATCAGCTAACAAGTATGGGTTAAATCCTGCTTTGGTTGTGCACGCAGAACTGTGCGGGGAGGAGGAGCATACCTAAAGCAGAATGGAACCCTGCCATCTCACCCATCACCTGATATGTGTACATTGGAGTGATGTCAGCTGATTGACAGGCGAGCATGGCTTTGGTGAAATGGCCTTGCTGGCTGGTTCCCCATTCCTACTGTAGATACTGTGTTTATAAATATGCTTAACATATTTACATTTCATGCTTCAGTGTCTTTTTTCTTCCGGAAAGCAAGATGCAAGTAGAAATAACAAGTTAAACATAAAATGTCAACAAGAAGAATAAAACATTACCTTAACAAAAGCAATTCCACTGGGTGACACTGTGATGTCATGACGAAGTTGATATAGCAAATCAGGAGATACTCTCAGAGAAGTGCAGCCAAACTTAAATTCATCGTATCTGGAAGATAAGACAAAGTGTACTGAACCCTCAAGTAACATCACAGACTAACTGCTATTCCATGCTACACACTATTTAGTGCTATGGCAGCATAAATACAGTACCTGTTTTAATTTTACATCAGATTTGTATCTCTTAGTCTCTCTCATGCTCTAGCCTTCTTTTTGTAATCCAGCAAGCTCTCCTATGTTCTTATCAGCAAATAACTTACAATTTAAAGATCAATATTAACAAAATATTTCCTTAGAGATAATCATATTGGAGTGTGCCCACCTTCCAGCATCCACCCCACTGAATCCTTGTATCATCTGCAATATATATTTTTGAAACACACCTTTTCCTCCCATATTTCATCTACGTATTCCTTGGTATGCATGTATGGGAGACTGAATCCACCCACACACATGCAGTCAGAGTTACACACTTGTTTTGATGCACTTCTAAAATTGTATATTTCAAAAATGCTGTTCACAAGTTCTGTCTCTGCAGCCAAGAAGTAGATTAATAGAATTACAAAAATCCCAGATGACAACTTTTTTTACAAGAAAAACAACTTCCTGGTTGCATGGTTTGAGAAGTGGTGGGCTAAATGTATTCCATTTGATCTTTCAAGTACTTATTAAGTAGCAGAGAAAATGCATCTAGATTTTAAATATTTAATACTTACTTTCCCAAGTTCTCAATATGTCCCAAGCATGTGGAATAACAGTAGTTGTATGCTATCACAATAGATGGATATAAAGATTGAAAATCTAGTACAAGGACAGCATTACTGTAGAAACGGGATTCTGGCTCCATTATTAAAGGAATACACTGAGGTGCTCTCATTTGAGCTCGTTGCTGGACACTTGGTGTAACAGCAATGTAATTCATTGGTTTGGCAATACGTAACATCATTGACTCCACACGGTACTACAAAAGAAAAACATTAATTACTGATACTTTTGAATGTTCATGTATTCTTAAAATATATTCCTGTGGTGTGGGGACTAACGGACAATGTAAGTGGACTTCGTGAGCCTTTATGGTGGTTAAAAGACATTACACCCACTGTCTACTACTTCACAGAAGATTTCACTTCTTTTCTATATTCAAATGTATGCCTTGTTAACTGCCAGTCTTGTTTAGATACCCACTGGAGCACAGAAACTGCTTATATTGACCTGTATGTTTAAATTATAATTGATGGAGTATTCTTACTGGCAATGTTTTCATCCTCTTTTCTCTTTCTTATATTTGCAAATAAAAATACTGATCTAGTATGGCTATACATTTAATATTATTTTCCTAATAAGCAGCAAGGCTAGTGGCAATTGGATTTTTAATGTCTTTTAGAAATGACCCCTTGTTTGTGAAAACTTCCAAGGTTCAAAACATGTGAGAAAAATTCTGAGGTCCCAACAACTTCTCAAAAATATTAAGGACAGCTTACCTGCGATCCTCTTGTTAATACATGCAAGAACTGAATTCCAAAAAGCCTTGCCATTTCACTTGTTCTGCCAATTAAGTCCACTTGTTCTAACAGCTGGAGATTTCCACGGACACGGCTTGTGTAGTAATCAATCATTTTCCAGCTTTAAAATCAAATAATAAATGTACAAAAATCTTAAAAGTCTTAAAGGATGCTCTAGAAAAAAAAAACTTTCAAGGCAGTAATCAACAGTTTGCAGCTCTAATAAATTGATGTGCAGCCCTATTAGTTCTCTTGGAGGCTTTTAACATAAGGTTAAGGTTAAGTCCAGTAATAATCCATAGTATCCTTCTGGACCACCTGAATGGGTTGTTCCTTGGTTTATTTTTTGTTCTTTCTGTTGCAACATATCCAGAATGTGGTGCTGGGGGACTACTGTTCCACACCACGGCCTTGTCCTCTATGTTACTTAATATATAAATGAAACTGCTGGGAAGGGCAATTCAGAGCTTTGACATAAGGTGACATAGATTTTATACCTTAAAATTAGAAGTGGAGTGACTTACTATGCCACTCATTATTAATTTGATGCATTATGAAAACAATGCACTAAGTCACTTCTAAAGTAGCATGACTACTTTTTTCTCAGTTAGATTGTTTTTTCTTAGCTTCAATAATTTCAAGGTCATTCTTATCACTGGTGCATGAATTCAGCTATCCTAGCTATTAAAGGTAAAGGTAAAGGTACCCCTGCCCGTACGGGCCAGTCATGTCCGACTCTGGGGTTGCGCGCCCATCTCGCTTAAGAGGCTGGAGGCCAGCGCTGTCCGAAGACACTTCCGGGTCACGTAGCCAGCATGACAAGCTGCATCTGGCGAGCCAGCGCAGCACACGGAAACGCCGTTTACCTTCTCGCTAGTAAGCAGTCCCTATTTATCTACTTGCACCCGGGGGTGCTTTCGAACTGCTAGGTTGGCAGGCGCTGGGACCGAGCAATGGGAGTGCACCCCGCCGCGGGGATTCGAACCGCCGACCTGACGATCGGCAAGTCCTAGACACTGAGGTTTTACCCACAGCGCCACCCGCGTCCCTATCCTAGCTATTAAGGGGTAGCAATTTGTTATTTATTGCTTGAATAAACTGGAAGGAAAACTGCACCATGAAGTTCTGTTACACTTGAGATATACAACAATGGTAAAGTCTAGTTAACATGCTACCTTTACAGCACAATTGCCACTCCTGTGATCAGCAACCATGTTACATAACTACTTATGTCTGATATTCAGCAATATACAGTATATCTTTGATAATGTCAGTACTTTGCACATGAGCACCACATTTTCACTGAGTCTGTTGAAGTAGCCACTTGATCCACCTCCAGTGGTACCTGGTCATGCAGGAGTGGTATGCAAACTTGACTAAGTCAAAGGTAGCCAACGCGATGGCCTCCAGAGTACGTTGGGCTACAACTGCTGTCATCTATGACCATAGGCTATGATGGTTGGGGTTGATGGGAACTGTAGTCCTAAATCAACTGGAAGGCACCACATTGGTCAGTGCTGCCTTAACTGATCAAATGATATGAGTAGAAAGTTGAATTGTGCACTACGGAATGGCAGCACATTTGTTATTCTTCTGTCAGGAGCCAACTTTGTTTCATTTTTTCCTTGCTAATTAAGTTTTCATTTGGTTTGAAAACTTTATATACAACAGATCAGACTTTGATTCAGGAAGCATACTTTAAAATACTCATAAGAACTGGTACTTACCGATAGATGTCTGTCTTGTTGTCAAACCAATCAGACAGAACGCGAGAGGTAAACAGTGGAAAGCGCTGATGAAGTATATGAAAGCCCACATTTTCAAAAGTATAGTTAGTTAGAGTCACCTAAAATAAGAGAAGACTTGTATGATCACATACAATAATCACATAATTTGTCCTGGTAAGGTGGAGTGGAAGAGTAAGAATTACAGGGTATGTTTAAAAATGCTCACAACTTTTACTGGTTATAGCTTACACAGAGTTTCCCATGGCATAGCACAGAACAAGGATTCAGGTTCAAGACAACCACTCAGCTCAAATACTTCAATGGATCCATCAATGGATAGAAGGCAAGCTCAGGCCCACCTCTGTGTAGACTGGTACTATGAGCTATCACTGCAACCACCCTGGGTGTGTTGCAGGCTTGCTAGCCCGTGAGCTGGGTTTGGCTCTGAAGTGACCCCAAGATCCATTATGAGGGTCCTGCAATGGGGAGGCAGCCCCTGCTATGTATTTGATTGTCTTCAAGGTCTGCCACACAGTTGTGATGAAACTACAGGGCAATGTAATTGAATCACCATTGAAGAACATTGCTGTGGGGAAGGCAATACCTTTGTAATTGCTAAGCCAGTTGTGACTATGAGTAAAATTAACCAGCAACTTAATCAATTGTAAGGTGAAGTGTGCTATAAGACAAGAATGGAAGTTGACAGCACTGTTGAGGCCCAGGTCAGGCCAACTTTTCATAACCCAGGAATGGACCAGAAGGGAAGGGAGGGTTTCCCCTCTGGTTCATACCATGATATGCCCCCAGGAAGCCAACAGGTGCAACCACTGCTGATGGGGCTCAGCCTGCAGCGGGGGGGGGGGGGGGAGCACAGATCATCACCTGAATAGCAAAGGGAAGTTCAAACACCCATAAAGTAGACAATTAGAGGGACTAAGGGGGGAAACAACTGGTTTTTCACCAAGAATTAGAAATGTCTTATGGCCATGCTTTTTCATTACATAATCCAGAAGAAATCACATTAGTTTGCAGCAAAAACAAAGAGACCTATGCCATGTCAATCGTGGCATAAACCATCAAAGACCAGAGTTCGTTTTATCAGATGCTCCTTTCTGTATCTGATGATAATGGCTCTGGCCCCTGAGAACATACACCACAATTCATTTGTTAGCCTTTCAGGTGTCATAGGACTCTTTGATTTGTCAACACAGTTGTTACCAGTAGTATAATTAATAATATCAGCAAGTGTAATAACCAAGGAATTAAACTAGTAGGCAGCCAGTGCTGAAATGCAAGGTGGCCCTTGAACAGAGAATAGGTTATGTGAGTGGAATATGCTGTAGAGTAAAGCATCAGCTCAGCAAAATAATGGAAGATTATGATTATAACTACATTTCCATGGATTTCATATTTCCTGTACTGATAACAAGCATATGGGAAGAAAGAGATACAAATTTGCAAACTCCAAGATAAGAAAATGGTTTTTTATTGAAAATATGGCATTTATTTCAAAGTAGGTTTTTTGTGATTTTGCCAAAGTTTACCTCATTTCTCATAATTCTCCAGATATTCAGCATAACCCTTCCAACAATGTTTATTTCACTCATTGTATCAGACCCATATTCATCTTGATCTGAAGTAAATCTGTTTTCTTTTTTATCATCTAAATCATTAAAAGAGAATATTTCAGCAACTCAAATCAAGTTTAGTACAAATACAATGAAATATTTATCAGAAGGAAAAGTCATCTTCTGAACCTACAAACTAGAGCAGTGGTGGTCAATCTTTCTGGCAAGAATAACACAAAAAAGGCCAAAATACTGCCACTAGATAGTATGTTACAGCAAATATGAAAATCTTTGTGGTTTGTTGTGGGTTTTCTTTTTATTCTACTTAGGAATGCAGGTCTGATTTTATAATGGAATCGGGTTTGCAGACTCTCCCAATTTCTGTTCACACATGTTAAAGTCACCTGTAGCATCTGTAAGGCATATCCGTAATCCATGCACTAGAAGAACCAGAAATGTTCATTATTTTGTGTTTTTAAAATCTTTGCCCTTACAACTTACCATATTTTTCTGTGTATAACATGACCCCATGTATAAGACGACCCCTATTTTTGGGAGCCCTCAACAGTTGTTTAGCTTCTTTTGTAAGTTCGCTGAGCTGTTGAGCAGCTTTTCGACGATCCCCTGCTCGGGCTGACGGGACTGGTGCCGCAATACACCGCATACTGGCACTCACCAGATACTCTTCCTAAGCCAGGAAGAGCGGGTAAGCAGTCTCCTCTCCGACATTTCCCTGTCACCGCTGTAGCACCAGCCCTTGCTTACTTAGCATATTAACCCGTGTATAAGACGAGCCTCAATTTATCACAAAAAATTCAAAAAAGGTCGTCTTATATGTGGAAAAATAAAGTACTTACTTTTTATCATATTCCAAGGTTTCATCACTCATATAAATTGTACAGAAGCAGCATCCACTGCACTACTCATGGTTTGCATGTCACTTCAAACCATAGCTAACCTTAACCATAGTTAAGTGAAAGCTGGGGCTATGGGCTGAAATTGTGGGCACTTTACTTCTTCCTCATTCCCACTGCTATGTTGCCAAGAGCAAAGCCATGGTTTGGTTTAATGTTACGGATGAACCTGGGCTTCTCTCTCCCCCCAAAGAAACCACAAGCTAAATGCTACTCCCTCCAGCGCTAGGTTTGTTTGTTTGGAGGGAACAAACCATGAGCCGACAGATGGGCGGGGTTATAAATAATAAATTAAATGATGATGATGTAAAACTAACCCAGACCATGGCTTAGCTATCAGCAGCAGGAAAAGAGCAAAGTGCCTGTGATTTTAGCCATGTGCACCAGCACACTGTACCCTTTAAATTACAACTAAGCTTAACTATGATTTTAAGTAGTGAGGGGGAACCCTCACATGGGCCTAGTTAGGCCCATCAGAATTACCCATTTGGCCTGTGAAGCCACCTTCTACAAGACAAAGCCACCTGTCTACACCTCATATATGATGTCGGGGCGGGGGGGGGGGAGGGATAAAGTTGCAGCTCCCTGCTGAAAGTGGGGTTTGAAGGTACTGAAGATCAGCTGTTCCAGCAAAGCCCTGTGCCTTTGCAAGCCCTGATTATCATGCTGATGCTTGCAAAGACATAGGGCTTTGTGACTACCAACAACCAGCTAACCATTGGAGCCTGCAAAGTGTGCCTTTACCCATTCTTTCTTAATTCAAATTGTGTGATCAAAGGAAAATGGATTGCCTGATGTCACTGGGACATCAGGTGATTGATAGGTGGGCAGGTAAAGTATAACTCCAACCCATTGGTCGGTTTCAGTTCCACACCCTAGGTTTAAAGTAGTGTGTGAAGAAGACCACAGTTCTATATGGTTTCCATTACGCAAACTGGTTTATATTTAGTCACTCTTCCTCAGGTTCTTATCCTGTGGACACTTTACACAGGATATGGCTCTCCCACTGTTCATTGCAGTGACTCAGGTACTCAAATGCTTCTCCCTTGGCTAGCTGCTTCATCTATTTCTGCTTCCTTCTCTTCAAACAAAAGATAAACAACCACTACTCTAATACAGAAAACTGAAAGAAGGATCCTTGCTAGCTGATTGAACAGAATGCATGTAGTCAAGTTTCCTAGTGAGAGACAGTGAAAAACACTAAAATTGGAACAGTAACACCATATTTTTCCATGTATAAGATGCCCCCATGTATAAGATGACCCCTATTTTTTTGAACCCCAAATTAAGAAAAATGAAACCCTAAAATAGAAGTGAAAATCTGGATGATTGATGGTGGCATGTTGTTGATCTTTTTGGGGGCAATTGCCCTCAAAGTTTCCAGCATGAGGTGCATGCAGTGCACTGTGGTGCAGAAGCAAAGGCAGCGACTGCGGAAGCAGGCTCCCAAGCAGGATGCCAAGGAAGAACCGGTGGAAGTCAGGGGGGAAAGCAGCAGGAGGGACCGCCTCAGCCCGCCCAAGCCAAACATATGCTTAAATATTTTAAATATTTTAAAAATTCCCCCAGATGCCCATGTTCTGTGTAAAAGACGACCACCAATTTTTTACTATTTTTTTTATAGCAAAACACCTCATCTTATATACAAAAAAATTGGTACTAATGGCTTTATACCCGGAATAATAGTAGAATAAAACCACGGCTTCTCACAATTATTAATAACTTTAGAATTAGGAACCTTAGAATCATAAACACACCTGGAACACGTGAGACCATTTGGCATAAATCAACACCTAGAGCAGCAGCTCTCTGCAAGAGGTATCCCCAGGAATGCATCTGAACTTCATAGCCCAGCAAAATATCTGGATCATACCTAAAAAGAGAACATACATTTTCTTCATAGAACCATGTGCTCTTTTTTGTTTCAGCAAACCTACTCAGACATGTAATTTTAGCATTTCACGTTAACTAAAAGTTATGCTTTTAAAAATTACTCATTTTTTTCTATTTTACCATCTTATGTCGTTTGTTTTTAATGTTTGCTTTTACAGGTATTTTTAATGGATGTTTTATATTTTGTTGTAAACTGCTTAGAGGACATTGTTGTTCTAGT